>NC_137735.1:65429133-66006633 GCF_963264785.1 Psittacula echo
CTATAAATAATAAAATATGTGTGCGTTACAAATGGTGAGGTTTTAACTCTTCCTGTAGAGCATTGCGTAGTTTGTATTTTTTTTTTATTTTTTTTTCTGCTTGTTTTCTTGTATCCAGGATTGTTCCAGCTTTTGTTTTTCATCCCATTCCACTCTGATCAGGCTAGACCAAAACCCACTGGGAAATATACGCATTTCCGATTACTTCACAATACCTTTGGTTGCAAAGAAATAGGGCACTTGCGATCAAAAGATGTCAAGGCTGAGTCAGCTTTGGATAGATATCCAGACAGCTTTGTCCTGGAAATTGAGCAAGAACAGGCTTTTTATGAATTTTTATTACCTCTCAGTGTCAGCCAGATCAAAAACACTATGAGAGTAACCTCTCTCACGATCTTTGTCTCACATTCTTTTTTTCTCATGTTTCTTTCACTTCATCTTGCATATTCCTTAAAGGGGAAGGTTCAGAGAGAACAATATATTATTTTGAAATGTGTATACTGTATGCTTTTGGCTTTCATTCACTAGGAGAGCTTGCATAAAGTCATATTCCCATTAATGAAATTCTTTTCTGCTGTCACAGCATGGACTTGAGTCAAAACTGATCTTTTGTAGCATTCTTCAGAAGCCATATCTTGAAAAACTTATTTTTGCAGATTGTTCCATGGACCATTAAAGATGACAGTGGTTTCCTGATCACCTTGATAGGAGCATGCAGGTGTCTGAATTCCACGGGGGTGTAGGCATATCACCTGCTTGTCTTTCTGAGAACTGAGCTCAATGTTTCTCTGCTACAGCTCCATTTTCTTTTAATTGGTCTTACTGTGCAGTAGTATGTTGCTATGAACTGTAGTGAGAAACTAGTGTCAGCTCATGCTGTGCAGTATACAAATTACAGAGAGTGAAAAGCTAATTTAAAGTTTGCGATGTTAGTACATAGCAGAAGCAAAGTATGTAATAAGAGACAAGAAGCCTAAAAGAGCAATAGAACAGTATTGGCTAACATGATAGTGGTAGCAGGGCATGAGAGCTTAATAATGTAGGAGCACTGATAATTTTATGGGCAAAAGAGCAAAATAGAGTCTTGGAGATGTTTGTGAGGTAACTTCATGGATGTTTATGGTAAGTTCTACCCAGGTGTGAAAGGCAGCAAGAGAGAAAGTCCAATGCTGATTTTTTTAAATGGACATGTGGATAATGATCAAGGGATAATGAGTATGGAATAGGTCACAGATAAAAACTTCAAACTAGGAAATTAATTGTTCTGCAGAGGCTGAAACAACTTTTTAAAACCTTGTAAAAACTAGTTCTTCCTGAAACAGCATGCTTCTTTGATATATTTGGGGTTTTAATTAGGGTTTTCCAGTGAATAAAAATTTTCTGACCAGGTCTAGCTCAATTGTAATTTTTGAACGCAGAAGAATTTTTCCTTACTACACTGGTATTGGATAAGTTGCCACTCCGTCAGCCTTTCTATATTTATGCCATCTGAATGAAGGACGGTATCATTCATACAACTGCTTGCAGTTTAGAAAGTATTCACTAGACTCTCAACCTAACAAAAGAGTGATGCCAGACCTATATACTACTTTCAGCATATCCTGGAGGTTAAAAGCTTGAAGTGCCCAGTCAAAGCTGTTTTAAACTTCTTGTTACATATGGTAACTTTAGCCCTGTGCTTTTGATGAAGAAATATGAATTCTATTTTCTAACTTTCAGATGAGGTTTATTCTCTTGTATTGCAGTAGTTTTGAACTGATGTTATACTGATGTTAGGCAATAATATAAGAAATTATTGAGAAATGTCTGAATCTATAAACCATAGATCCTATGTCATAGATCCTATGTCATCAGCTGAAGTTCTGCAACTGAAGTTGTTGTTCTCCAGCACTATATATTTTTCTCTCCCCTCCATCTTATGCTTTAAAAGAAACTTCATATTGAGCATCCATTTAGAAACAGTAACTAATTTTTCCTTCAGAACAAATAGAACAGGAAGAATGAGTTATTAATTCCTTGCAGGTACATGTTAGCCTTACACCAACAGTTTCAAGAAGGTGTTTTTAAGGCAGCAGTATTCGTGATCAAGAAAAAAGTAACTACATTTTACTGGAATGATTACTTCCAGTTTCCAAACATGATTAGTTTTTTATTTTTATTGTTATAACTTAGCCAGCACAAACATCTTCATGCCTAGAGGGATTTTCCGTAAAAAGGAATTCTGTCACCTCCTTTTCTGATGGATACCTAGCAAAGGCTTCTGAGAATCAGTGAATCATGAGACATAGCTGGTCTATCCTTGATGTTTTAATGCAGAGCAGTTTCCAGAAGCAGGCCCAGTTTCTGTAGTTCAGGAAACTCTTACATTGTAGACAAGGCATTAGAGTGAAAAGACTGCTTCTTTATTTTACTGAATAACTAGATTCAGATGCGTTTTCCTCTTTCATGCAACTGCTTGCGAATTTAATGAAGAAAAATAACACTGATGCAAATTAAATCAGCTTTTCAGCATTCCCCAACTGTCATTCATTCTCATATTGTGCTACAATACCCACAATCCTCTCTTAAGAGTTGGGTTCAAACTTTCCTTGAAATAAGAACACTTAAGTCATTAACATTGGCAACTCTGGATAACAAGCAAGCGGGGACATTGTGCCTGCTATTACTCATTGCAAAAATGCCGGATGTGATTGTATTCCAAATGCAATGCCATTTTGAAAGAGGTGCCATGTGGGCAGGGTGATAAGTGTGTGTGGTTACACAAAAGACCTGGAAGTTACTGGAAGGGTCAATTTTGCCCCTGCCTGTGGCAGGGGGGTAAGAACTAAATGATCTTTAAGACGCCTTCCAACCCAAACCATTCTGATTCCATTGTTGATGCTCACAAATAATTATTGCTGCAATAGTGTGCTGTGATTAGCCATCAGTGAGTCATATTGCAATTGCTGCTCATGGAGAAAGGTTATTTGGCTGGTTTGTAAACATACAGGTCATGGGAGTCATTTGACTAGTGTGTTCCTGCCCTTGTGTGTAGGTGGTACAGGATATGGAGAAAAAGGGAAAAGGAGAACCCATTTTTCTCGTTCATTCTCCACAACCATATTCAAACAAATAAAGACAAATATCAAGGTTCGTGACTATGCTCAAGGAAGAGAGTACTTATGATGCCTCAGGGGAAAATGGTAAAGATTGGTGGTGTTCTGGGTTGCTAGGAAGACCTTTTCTATTAATTCTATGCTGTCTTTATGATCAAAGACATTGAAAAAGAAATCAGGCCTCAGTTTGCATGGACACATTTAGGAGTGTGCAATAAAAGGGTAGGAAAGAGAGCTATGCTATGGTTTCTCGTTCAGAAACCCAGTGCATAATCAGAGTGTGTGTGGAACTGAACCGTGGCAGTGATCCAGGGTATGGGCTTTTAAGTATGCTGCTTTTAGTTTTATGAACTCATAAGAGTGGTGCCTGCTGCTATGGTTTGTTGTCAGATCATTTCCTCTCACTGTTGCCATGGTACTCTGGTAGCAAAGCCACATGTGCAGGCTATCACTAAGAGAACCCCCCAAATTTCTCATACTGGGGAAGGAAGAGAAGGAATAATCCAACTGGGAGGATCTGCTTTTGGTCTGTCAGATTTGTTCTTTTCCTTTCTTGCATAAAAGTAACAGTACAGAAGCCATGAGGCATGAGAAACCTGATGGATTATCCTGGAAGCACTGCAAAGGGGGAGATACATTTGATATGTCTCATGCCCCTGTTGTATGCACTGTGTCCAGTTTAGCTTCCAGTTCATGCCTGTTACCAAGTTCAGTTCAATTCAGAGTGAATGTGATTATGAACCTGAGTTAGTGTTAATGACTGGGAAATACAGAATAAAGCAGATGCACCTTAAATACATTGAAATCCCCCATCTTAGACACTTTCTTTATCTTTTCCTTCAGCCTTTTCTAATTTCCTAGAAGCTGGTCAGTATATCTGCCTTTCCTAAGATTCTAAATTAAGGAGCACTTTAATGAATAGTCATCTACAGTTCATCTTGTAATGTTGGCAGGTCCTGGAAGAATTGTGTGCTGCTGCTCAAAATGTGGAGAAGGGTGGTTGTTCATTTTTATATCAGGGAAACTGAAGGAGTTTTTCTTCTTATTCCACTTGCAGCAGAAGCCCCCCCAAAAAGAAAAACAAGATATATACAGAACTGATTTTCTCATGTTTTCAGCCAAATCAATAACATTAGAAAATGTAGGACAACATGGATGAAGTGTCTGACTGCAAAATACAGTTCCATCATCAAGAATGAGAAGTGCCACATATTTTACGGGAATGCAAAAATGATGGAATCATCCAGCAGAAAGGAAGAAAGTGACTTCAGCCACCCTCTTCTCTCACCCTGTTTCTTCTTGCTCTATCTGGGTCTTCTCATTCATACATCCTGCTGAAATTTGTGACTCCTTTCAGCCTCAGTGGTAGGACTGTCTTACATGGTCAGTGCTGGGTAGAGTTTCATGTTCTGTGCAAGCCTAGAAGTGCGCACTGGGCTTTTAGTCACTACAGGTTCTGTGACTTTGTGGTTTTTCTAAGCTGTGCTTTCCACTTCTGTTTTGTCCTTCAGATTTCTGACTTGCTTTGCTTTAAATCCAGATTACCACAGTTTTGTTTTTTTTCACAGATTCATCATGGTTTTATGTCAAGAAAGTTTTTAAAATGTCTTTGAAGACGTGCATAAGCTACAGTTCATCCCTTGTACATTGCCAGTTGTGGTTATTTTAATTTAGAATATGGCTTTTAATTTGGTTTTTAGAATTACCTTTCCCTTCTGTTTCCTGTGATAAAAACAGGGTGCCAAATTTTGTTCTCCTGTATCTATAACTCCAGAAATCAGTCAGGTGTTACAAATGTAACTACATGCAGAATTTGGCATAGGTTGTGTAAAGCCCCAGGGAAATCCTATAGCTGCCTGGGAAACATCTAACTTTTCTTCTGTTTTCCCATCCATTGCTCCTCCTCTTTCCTGTTCAGCTTCTGGGATTCTCCCTGAAGAAACCAAATACAATACTCTTTTAATACAAGTATACAGAAATGTAGATTCAATGTTAGATTTTGAGCCTCTTGAAAGAACAAAGGGGTGTAAATTCAAATTACTTCCAGTTCATGTACTGGCATTAGCTGAGTTGCCTGTGTTTATGAACAATAAAGGAAAAATCACTCTAACAGATTATGATTTAGCCACTGTAATTTTCAGTTGATTAAAAGACCAAAACTAAGACGAGGCAGGTTTTGATATAAACTAGAAAATTAAATTTTATTTTATTCTTTTAGTCACCAAGATTTGTGAGTCGTGAATTTTCCAAGAGAAAGTCAGTGTTACAGCTCAAACTAATGCTTTGCTCTCTGCCTTTACTTGGATTACTGAGACACTGCTGTACTTCATGTTATTAAACTGTTTTGACTTATGATCAAAGTTCATGCTACCACAAATCACCAGATGGCTGGCTGAAAGGATATGTACAGTGGTTGTGGGATCTGCAGGCTGCAGCCCACATACATTTCCTACTGACTTTTGAAATTCCTCTCTATCAATGTTCTGGAAATACAGACGAAATAGCAGAGAGTCACATTCTCTGTTCCAATACACATATAAAAGGTACAAGCATTTTATAATCATCTGATGCTGGACGCATAAAAATGAAGTAAGCTTTGAAGTGCATAGTTATCTTCAGATCTGCTGGTTTCTCTCTGTATGTTGCTCTCATGCTGCAGGTTTCAGTTTACAGTATTAAGGAAGGGCGGGGGGATTGGACTAGATGATCTTTTGAGGTCCCTCTAACATATCTCTAACATACTGTGATACTGTGATACTGTGAGTGCGTTTCGTATACTCTCTAGAAGATAAATGAAAACACATGCATAGCAACTTCAAATCCTATAACTCAAGTGGCCAGTGTCTGATGCATGTATCCCAAATTTATGTTTTTTCTGTTTCTACTATAATAAAGTAGCTTTTGTTCCGATTTGGGGGGTTTGTGATCTGACTTCTTTACAGAAATAATAAATTTTTATTCCCATGCTGATTTTTCTTTTTTTTCTGCATTTTCAATCAACTGCTTCTTTCCCTTCTCTGCTATATCCACTCTGATCAAATTGCCATATGCACAAAATTCAGCTGGAAGATTTCTGCCTTGCCCTGGGTCCTGGGAACATACCACCCTCATTTTGATCTCTCTAAATTAGCTTCCTGTACAATTTCCTGTCAAACATGAGTTTCATGAGATTTGTCCTTGAATGTGTATGTGATCATGCCTTCTCACTGCAATGAAATTTTGGCTGCCTAACAAGCTGGAACATTTTCACCAAGGCTGCTTTTATAGGAGTAAATATTAATGAGATTTGTTTTATTTTTTAAGTACTAACTCTTGGAAATTGATTTGCAGAGATAACTCAGGTTAACTTTCATTTGAAAATCAAGGCTTTCTGATAGCCATGTGTTTGTGTGAATGAATCTATCCCCCTCGGCATCTTGAAAATTACTTTTCATATTTTTAATTATGATCTCAACTTCATGACTCTTCTTACATGTAGATAACATAAAATGAAGTTGCAGGAAGAAAGCAGTGTCTACTAGTTAACCCCATTGCAGGAATAGTTTTTATTGCAACTTGATGTGTGACTAAGGAGAAGGCATTAATAAGCATTCTCAAATGCAAATGTGATTTCCCGAGGAATAAATCCTGAGGATGTTTTATATCTCACTGAGAGGGTTTCTGCTGCAGGATATGTGTATCTCATCTGAAAAATCAGATAAATATGGTTTCCAGTGTGTCTATGATCAGTAGCTACCTTTCTTCTCAGGTTTGTTCTTTGCTACTTTCCTTAGGACATTATGAGATTTAATTCTGTCTGGTGCAGGATTAAAGGTGTAGATACAAACTTCAAAATATCTAGTTCCTCACTTACCAGTTTGTCTCTAAACTCAATTGTCTAAGGACTATGTCCTCAAACTGAGGATTTGCAGAGCATGAGGGTAAATACAGGTCTATTCTGTCATGGGACGCTTTTTCTGTTGACTGCCAGACATAAGCTAAGAAGCAAAAAAGTTCAAAGAATCATCTCTAGGTAAACAAAATAATAAGAATACATACTTTTTTAAATATTTGCTGCATTTCCCAATCAGTGCTTTCAGTAAACTAAGTATGTTTTGCTTTCATACAGTATTTGCAGGGTAACTTTCAAAACCTCAAAAATTTTTGACACTGAAATTTTCATGAAATCACACAATGTTAAGAAATGGTGACTGGTGTGCAGAGTTTTAAGGATAAATTTGCTCTGACTTCCTTTGTTAAATTGCAAGAATATTCTGCACCTACAGCTGGGAAACCTCAGAACAAACATGAGCTAAAGGAGCAGCATTTAATAGCAGAGCACTTCTTTTTGTAGTCTGATTATTGATGATGCATAATTACATATACTGCAAGCAAATATACCCAGTTTGTCACTCTTTTTCTTGGCCTGCTGGATTTCAGCTTTAGTGTAGGGATACCATGTGATTGATTATGATCTTATCCTTCCATCAGCTTTAGCTGCAGGGGTGAAAACGCCATTTGTTTTCATAGCTTCTTGCTTATGACCATTCCTTTTGATTATCATTCTTCCCTTGACATCTCTTTTTGACCTAAGTTATGACAAAAACATTTTTGTGGACTCTTTCGTATGTGTTAGAAAGAAAAGCATAGAAGAATTATGATGTGCTCTCTGGCACTTTTGATATTCGCTTTCTCCTGGCTTTTCAGGCCAGGAGCAGCTTTTTTCACTCTGTAGAACAGCTGGTATACTACAGTCTTGATCTTGCAAACTTTGGTTTAGAGACAGCAAGAGTCACAAGGCTAGGGTCAGAGGTGAGATAAGAATTGTCTTTCAAGTTTGTGTTCAGATACCTAGTGCCTGATAATGTATGCTGACTTCTGAATTTGGATGTAGCTTGGCACAGGCAGGACATGCCTGACTACGCAGAAATGTGGATCTATTGGCATGGGGGAGAAGGGACTGTTTCCTGGGATTGACCCCAATATCAGAGATTAGGTTTCTGGCAACATAACACAACCTTAATTGTAAAATAAAGCTCCTTCTAGCCGCTTGTGGGGAAATAGCAGGGAAATGACTGCAAAATCTGTGGAGGTGCTGACTATACCTGCCCTGACAGATCTTTTTGATCTTACCACCTGTTCCCTAGTGATTTGACATGAATACTCAGTCTAAGCACAAACCGATGTGCAGCCCTATAGTTCCGGCATGCAATCAACAACTGCTACTAAGTAGGAAATAGCAAGATTTGTTCTTATGCCACTACTCCTCCATTCCTCCCTCTGCCAAAATTTGATCACGCCTTGCAGCCGTAGACTGAGCCGTAGGCCTAATACTTTAAAACTCCTTAGCTCTAAAAGCAAGAAATAGAGGAGCTGTTGCTAACTCTGCAAAATACAGCTTAGCAGCTCTCAGCAACCTCTGTTATACCAACAGAGTGACAGGGAAATCGAGGGTGAATGGACTTTCTGATTTTGTCAAATCCAAATGAGAGTCTAGTCTATATGAAAATTGGGGATTATGGATTAGATTTTGCCTAATAATGATTGGAGAACCTTCTTCCCCTTAACAGTACAATCTGCCAGGTATCGGTGTAGGCTGAATGGGACCATTTTTAGTTCTAGGTCATACAATCATGGCTTGTGGAGGGAAAGAGCATAGCATTAAGTACATTGTAAAGTCTGATATGCAGGCTGGTTGGGGATAATGGTGTACAAGGTATGTGAGGGGTCTTGGACAGGTTTTTCTTGTGATATCCTGGCCACAGTGTGTGGGGGCATACTACACTTCATGTAAGAAGTAAGTAGGGCTAAATATGGTGTTTAACCTTTTTTTGTGGAGACTCATCTTCAGAGAGTTCTTCAGTGCATCTGTGTCTGGATAGGGTTGCTAGTGAAGAAGTGCACTTGAAGAAATTAAGTAGTTTCTGACTATTTTGTTGACCAGGTTCTCCAGACTGCTTGGGGAACTTGGCTGGGAGTTTTGGTGCATGGGCTGGGAGGAGGAGGGAAGTATTTTGATTTTTTCAGAATGGGTGGCAGACAAAGTCAACAGCCAATAACAGAATGGGTAAACTTAGACAGCTTCTGGCTAAGAGCTTCAGGTGTGATGTAAATGGAAAAGTTTGGTTTATGGCTAGTTAGGAAAGGGGTATGTGTAAGGTACAAAAATTAGAAGTTCTGCCTGGTTGTGAACTACACGAGAACTGAGGAGTGGGATCACTTCACTGATGCCTCCTGTGTAAGTATCTGCAGGCCTTGCTAATGTCTAAGAGTAGTGGTATGTGCTAGAGAGCAGCTAAACAGCTCTTTAGCTGTTTCCTGCTATGCTGGTTGGCATAAGAGTGAATAAGGGTACCAATAAAATCAGAGGGCTTAAAAGCAGTTTGTCTTCACTGCAGATGCTGTTAGGGTAGTTTAACAATAAACACCTTGATAGAGAATAGAAGAAAGGAAGGGATGTGTAACAAGGTCAGTCAGTCATAGACTGTCCCAAAGAGTAGACATAGTAACTGGGTGCTGAAGGTACTTTACAGCGACTAACAGTCTAGTTTACTTATGTGTAAGGAAACAAGATTTTCAGATTGAAAAACGGATCTCTACCTTGTGCCCTTGCCATGGCTTCTGACTTAAAGGTTGAATGTATGGGTTACGGCTGTGCAGAGGCTGTTTCTTCCTCTCTTAGAAGAAATTGTCACTGCTCCTGTATTCTCTCCTATCCATGGCTTTTTCAGAAACAAAGCGTCCTTCAGTGTGAGATTTTCCTCATAACATCTTCACTTCTCAGCCCCTTTCCCCTTTCTGTGCCTCAGCAACAAGCTAAAATTTACCTCTTTTGTAACAGAAAAAGAAATATGAGCAGCCTCAGAGGGAGAGAGGTTCAGTAGGTATCAAGAACAGAAAAACAGATGGAAAGGATGAGGAAGAAAGTGAACACAAAACAATTTCCAACTGTGGTTAAATTTCTGAAGGTGGATGGAAGGAATCGTGCCCAGTTGGATGTGGAAAATACATATATCAATGTGCATTTTTAGAAAGCAGTTACAGCTTTACCCTCTTATCTTTTGACTTTGAACTATCCTTTTGCCCCACTCTATATTTAGTAGATGCAATGTGGTAAGTGCTAGAAGAGGAGCTGTTACAAATCACGTAAGCCCAGAGCATACTTCAGCTCTGGGTATGGGTATGGGCTATGGGTATGTAATGAAGTACCTAGAAACGTATCACACAGATGCCTTCCCACTTATTTCTACCTTTTCCCAGAGGTGAGAATTTTCTCTCAAAGAGGTTATCATTCGTTAGTGATTTACAAGTAATGGTATCTGTTTTTACTAAAAGACAAATTATAGTTGCAATATGACACTCCTGCATTCCAAGTAGCATATCACTCTACTATCTGATAATTTTAGGTAAATATTGAATGTTTAATGTTTCATGACTGCTATTTCAGAGTGTCTGGACAAAGCAAGTACAGTTTTATGGACTAATTTTTTTCTAATTTGTCTGCTTATAGCCCAGGATTTGGTTCTCATTTACCTCCACCTCATTGATTGCATTCAGGTGTAATAAATGACATGCAGAGAACAGGAATTCAAAAGATCAGTTTTCAGTTTGGATCCTTGTTTGTGTTTATCGAAGTTTTCTGTTGATTGACCTCAATTTAGCTGGCCAAATTCTGCTTAAACTGCCCTTCAGATACCTGCATCTTCTCTTTGACTCAATCCTTTAATTTTTACCTTATCTGGTCAAAGAAGGTCGTCATACTTTTGTTTTTACAGGATAATTAATGTTTGACTAATCTGCAAGTCTGTCTAGTAAGACAGGTCATGTGAGGACTTTGACAGCCAATAATAAGGACAGCAATGTAATTTTATGCAAGAACAGACAATACTTGAGAGGTGACGAGTCTGGCCAAAAAAAGTACAGGATATTAGTATGATAATGAAAATAGTTCTTGCACACCTTTTTATTATTTCCAAATTGTCAAGAGAAATCTTCGTGGTTTTTTTTACCATGGCTAGTGGAAGATAATTTTTTATTTTTATTTTTTGTTTTAATTTTTCCTGGACACTAATACATCATTTAGCATAGGAAATTGGTTCTAATATGTTAAAGTTGTTTATCAGCTGAAACATTCCAGGAAGCAATTATCAGTCAGGGAACTCTTTCCTCACTAACTTGCAGAACAGAGTGGCTTCTCAAGTATATCCTGCTCAGGAAGCAATACTAGGTAGCCCAAATGAATTTCTTTCATTTGAAGGAAAAAGCAAATGCTTCTAAACAAACCTGATCAGCCCCATGTGTTTACAATTAATCATTTAGAATCTACTTTAGAAAAAAGAAAGGGCAGACAGTTGTAGCAGGGTTGTTGACTTGGAAAAGCGGGTGTTAACATTAATGATACATTAATGTAATATGATGGCTTTTATTTCCTATATGAACACGATACTTTAGTTCTTTGTTCTGTCTGCTCTTTCTCTTTCTCTATTTCAGAAAGGAACTTAAATAAACACAATTTTCTTTTAAATCCAAGGTTGTAATTATTATCAAATAAAACAAAGAGATTTTATTCTGATGTAGTAAATGGGTAGACAATGAACAAGGAAAGAAAATGCTTCTCTGAGAACTGGAACATAAAATTAATATGAGCTCATGATGGATAGACCTCTATACTCAGGAGATGCTCTGTGCTTTAGTGGGAATCCATAACCACTTTCCTAAGGGTTGGCCAAGTGCCCAGTAGGAAAACCAGCTTTTTAACTAATACATGCTGTATTCATTTGCAAGTCATGAAAATATTTAATTTTCAATTTAGAGTAAGAGAACATCTGCTGCAAATAGTCCTGCAGGTAAAGACTTCATAGCTCTTCATTACCTTACACATCTCTAAACCAAATCATCTTCAAATATTATTTTTCAACACCATCGTTGTAATTAAAGCTTCTTGGAAAAAAAAAAAAAAGTGTGTGTGTGTGTGTGGGAAGAATGTTTTGTGAGAAAATACAGTTGCCAAAAAACCCAGACAAACCCTGGAAGTTCCTGCCGAAAAATAGCCAACTAAACAAAATGATGTTTCTGTAAGACAGTTGGATTGGAAAAAAACAACAGAACCAAACCCAATAAACAAAGCCAAACTAAACCAAAAAGGATAAAATAAGACATTGTCCATCTTTCTGAAGTCTACCTTGTCGCTTTGTTCCTTTTAAATAGTCAGCACCAGCTTGCAAAACATGAGCTTTAATTGTTGCTCAAGACAAGTACAGCCAGTGTATCTAATGAGTTGTTTCAGTGACCCTTCACTAATGTGGTCTGATTTAATCTCAAAGATCAAAAAGTTTCATTGCTTCCAGAAGACTGAAACCCCTTTGCTCACACAGAGGCAGCCCTCCATGTAGCTTTCAGGAAGCTCATTTGACTTTAGCCTCAGGTCTGCCACTTCAGAGTCGCCATTCCTTGACGTCCTTGTGGCATGCTGCTTTGGCCAAACTCCTGCTCTCTTCTTGGCTAACATTCACAACAGCAGCTTCTTAGAACATACTGTCTACCTGCCAGCTGTTAGGTTCTCTTTCTGCCCGTGTTGTCTCTTTCCTGAGTTTTTCTTTCAACCCTTTCCTTAACCTCCATTTAATTAAGCCTAGTTTTATAACTGCTAAAGCACAGTTAAGATCAGTCCTGTTATCCTTTACTGTATATTTGTAGTTAAGCCTGGAAAAGGACTGTTGTGCTTAGTAGACTATTATCACTTGTTTAATCTTTGTTTTCTAAATAGTAAAGCCATCTGTGCCTCTGATTTATGAGTCTGGTTTTGATACAAGTAAGATTCCCACACACACAGTCCAGAATGTACTTTCTCCTACAGTACAATGCAAGGCAAGGTCGATAAAAACCTTGACCTGAGCATTAGCGTTCTTATGTGACATGTACTTATATTTATGTGATGCCAATATTCAGTTTGAATACCTACCTGTTAAACTACATAAAAGGAATTTATGAACATAAAACTTTGAAACTTCCCACTGAAATAATTTATTTCAAACCAATAGCCAGTTCATCTTTGGACTTGGGTAAGTACAGAGGAGAAGAGGGAAGAAACGGCAGAAGCATTTTGCATTGGACAGAGATGCCCTCCCTGCAGAGTGGAACAAACTGTCCTGTAATGCAGTTCTCCAAGTACCAGTCAGCTTTTTTGGTTCCACATTGTTCCCAACTCAGTTTGGGATGTCATCTGGATCCAAGCCTAATCCTGTCCTTCAAGTTCCTCTAAGTTTTGAAATAAGGAGGGTGTTTTGGTAAGTACTACTCTTGGCAATTTAACAACAGTACAGCAGTAACATACAGTCAGTTTTTTATCTGCTGGGCTATGCAGAAGGGCACAGGCAGACCTGTGAATTTTCAAATGCGCCTTTTAAAACATTTTTTTCAAACTTCACTTGAACATTATTGCCCATATCCTGAACCTCAGTTACTCCTTTTTAAAACTGTCTTTATGTTATTAGGACCCTCCTTAGACTCTGGACATCAGATCTGGACATGGCATTCTGTTAGCATGATACCTCTGCCAAATACTGGGGTATAATAATTTCCTTTTGATGCTCTAGATTCCCTTGCATAGGTATCCATTGATTACATTTGTCCTTTATGGTCACACCAGTACACCAGGCTCTTAATAGCTAGCTATATCCTCTGAACTTTCTAGTCCTATCCAGCGTCATGGTTTTCTAAGGCAACATTTTGGTTTGTGTATTTACATTTACTTTTTTATTTAGACCTTAACCTATGACTTAAAAAAAGCCACATGTTGCTCACATATACCCGAGAAATCCAAATCCTGAGAAAGTCCAATTCAGCAAACTGTCCCCTTTACCAATCCTCCAATCTTCTTATAATCAGCAAACTAATCATTTTATGTATCCCTGATCAGCAAAAGGATCGATAAATTAATTGTATAGCATCAAGCAATGGCTTTATGGTTTTATGTATGCTGTGAAACACAGAGAAGTGCATATGTTAGCTGTGGCCACATCCTTACCCTAAAACGTGTGTCACTTCTTCCTGCCCACTAGTTTATACAAAGCTGGTGTGGAGGCTGGGGCTTGATTAACCCTCAATGTGAGTTCCAAATCATGTGGTGAAAGGATAGGACAGCACAATGGATTTGGAAGCACACTAGCCGCATGTTCGGATGTAGCCTAGTTGATTCCCTGGTAATGTATCTGTTCAGTTAGGATTTTGGTTTACAGTTTGGTTCTGACAGCAATCTGAGTAATTTTGAGTTATTTAAATGTGTGCCATATTGGTTTTGTTGTTCTGTTTGCTAAATAAAAATGGCCACATTCACACCGAGCTGAGCTTGCTTTGTTACTCCCCAAAGGGCCTGAAGCTGCTTTTTCTCCAAGTACACAATTATCCAACTCTCTTGGATCTGATTCACTCTAATTGTTAGGCCACACTCAATAGCAAAGACTTTGTAGATATAAGAATGAACAGGACTTAAGAGTTCAAGCAGGAGCATTTCCTGCTCACAGGTAATTGCATTAAAAAATAAGGCATATGATGCTACAGGTATCCTCCTAACCACTTCTGAAGATCACAACCATGCTTTTTCCCCATTATTTTGTCAGAAGTAGAAAGTTGGCTGGAAAATTAAGAAACAGTCTCACATATTCACCTGCAGATCCCTGTTTCAGAGTGGTCTGCTGAGAACTTGCTCCATGTGCTACCACTTAGCCCAGATCACAGCACCATTCTCATTGTTTCAGCTTGTTTCTTCTAGTCTCTTTTAAAAAAATATTGCTGCATTTAAAGAAAATGACTTAACTGAACTACTGAGGAGCTCAGTGTTTTTCTATTACTCTTTCAAAGCAAAATTCTCCCTTGTTATTTTGTTTAATAAGTAGACTTCTGTCTCCCGGTCTTCCCCTCCTCCTGCCTGTCTTTTGGCACAACTCAATGTGTGAATTGTGATACTTACCACTACTGAAATACCCTGACCTACACTCCACAAAAGCAGCAGTGAACTTGAGAGAAAAACATGAGCCTATTTGTAAGGCAGAAACAACAAAAACTTCACACTTTGTGCTTCGGATGTTTGTTTGTTCTTTATCTGCTGTCCAAATTCACTTGGTTTTGATTACAAATCACTGGGTTATTTTTTCCTGCTTTTTTTAAAAGCAAAATTTATACAAAATATTATACAATAAAAACTCAATCTTCTATTGCAGTTATGGAGCTTTTCAATAGGAGCAAGAGTAGAATAGTGTCCTCAAAATTGACTTTCTGCAACCAAGCTCAGGTGTTGCAAATCTATGCTTTTGGAGCTTAAATATATTATGAGCAAAATGCAGTTCAGAAAGGATAATGGCATGTACTCCAACTACTGAATCAATGCATAAGCATATTATAAGTCTAGTTGTGTCATACAGGTTTTAGCTACCTCTTATGAAGAAAGCCCTGTTTTCGCCTTCAAATAGTTAGAAAATATTCTGCTAAGTATCCATACTTAGAGAATAACTTAAGCAACTCCATTTTCAGATTATTTCCTTTCATACTAAATATTTACAAAAGTTTAGTGAAAAGGAGGTACTGATAACTATGGCTGTGCAGTTATCAGGCATGTCTATCAGGTATATACTGGAAAAATATTCTTCTTGGACAACTTAGTCAAAACCAGTGTATTGACAAGTAATACCTGATGTGAAACTAAATCAAAAGTGCCTTTTTTTTTCCTATCATTTTATACCGCTTTTATTTTTATGTATATTTAATATTCATTTCTCTTCTAACTTGGTATTTATCTATTCTTTAGAAAGAAGAAAATGGAAAAGTAGGCTTTGCATTTGTGATGGCTTTGGAAAGAGAACAATGGGAGCAAAACCTTACCCCAAAATATATTCTGCCCTCCAGTAGTTTTGCTTTTATTTGCCTTTTTCTTCCCTCCCCAACCATACTCTTTTCTGAATATACATCCATCAAAGTATTTCTAAAACAACTTAAGCCTTTATAAAAAAGTTCTTGAACATAGAGTTTTCTAAATTGATTTTCCAAGATGCTAATTAAAACTTTTATTTGTCACTCACCATACACATGACTTTACTCTGTTTCTGACATAAGCACCTCTTGCCACTTTTTCCCAACAGGCAGCTTATTATTTGTAAGCTTGTGGTCAGATGCTGTGGAAGCACAAAGAGACAGTTCAGCAGGAACAGTAACCAAGGACTATTTTACTAACACTCCTAGTCATGTCATCTGAGGTGACATATACATTCAAGTTACTTTGTGCACGTTTCTAAAATCTGTTCCCAGCATACTGCAGGGAAAATATTACAAATTCTCTGACTTCTGTTTCATCAGTGACTTTGGTTTTTTTTTTTTTTTTTTTTTTGTTTGTAGTTTGTGGGAGTCATAGAATTTAATTTTTCTTTTCTTTTTTTTTTTCCTTTAGTCATGTTTGTCTCTGATCTACTTGCAACCCTATGCTCTTGCAAATGCACATGTATTGCTTCTGAATAGTAAGACACACATCACAGAAAACTGGATTTTGAAGACCTAAAGGGGAACAAAAGTACGTATGTGTGTGCGTGTATGTGTAAAGTAGATGTTGATTTTGTTAGCCATATCTCAAGCAGCTGCAATTGTCTTGGTCTTTCCATGTGGATTTCTGGTTATTTTTCTTTAATTAGCAATGTATTTATGTGAAAACAGGTGTAACCTAATTAAAGTTATTAATTACTAAGGAAACCAGTGCATTTATTTCAAAGGTCTGTTAAATATGAACTCTAGCTATTATTTCATTCTGTAATATATTTTAAGTTCTTCCATTCCAATTTTTAAAGTATTTGTATTTAAGACAAAATGACTATTCAGGGAGACTGGACAGGACTGATGTGATTAAAATGTTGCAATACTTAAAAATACTTCTATGCCCTGACAGAATATTTCTGGAGTGAACTAACAGTGGTGTAAGAGCTTCAGTTAAAGGCAAACTTAAATCCAAGGACTTCGTGTTGATTCATGTAGTCATTTGAATTGAAGCTAAACTATTTGCCTTAACTATGGCCACATCTCCATTCTTCATCTTACCTGAATTAGTAATATTAATCTCCTTTCCACTATCTTCCTAGGGAATGTGACATTGAATTCTTTATGCAAGGCCATTCTGGGTTCAAATGCCTTGGCTTTTTTCCATTACTTCACAGCCATACATACTGCATTGAGATAAAAATGTACATAATTGTCTAAACAGAAACAAAACCTCAACCAGAGAGAAGGACCATTCTGGATTCTCTACAATGAATCTAAGACATTATGCGTATTGTAGCTATACACAGTCTCAAATACCTACAGGCTTAAATATCCTCTTCTATGATTTGCAGCCCCAGCTGACTCAGTGTACTAGTCTCAACCAGAATGTTTTTGCTTCTGGGTGGTGGTCTGTTCTTGGATGCAGCATGTGTGAATCTCAGTCTCTTCTGCTTTGTTCACTGACTGGCCCCATGGTTACAATCCTGGTCAAAGCGTTTTTGCTGAATTAGGCTATTCCTTTAGTCCAGCTGCATCCTGTTTGTTGCCTGGGCTGATTTCAGTCTCAGGCTGCTTTTCGCTTTCTTTTCAATTCCACCTTTTTTTGCCTTGATTGGCCAAAACCATAGGGCTGGGAACTGTGGCTTCACTAAGTTTGAGTGTAGCAAAGCTTCTCCTGAGGGCCATTCCTCTACTGTCAACTAACAACAAGATATCTGGTGTGTGATTTCCTCCCATCCATCTCACACATACAACTACTGACTGGTTTACCCCTGTTCACAGAAATCACAGAGAGAAATGTCCTTTTAGTACTGCTGCACATAGAGAGCTGGGGTTCCAAATATTCCCTGTTCTTGTTTCAACTTCCTTTTCCCATGCTATTAAATATTTTTAGTAGGCATCTGGGAGAAAAGCAGTATGATAACAGAAGAAAAAGTGCTAAAAGTTCATGTCTAAATCCCATCTTCTCCACACACAGATGAAATAGCAGCATGTCCCCCATATTCTTCTGGAGCTGTTAAAATGCAGCCAGCAAAAGCAGAGCCCATGCAATCTGAAATGATGGTGTAGAAGAAAGTGCTTTTTGCAACTTGTTCTGTATTTTCTTCCTCTATTTACAACAGCTGCTTTCAGACTGTTACTCTAGATGCTTCTTTTTAGTTTTTTGGAAACTGCACAGTGGTTTTCGAAGCCCAATAGCTTCAGTGGTGGTATGTGCTAGCTCCATCTGTGATGAGTGAGAGGAAGGTTCTTAGTTTAGTGAAACACATCTAGCAACACTGATCCACACATGACCCTCAGGTTTATCTAACACAGCAGGAATTTGTGCTGAATGCTTGTATGCATACGAACAAATAATTCAGTAAGTGACCACATGCATTTCAAATGCTGAGTAGCTTTATGACCACCAGTGGTCTCCTGTTTAATAGGAGGGAAAGGGAGAATGTTTTTTTAAAAGTCTGAAATGGAAATGCCTATATTCATTTCAGTTCTTGAATTACTGGTATTGTTGTTCAAGAGGTCTTTCCTTAATAACATCAAGGCTATATTGTCATATGTAAACACAAATCATCTAACTTCTCTTTTCTGTGTTTCTGAATGAAGTAATTTAACTGCGTTTCTTAACTGGGATTTTGTTTGGTTTATTTGTTCAGTACCTTGAAGAACCTTGCAAAAGCTGCAAGTGTGAAAGTATATGGCATATTTTCGGAAAAGTCAGGAACCTGGTATAGTGATCCTTTTGTGGTGGTCAAATGATATGAGTAGCTCTTTGACAAAAAGGCTTATGTATTTGGTCTCAAGGAACTTTTTAACTGGATAACAACTGGCTTTCAAAGATTTCACATTTGTTTTTCTGTGCCAAGTGTGTATGGGAGAAGCCTACAAGGTCAAGAGAAAATAAGCAAAAGTCAAAGGCAGACTTGTAAGACAAATAGTAACATCTGGAAAATGACTTCCTTCTACATTTGTAGAGCTCTTGTTTACTGCAGTGAATGTGAAATATTTTTCTTGGCAAGATTATAGAATTACAATCCATCAGTCTGGGAATAAAGTTCATGCAGGTTTATAATATTGTTAATACACAGTTACAAATTTCAAACGTAGTTGCGTTTAAAATCTCTATATAGAAAAAAAAAACAAACCAAAACATCAAACAAATGCTAAATGGTTAGAAAATTAGTGGGTTTTATTATCTTATTTGGTAGTTTTTGAGGGGCATTTTGAATATTTCTGTTGGTTTATACTAGTATCTGAAGTACTGTGATTGTGCCTTCTGTTAGTTGACTACTATGTAGATTGGTCTTTATGCTAATTAAGGGCCCATGTTCTCTGTCAGAGAAACAATAGAGCAAGGCAGCTAAACAGTGCTAATGATCTAGGCTGAGGACATTACACAAATGAAGTTTTGTGTGTCCAAAGGGACTCCAAAAGGGGAAAAATATGCTCAAGAAAGGTAAGTAAAAGAGGCAGACCTGATCTAGTTTGGTGAATTTCTGTGATGGCTCCCAGCTGATCCCACACTACTGTCCTTCCTGGCAGAATATTCAGGGAGAAATGGTCAGGCAAACAGAGCTTAATTTCTGTGGAACTTTCTTCCCAGATAAATGTTTTTCTTCTATGGAAGGAAAAAAACTAAACAAAAAAACCCCAAACAAAACCCAGAGGAAAGATTGTATAATTTTTGATAACATGGATATAGCAAACAAATAACTTGCCCCTTCTCCCTCTCCCTATCATCTTTCTTTCTAGGACCCGAATTCTGCAGAGGTTAAAAGAAACCAGGGACAGCTGGGCCCCTCAAACAGAAGTTGCAAAGGTTTATTCAGTTGTAGGAGTACTTCAGTGAGTTCATGTAATCATTTAAAGTTTTACTCTCTGGAAATTAATGTTCCTGTGGTATTTTGCATTGCTTGGACTTTTTTCAATGCTAAATAGTTTAACTGGAACAACAGAAGTGATCTCCTCTCAAAGGACTCAAAAGGACTCTTGATCAAATGGAAACTGAAAAAAGTCCATGGGCTGACTGATTCATAGACTAAAATCAGTCTTGTAGTTTAGTCTCAAATGCATTGTGGAAACTTCTTTGTAGCTTTTAAAAGTTTCAGCTGTGATATTAACTGAAGTCTCTAAGGCAAAGCAAATGAAGATTTCTTAATGCTTGCAGGAAACAGAAAACAGGGTTGAAAGAGGAGTTCATGTAAAGCTCTTTCTGTAGAGTTGTGTCTAGATACATTTCTAGAACAGTTCCAAACCTCATTATTATAATCTGGCAATATACATGTATCTAGTATCAAATCCTTTGCATTACATGAAAAATCAGGCCAGTTTCTAAACAGCAAATGTGTCTGTGTTGTCAAAATTCATGTTCATTACAGATTATTTGCTAGTGAGTTCTCATGAGAGTATACCATCTTGGTTGCATTGACTTGAACACAATCTTTCCTAATTTAAACTTCTGTTGCGCAGCTTGGCCCTTTACATTTATATTGATAATGAAGTTTGTTTATTGTCTTCAATAAAAGCAGGACAACCCAGTCTGCTTGAAAATCAAGGTGAATTGTTCAGATGTCCTTGTACTGAGGGACAGTTGTACTTTGCTGTTGTCTTTGACTAAAGTGCTCTTTGCCCCTACCTGACTTCCCTACAGATTTCACTAGCCACATGTCAGCAAGTGTAACAGCCAATTTCTTGCTCTTTGTAAGTTGAGCTATGGGGAGGTCTTGGGAGCAGAGCACCATAATGGACCATGAAAGTCTGAGAGCAATTATTTTGAGCTAATCAAACACAATAAATAGCAGGAAGCAAGGTTTATTTTTGGAAGAGATGTCTACTAAGAAACCTGCAGTTTTTATTTACTACTTCTGAAGATTACTGGAAAATGAACTAAATAAAAGCCCTGTAATTTTGAAAATAAGGACAGTTTAAAAAGTAACTGGAAAGGAGAGAAATCTCTCATGTATTTAAAAGATGCAAGCTCATTGTTTCATATCTGCTTTCTAGATAAAATGATATCTTTTCATGTTTTTAAAGGTGATAATACTATGAAA
This sequence comes from Psittacula echo, assembly GCF_963264785.1. Lineage (NCBI taxonomy): Eukaryota > Metazoa > Chordata > Aves > Psittaciformes > Psittacidae > Psittacula > Psittacula echo. The sequence continues at coordinate 65,450,273 of NC_137735.1, forward strand.
ATGATTAAGACAACAGGAAGTAGATGTTTCAAGGTGAGTAAAGCTTAATTTATTTTGAAACTTAAAAAAGTTTTAAGGTGTAGACTAGGGCAAATTATTTATAGTCTGGATTCAGGCCAGTGCAGTGCCATATCAGCCCCTGGGCAGCTTAGGGGGAAATTTCACCTTAAGCATGAAAGAGCTTTATTTCTCTGCATAGTAGAAAACTCCCCAAAGCTACCCCACTTCAGAGAATATAGAGTATTAAATTTCTAGATACTCTTATTCTTTCCCATGCCAACATCTTTTTCTATTTTGGGTTGCTGGAGGGGACAATTGCTCCCTGATGTTGCAGTAGAAAAGGTGTGCCATCCATTTTTGTAACTGCTTGGTAGACTTTGGGTGGATTGTTCCACTCTCTATTGTCATTGTCACACTCTGGCTTTGTATTTGGCATCAAATGTAGGCTACTTACTTAGATTGCCAGCAAAATTGAAGCTCAGACTTCTATTACAAAACACTTTATAAAATTTGTGTCCTATATTTTATCATAATGATGTATTTTGTATGTAATATATTTTTATTTTGGTGATCTACACTGGGAGGATTTTGCTGATGCTTCCCTTCTATTCAGCACTGATAAGGCCACCCCTGGAGTTCTTTAGTACAAGAGATGGAACTGCTGAGAGAGTCCAGATAAAAACCACTCAGATGATTGATGGACTCTCATGAGGAAAGGTGTGACTGTTCAGCTCAGGAAAGAGAAGGCTCAGGTGGATCTTATCGATGTGTCCAAATACCTGAAAGGAAGGTGCAAAGAAGATGGAGCCAGGCTGTCTTCACTGGTGCTTGCTGCCACGACAAGAAGCCGTGGACACCAAGTGAAACACTGGAGATGCTGCCTGAACCGCAGAAAACACTTTTATACTGTTGAGGGCAACTGAACACTGGCATTGCTCAGCAAGATTGTTGAGTCTCTCACCCTGGAGGCACTCATAAGCCATCATTGGGCAGCTGGCTCTAGGTGGCCCTGTTTGAGCCACCAGGATTAGGCAGATGCTCTCCAAAGGTCCCTTCCAACCTCAACCATTCTGTGATTCTGCAAAGGGTGAGATGAGCCACATGCATTAAATGGCATGTTTCCAAGCTTCTTGGAGCTCAGTGCTTCTTAGAAATCTAGATGGAGCCACACTCCACAGTCCCTAGAATAGGAAAGAGAGTCTTCTCTGCAAATCAAAAGAGCTGTTTTTCTCATCTCTTCTATTACCATCTGTTCACAATAGACAACTCATGTTAATAAAGACTCAGCTCTGAAAATATTTGACAAAAATCTCCACCAGCCAGTCAATCATAGCCTACATAAATATTGAAGAACACTAGAATGTCTTGGCCCAACTATCAGACGTATCTGGATGCACTGGACAATTGTTCAAAGGTTCATTGCGCATAACTGTGATTCTGACATATGAATACTGTCTGCCCAGATTATTAAAGAAAATAAAAATAAAGCTGTCTATTTATGACACTTGCAGGTCACTTCCTGCTTATGTAGTTCTTGAAGATAAATGCTGTGAAGTATGAAGCAGTGCCTCTTGTATTTTAAATTAATTCAAGAAGGCATACTGGTATTTATGGCACCATAACTGCATACAAAGGAAAAGAGAGAAATCATGCTTTTAGGTGAAACAAAGAAAAAAAATCTGTGTGAGCAATTAAAATGGCCTTATAAATAAAATAATATTTTTTAACAACAAATTAGAGTTTCAAAAAACCATGTATTACTTTCTGAATCAAAGCTTGTTTGTTTTGTGTTTTCCCAGATACAGCATATGAATGGAAAGATCCTGACCGTTTTTGGTATATCTGGTGAGGTTTCTGTTATTCTTCAACTCTGTGGATTTCTCTGATAAATGCACCATGGATTCAGCCCATCACTGGTGATCTGACCTATCGGGGAAATGAAAGTAAGTTTTTTGCTTCTCTTTGGTGGCACAGTATATTCTGCATCTGTGTTAGATGGAAGTATGCTTCTCTGGTGCCAGTAAATGCTGTGTGTTTATACTTGAGATGTTTCCTGGAAGCTTCTGGAAGCTGTTGGACTAGATCCTCAGAAAACATAAGCAATTACAGTTACATTGGATTTGGCCAATGAGAAGGCTTTTTTACCTGCATTTATGGCTATAAAGGTTAACACTTGCATTTTAGTTTGATTTAAGCAGAGCTTCACCAAAATATTTACTTCAAGGACTGTCTGTGTAAGCTGCAAGGGAAACCAGCCTGTGTTAATCTCTTCCTCTTTGGAAAGAGACTTACTTTACAGTGCAGCAAAGACTGTATCTGTGAAAAAGTCATTTCACAAATAATCCAAAAGAGATATCCATGACATGTCACTTCTTTTCCAGAGAAACAGTACGTAGATGTTTTAATGTTGTCTAAGATTAAGAAAGGTCGATGTCTTTTTTTTGGAAACTGAAAATTGCACTGGACCCTGAATAGCCCTCACATCCTTCAGCCGTAGTGATTGCAACTTTTGTAGCTCTTGGAAATAGAATTAAGGAGAGTTTCTTTACTTTCCTCGTCACTTGCACAGCCATGCAGAGGTGGGACAGAAGTTTGCCAATTGGTTCCTTTGTTGCTGGCGGACAAAAAAATAAATTAGTGTTGCAACCTTCCTTTCCCTTTCTTTTTTAAAAAGTTTGCTTGAAAGACTGAGACTAAGATCAAGAGCTTTGCAGATGTATCAAGAATTAATGACCTTTGCGTAAGTCACACATCCCGTGCCAAACAATCTATCCCAGCTGAGGTGATGAGTACAGAGACAAGTTCTGACAGGGAGTATGTCATGGGAATAGCAACTGTAAAGGAACAAGTATTGGGAATGACTTCTTAGAGGGAAAACAAAAGAAGATTAGGGATTCAGAGAAAGATGTTACCAGGATGTCCGTAGAAATGAAAGTTGACTGATCTGACAAGTCTTGGATTTCAAAGTTTGTGGATCCGAATGGGTCTGATTTTTCTTTTTCTTTTTTTTTTTTTTTTTTTTTTTTCTCTTACGGTCTTTTTGGCTTTCACTTGTGTTAGTATGAGACAGAGATATTCTCTTACACAGTGATTCCCTTAAGCTTTTCCTACTTATCTGTCTTTTAATCATATTGAAGAATCCAGGCCTTTTGATACGATCCCCTACAGCAGATGAGGATTAGCTAGAATAAGGGGTATTACGCACTCCATGCTAGGCAAGGTTGAGGTATAGCTAAAGGAAAATATGCATGGAGCTCTTTGGTATGGCTTTTTGTTTCTGTGCTGTAGACCTTTCAAGGAAAGAATAAGAAATGCTTTCTTTTGGGGAAGCCATTTTGAGCTACTACTCAGTCAGTGTCAAATTCAATTTGCCCTCATTAAGAACAAGGGTAGTTGCAGCCTGTAGACATGCTTAAAGAATATCTGGGGTGTGACTGATGGAGTCATCACAACGGTGAGAGGTATTAAGCTCTGATTTAGTACGTAAAACTGTTTTATGTTGCATTTAAAATTTCCTTCTGTGCCAGAAAAAAATCAAATGCCTTATATATTTGTCCATGCAGAAGAGTTGGGCCAATTTGCAATCCTGTGCCTGATCCTTACTATGGAAACTTCTGCATCAGGCCTTAAACCAAAATTGTGTGGGTAACACCTGTCTGTGCCCTTGAATAAGAACAGTTGTTTCTGCAGTATAATAGGGTCTTTGCTAATGAAATTAAAATATCTAGGAAATACAACAAGATGGGAGTAACATAATTGTAAGACAGCCCCTTCAAATGCAAAATGCTGCGTCATCATCAGGGATAGTGCCAAGAAAAAGACAGAGGACATTGCTGACATTGCTTTGCTACTATATAAAAATTTGTCTTTGTTTGCATTTTAACTACTGTATGTGGTAATTGTCTCCCCATCTCCAAAACGACAGACTGCAGTTAAAGGAAGTACAGAGAAGGGAAACTAAAACAGTTAAGAGGATGGGGCTGTAGCATAGGAAGGAGAGACTGAGATGTCTGGAACTTTAAATTATTTATTTTTACAAAGCTATGAAGAAGACAGATTAGACAAGTGGATTCTGTGAAACCCAAGAAAAGCTCTTGGAGAGGATTCATACTTGGCTAGATGAACTGAACCCTAGTAGGGTGTTTCTTATGTTTTTGTGGTTTTTAAGGCTGTCACATAGTGTCTGGTGTGACTAAAGGCTAAAGATTTAGGTGAATTATTTTTCCAGCAGAATTCAAAGATTTTTTTCTTTCTCTTTTTTTGAGGGTTGGCTAATCCAACTGTAAAACACACTGTAAAACATCAGTCTGTAAGAAAGTGGTTTCTTCTTTATTTTGACTGTAAATCAGGCATTTTGGCCTCATGGAACAGAAAGATGGTAGTGTGGTGGGGTTTTTTTTCTTGTTTGGTTGTTTTCTTTTAATAAAACTTCAACCAGTGTTGTGAATTAAGTACAATTGCACATGAAGCAGGGTGAGGAGGTACAATTATATTTTACTTTTGGAAAACAGTCTGGAACTTCTTGTGATTACAATTAACATTGTGAATGATCTATAAAAGAATTCTGGGAAAATGTATTTTCACAACTTAATATAATTGTGTGGTATTCAGTAATGCCTTAATCTTGTTAACTTTTCTGTTCTCAACTAGTGCACTGTACTTTTTGACATCTTGATGGAATGAGCTCCTAGGTCTGACTAAAATGGGCAGTGTTGATCCTTCGGGATTAGCTTAATTCAGTTCATTCTAGATTTGAGCCCTTTATCCTCTGTTTTGAGGAAGGTTGTAATTATTTAATTTTTGGTGAAAGAAAATATTACTTCTCTCTCCTCATTTTTTCCCTTCATTTCAGTAGTATGCTACTGTCATGTCTCAGAGCATGAAATTTATTTCTTTGTAAGCCAGCTGATATGAGACTATCAATACAATTAGTTTAAACAGCCTTTTGGATGTATATCTTTCGGCTTGGATGGACAATCACACCTTTATTATGCTTTCTGCTCTTTCTGAGATGACGTAGAAGAAAGGTAAATTATTGCGAACAATTTTATACACTCCACCAAGATTTTTCAGGAAAATAATTATTCTGCTAAAATTTGTGAATACCAGCTTAAAACCAATATGGCAAACAAATAATAGTGCAAAGAACTTGGGAATATTTCTGCACCAGGATGTCCTTGATTATATTTTTGCATAATTGCTTTTAGCATGCATCACAAGACTGGGCACAGTCTAAATGATATACCCTGAAGTGGCCAGTTTCATTCTGCTGTTTCCTGCTTCTCTGTCTCTTATCTTCCCCTGGAAGCAGGACAGGGTTTTCCACACCAGCCTGGGAGAGGAATAGGGAGAAGTTAGGCTTTACTCCTTCTTTCAAACTCAAACAACAGCCCTTCACCTTTTGACCAATAAAAGGCCAGAATATTTTTTCTGAGGAAAATAGATCCTCAGCAAGGAGTGAACAGTGATCCTGTGCTGAGGTGTAGGATTTGAAAGTATGGGAGAAGATAACAAGAAGTGGGTCTCTGTGTCCCAGTGACACTTCACACAACCTCTACAGTCAAGGCCTGGAGGGGTCACAAACCCCTTCACAGCCCTTCCCAGTGAGATCAAATTCTCTCAAGCGGGAGACTTGTAAAGAGAAGAAAAATCCCCATAAGTACCTTAAGTCAAATAAGTACCAATAAGTCAAACTTCATTGTTTTGGCAGATACCGCAATAGTTGGCATTATCACGGTAATCATATATTGTGTCAGTAACACAGAAGACTCCAGCAGTGTCATCTATTGCTGTCACAGTCATTATCACTAAGGCAGTTATTGACAGCCAAACTTAGTGCACTCTTTGGGAGCTCTGGAGAAGGCAGAAAAAGCAGAGCTGGTGTTTGACAGCCTGCACCTGGGAGAATGCACGCACTCTTTTATGCCTTATCACACAGCTATACCAGCCAAATACTTTCTTTGTGTGTCAGGAAAAGGTGCAGTGACAGGAGCTAGCTGCCAGTATTTGATTAAAAGATGGTCAGGAAGAGAATCAGATGGTTAGCTGAAACTCAGATGCTAAAAGATATATACCTGTGACTGATATTTGAAGTTGCTATGATGAAAGAATCAGTGACCTTTTCAATGCCGATAATAGATCACAGAGTCAGGTCTTAGGCAAAGTTTTACAAAGTCTAGGTTGTAGTGTTTCTTACCTTTGAAAAGATATTTGAAGATTAATGTTTAGAAATGAGAAAATTATTGGAACATGTTTGCAAAATTCCTGGTTTGGTTTTGGTTTTTTTTTTTTTCCCTTTAGCTCTCTGAAAGAACTTTTAGAGAGTCACAGTAACAACCTGTTTTTCTTGACTTTCACTGATGTCTGACTTAGCAAATGACCCTGCAGGCCTTTACTCTCTTTTCGTGCTCACTGATGGCCAGCACCTCTTGCTTTGGAGGTGCTGGCCTCAAACACTTGTGTGGCTTTGACATGACTGAAGACTGCTTCAGTTACGAGCTTCGCAAACAAAAGTTAGGTTTGCTATAGCTTCAATGCCAGAAAATAAACACACGTACATTTAAAATACAATGAAAGTCAGATAAAGTTTTTCTCGGGTTTTTAGTTCAATCACGAGAGCCCTACTCAACTAGGGAGCCTAGATAACAAGAGTAGAAGGAAGAGTCCTGCCTGCCTTTCATGTAGACAAACCTGACTTCTTCATCCTTTTCAAGGCAACAGAATGTCAAGTCAGGTTGTGTTGCCTAAGGCTGCTGTGCAGTGAGGGGATTTAAATGTAACCTCCACATACAGAAAAAGGAAGTCCCTTAATTCATTCAATATTTTATTAGAAATCTCTTAATGCTGGTCTTATTCCTAAAGGTAAACATCTCAGAGGCTTTTCAAAGCCTGTATTTCATTATTTAATAATCTGTTTTCAGTAACACAATTCCCTAGGTTTGAGCTTGTAACTAAGTCCACAGGCTGGAAATATCAGCAGTCCAGAATCTGTTAAATAATTAAGCTATTGGTGCCTGTAAGTGTTAGGACTTGAATCACTCATATTTTATTTGCACAAACTGCTGGGGGAAAAAAAGTGCCATGAAAAAAGATTACTTACTAGCTTTTCTTAAGGACAATATGACTTCTGTCTGCAATGGCATGGTTCGAATTTTTGCTTTGAAAATCCTATTTTTAGGAGAATAATTAGCAGTGAGCCTGTACATACCTGGCTTTTTGTGTAGCATAGTTTCACATGTATTTAATAGAGTTCTCCCATCTTCTGGGCCCACTGGAAATTCCTACCTCCATTCAGAGGTTATACACATTTTCATAGGTCTTCTGTATGGCAACTTTTCTAAAGAATTGCTGGAAATAGCCATTGAAAAAAACAGGATGGTGCTTGTCTGTGGACCACCACAGCCTTACACTAGGTGTGTGTACTCATTCTTGTGCTTGCACATGTGTGTACATATACGTGAACACAAGCACACATTTGCACGTATCCCATCTCTCAAATGTGGGCAATGTCTCTGGAGGTAACTGAAGGCCAAATAGTCAGACTACTCATTTTGACATCTCAGACACTGAGGTGGAAGTGGGATCATTTTGAACACATAGGATATGACATGGACTGCTCTCTAATCTCAAGCAGATGGAGGCAGGGCAGTCTACTGAGGGAGGTTCTCATCTATGAATGATATATGTCATGATTTTTCTTCATCACAGATGATGAGATTGTTTTTATCATAGTACCGTTTACTCTGGAGAAGGACAAAGTAGTACTTATGAATATAGTGTGAGAGAATAGGAGTTCAAGGAGGGAGAGCAGAGGGCTTTTGTGAGTACTAATAACATGCATTCCCTAATCAATCCAGACAGAAATCAGTTGAGCGAGTGCCATAATTCAGTATGGAACCAGAGTACTTTCTGCTGTAGACAATTTGAATAATTCAATTGCTATGTAGAGTGAGATAGCTAGATAGAAATGGGGGGAACAGGAAGTGTTTTTGAAGGGGAAGAAAATGAGATTTTGTTGAAATATTGTCGGACATAAGAATATTTTCTTTGTTCCGCTAAATGGAATTCAGTATTTGTCAGTGCAAAAAACCAAATTGGTACAACGCAGGAAATACATACTGACTGTCTTGAATGTAGTTTTTTGTTCTGTTGCACATGGCAGTATGACAGTGCTACCTTTCTGTTTCCATTATCAAACATGCTTGTTAAGCTAAAGTCTGGAAAGAAGTGATTAGAATTAATGTTTGTTTTTTTTTTTTCATTGCGTCCATTTGTTTACTTTGGCTTTTTAATATAATTTGAGAGTCTTCTGATCTGTAGCGGGAAATCTGTCTGCATTCCCTTCGGTTTATTTGCTGTGTTTACAAGCTTAGGCTATATTGACATCGTTACTAAGGAGAAACTAGCTTTTGGAGATGCAGGAAGCTTTAGCAACTCAAACATTCAAACATTACAGTAAAAAAAGATTTTGAATATTTTTGCTTTCAAACTACTCATAAATCGCATAACACTAGAATTACGCCCAACTCTCTCTTCTGTATGTCCATTAGAAAATAGTTGGTAATTTTGGCTATCAGAATGAAAATATTTTTCTGGTAATTTTGAGGTGAACAAATTGCCTCAATCTAAAATATTACAAAAGCCTGAAGCTTGTTTTTCAGATCACCAAATATTTTAAGATCAGTTTCATCTTGGCTAGGATTGACTGGAATTATTTGCTGCCTTGATTTAAACATCATATTGACATCTTGTGATTAGTTGCAAAAAGAATGTGGAGATATTCATGATTAGTCAATATCCTCTGAACTAAGCAGGCTGTGACTGTTTTCTGCAGTTGAGTAATGGTGAACAACAGATTTAAAATCAAAGAGCTGTTTATGAATGTTGCAAGATAATCCAAGAGTTTTTGTTATTATGAAGACATCCCATTTCTTTAATAGCTATAGTTTAATTATGAAGGATTTTTTCCAAAATGTTAGCAATAATTGAAAATATGAGTACTGAACCTAAAGAACTTCCTTTCATAGTATCTTTTTGATTCTCTTCTAAAATCAACCCCCTGCCTTTTGGTTTACTTTATCAAAGTTTGGATTGATGATTTTAGCAAGTAAGAATTATTTATTTAAAGAATATTATATTTTCACCCCTTTATATTTCTAGTGGTTTTCCAGGATATAGTACATCTTATCTTTATACTTGCAGGATATAGGACATTTTATCTTACCTTTATACTTACCTTTTCTGTGCTGGAAAGGGAGAAAAGTGGAGCTTCTAAAACAGCTTAAATCTCAAACTAAAGTTTTCGTACACAAACTAATAGAGAAAGTGTCTTCTGCCATCACTTCTACCTTGTGGCCTAAGACTATTTCATTCTAGATCATGGTGTTTCTCATAGAACAAAAGAACAGTTTGGGTTTGTTGTTTTTTTTTTTTTTAGCTTTGCTGCTAGGATTTGAAAAAATCACTGTAATGCAATTGTACTCTGTTCCAGTCCAGTGTCACTATTGTTCTGAGTCACTTAAATTGCTGAAGTGAGCAGTCTAAACGTGGATACCATTCATTTGTCCACTAATTGTTTCAGTGCTAAAACTTGCTGATTTGCCTTAGTGAAAGTAATTCAAAACTGTAGCAGCAATAGAGGATAAAACCAACTGCATGACATAACAAGAAACTTTTCATTCTGAAGGACCCAACTGATTAATTAATGTGAATGTACCTGTATGGTATTTACTTCAAATCAAAAGGATTCTGGATCTAATACAGTGCTGTGTAGTGTTAGAGCAGGGTGCAGGGATTTTTTTTTTTAAGTCTTTTTATTCTGAAGCAATAACAGTATAAACTTTAGTTCTTCAAATGACCTCTCTGAATTTGAAGTGCATATTTTAAAACACCAACCAGAAATACGCCAGGAAGGAAGCTTATGACGCACTGATTTTATTTGAAACTGGTACTTCAACATTTTACTCTTTAAATAACATGATCATTTTCTGTTTTGTTTTTTTATAATTGCCAGAGTTGTGTTCCCAGCCACCTCACTAAATTAAGTGCAAACAGTCCCTTGTATGCAATATATTATGAGCACAGCAGATGACTTATTATAATTATTTTATCTCTCTTTGAGAGGAGCAGAAGCGTTGGCATGATGGATGAAAGATTATTTAAAATAGTAATAAGATATTTAGTCACTTGCAGGTAAGCAACCTCAAATCACCTCAGATTTACAACAGGGAAAACACAGATACAGGCAGTTATCATAGAACTGCTAAACTGAGGTACCTTGTAGAATTTTCTGCCCTGTTCTCACTCACTCTGTAGCAAATGTGCTGCAACCTGTCTCCCTTTCTTTCTTCACTTCGGTGACAAAAGCCCATTCATAACAGCAATGTAAGAGACTTAGGCCAGATTTCCATGAAATTATTTTTCCCATCCAATTCCATTAGTGTTATTTGGAGAATGCATGTCCATGAAGAACAGAAGGAAGAAATAAATACTTCATCATGAATGTGTATTCTTACAATAAACACGTGGAAATATGAATGATGTAATGCACATTATTTTTTATAATTAAGATTTCTCTTTTGATTTAGCAGGCAATCAAACATCATATTTGAGGCAAAAATTGAGCCAAGATGCTAATAGATTATTTTTCCTCTGTTGCAACAACTCTCATTTCCCATTTAAAGATCCAGCTTATTAAGCTGTTGTAAATGTCATGAAAGGGTTTGTAGATGTCACAAATAATTATTGAGTTCCTGCACTGATCTTGATAGCTTTGGTATTGCTGGTTTACTGTAAGCCACAAAAAATCATACTGTTGTGTGTCTGTCCACAAAATTAATCTTAACACCACACTTGCTTCAAAGGCTACTTCTAACATAAAAAAGTTTAAAGAATCCATCAGTTGCACCTAGAATGTCACTGTATCTCTAAAGGAATAGGAATTAAAATCAAATGCAGTTTTTCACTCCTGTAAAACTCAAAACTTAGTGAATTTCATTACTTAGGTCCTTGTTGTTTTAAAACAGATATAAATAAATTAATTTATAATTATCTGATGACTCATTATTTATGTAATTAATGTAATTATTTTATCACATATCCATATTTGATTTTATAGACTTCAATTAATTGCCAATTAATATTAATTATTCATTATTAATACATACATTATTCAGTTGTCAATCGTTAACTTCCAACATCTCTGAATTCCTAACAAAAGCTGTACATTTTCAATACAGTATACTTTATTGGTAGTCAATCTGATAATCTTTTCAACAATGCAATTTTATCCCACTCAGGGATTTTTACTGTTTGTTCGTAACAAAATTTTCCTACTATACAAATTTTAAACTTCTGTACAACAGCTTCAGTGCTTTAGCTCTTGCTACCATTAGTGCTACCATTATTATCTTTCCTCTGAAAACAATGATGGTCCAATTAATAATTGTAGGGAAGTTTGAGTCCTATAACAGCTTGCTCAGAATAAATATGTGTTGGGAAAGACATTATAAAATAAAAAAAATGTTTTTATATGTATCTCTTACAACTTTTGCTTTTCCAGTTTTGTTAAAGATCAGAGGTAGTTTTAAACTTATGATTCCAAAGGCAGATTTCTGAAAGAAAACCTGGAGATCTATTAAATTACATGAACCTTTATGTAAAATGCGACCTCTCTGGTTTTATGCTATGAATGACCAAATTCCATTTAAAGGTTTCAAAGAAGGACAGAACGATTGATTGTATTGTCTGTTTTCTAGGTCTCTAATTCTCTTGCACCTTGACCAGATTAATAGATTCCAGTTGTTAAGCTTTCACTCATTTTTTGCTTGTTGTCCAGAATAACCAGTAAATGGCTAGAATGCATCTGAATGCATAGTGTTTGAAGACTGGAGGGAAAAATCATGGGTTTATGAAAGGAAAGAAATAAGTGAGTGATATAAACACAGAATAGAGAGTAAGCAGAAGGCTTAGCACATGGCTGTTTTTCTAAGCCACGCAGGACGTACCTGCTGATGTTGCAGACAGTGAGGCTGTCATTGGAAACTATTGGACAGGAATGAGACACTAGTAGTGTGCATTTTGTATGTGGTCCTGCTAATCTCCAGCTCTTCAAGGTGAGACTCTGATGGCTGGATTCTCTTCTGATGTGGGTTTATGCAGAGCTTCTCAACTGGAACAGCTCAGTTGGAAGGTACAGCACCTCTGAAAACTGTCAATCAAGTTAGCATGTCTATTCTGGCAATTTAAAACTCAATTAGTGTGAACATTTGATCCAAATATGTAAATTTGAACTAGCACCGTCTTCTGTAAACATAATAGAGCTGTGAGGAGAGCAGCTGCTTTGTGCTAAGACTGTGCTTCGGGTACTGTAAGAAATTTGCCAGTACAGAGGGCAAGGGAGCTGTGAAGATGTATTATGTCTTAAACAGGGTATGTTGTCCTAAACTGACAGCAAGTAAATTCTGAACCTTGTCTTCCATTTGCAATGTTTGGAGCCTATCGTGTTTAGGTCTAAGCAATTTAATTGGATTATTGTGCTAGAAATGTGGCATTGGATTTTTTTTTTAATTGTTAGGCATTTTAACTGTGTTAACCTATACTATGACAAACAGCAAATACTGTCAGCATCTCTACGGCACATCTTCTTCTGTGTGGTTGACATTTCTGCATATTCTGGGAAAGAATCCAAATTACAAATGACAGCCTATGGCATTCCTGTTTGCATTGGTTTGAATTGATTAAGGAAGTGATAGAAATATGTTTTCTTAGGGCTTTTTGTTGAGAGAAAATTATTGGTTTTGCCAGATCCTTGACTTCTTCTGTGCAAGGCAGAGGGTCTCAGCAAGTCCCCATTACCTCAGGGAGAGTTTAAAGAATTCACCAGTTCCTAGAGGGTCCATTGCTGGATCAGGCCAATGGTAGCCATAACAGGAATGAAAATTACTTCCATTATAAAATACGATTCAGAGACAACTGTTCCCTGCAGCTTGTCCAACAGGGGAAAGAAAAAAAAAGCCCAAGCCAACTGCTGGGAAAAAAGAAAAAAAAGCCAGTAGCTGCAATGAATTATAATTCATTTTGGACAGGAAATGATAAATCTATGACTTACAGGAAAATAAAACTTTAGGCAATGCAATAAGGGGAAAAAATCCCATTAGTGTTGTGAATTATTCCCAAGTGTAAGAAATGAGGCTCCAAATCTGCAATTGTTCAAAAACAAGCTAGAAATGCATACAGGAATGATGCAACAAGTCTTGTAAAAGGTGAGGGTCTCCAGTCAAAGACAATTTCTATTATTTTATATGCTTATCTGGAGAAAATTCAGAAAAAAAAAGTATGAAAAGTATTTTATTTCACATACAGGCAAGTGCAAACAGCCTTGATAATAAGACAGTCACTTCGCTGTCACAGTAATGTTCTTGCCTACAGAAGATTGTTAAACAGATTTCTGCTTTCCCATGATTGAATAACATCTTCAGTTTGAGAGCTATTCATTTGTGCTTCTGGGCCCATCTCAAAGATCAGGGAGATTTGCATAGCCTTCTGCCTTTTCCTGTGTCTCATCTGCTCTCTCCTCTTTCTCTACTTTTATAATGTAATTTGTTTTCTTGTTTTTCTTCTGACAAGACATTTTTTACCCTCTAACTCTGTGTGAAATGGTCACTTATTTTCTTCACTGTCTTATTTCTGCCATAGGAGACACCCTTGTCTATGACATGGAACATAAGCTTCCTGTCATCAAGTACGAATCTTAAATTACCCATCTATTTCTGTGCATCCATTCACCGAGCCATCCCTTCCTCAGTGCCACAGTATATTTGGGGTTTTTTTCCTCCCTGTTTAGACTATGCCAGTTTTCACAGGACTCAGGCTAGTTGTGCGTCACTGTTCTAGTGCTTCTATTTGTAGCTGCAGTGCTGTGCACTGAAACATAGTGTGCTTGTCATTAGTCTACTAGCATCTGATCATAGGATGGAAAATACTATTCGAAGATGTGTGCCTAAATGTCAGAGGTAACACTGCTTTAATCTGGCCATTTACCATTTCCCTATTCCTAATATCAAGTTTTTATTACTCTTTTTACATTGTGAAAGATGAGTCACATTATCATCACTGCATTCCAATAAGATTTATGCAATGTGTTAGATTTAAACCACTCTTAACCATCTACTGACAGTGAGACCTACATCTATTGATGTGTACTATTTAAACCAGTAACACACTCTAAAGAACTTAATGCTGTGGTATGCCATCATTTCAGATGTATGTAGATTGCAATTTAAAGTTGTTGAGTTGTTTTTTGCTGTATGCTTACAGAATAAAGTTTCCTGAAATTCAGAGGAGACATGCAGTAACAAACATCGAGTGTATTATTTACTATTGTAGGGTCTTGATTTTGTCTCTGCAACCAGTGACTAAGGTTAAATGTGTGGAAACTGGGAGTTACAGGAGCTATTAGCAATGAGTGGGAACAGGGTTGCATTGCTGCTCCCAGGTACATGGCAACTAACAGCACACAGAATACTAGAATGAAAGCAGAGGATTAGCCTTTGCTCTGTTGGCTGTCAAACCCAAGCTCTAGTGAACTGATGAGAGGAATGTGCTCCAGAGGTGAGGCCATACTTAATGATATAGCTCCTGCATGATGCTTAGAAAGTTATGACGAGAAAAGACAGGAAGCATGTACGGTCTCCATTTAATGTTTGCTCCTGTAACTGTTAAATGGATGTCTATGCCTAGGACTTGAGGTTGTGTTGCTGGGGCTGCATGATCCTTCCTGACACCAGTGTACACTGGGAGTAATTTTCATCACTTATTAATTGTATTTCAAAATAAGAGGACTTTTTAACTACAATTGATGTGTGGAGGAACAGTATAAGTGAGAGTGCGCAGAATGGAGTATAACACTTGAAGGGAAAGTATTGTCAGTGCCAGGCTGATCCAAAGGATCCCATATGAGCAGCCCATGAGTGACTCCCAACGTAACCACTACTGTTGCCCACCTGCTGGTCCTATTCTCTCCTTAGCTAAGATGGTCCTGGCACATGTGGTGCACTATGCTGGACAGCTGGTTCCCTGCTTTTCTGAGGGTGGCAGGAGGATTGCACTACTTACTCTACCATCCCTGGTGTCTAGGTCACGAACCTAATTTGAGGTGATTACTGATGTCTGCTGAGTCAGATACTCAGATTAGTGAAAAACAAAAGTGGTATCTGAGTGACATCTGAAATTCCAACTATATAAGATTCAGAGGTAGAGACTGTCTGTCTGATCCTGTGAGAAGAAGAGACTTTTTATTTAGATGTTGAATGGTAGATTAAATATTGAAGGCCTAATTTTTCATTGCCTTGCAGTGGTATTATTCGGGGATCAGTATTCTGACTGCATCTTT
This sequence comes from Psittacula echo, assembly GCF_963264785.1. Classification (NCBI taxonomy): domain Eukaryota; kingdom Metazoa; phylum Chordata; class Aves; order Psittaciformes; family Psittacidae; genus Psittacula; species Psittacula echo. The sequence goes on from NC_137735.1 coordinate 65,465,664, forward strand.
AAATATTAAATTTCTCCTGACAGGATGGAAGCTGATATGCAACCTCTGACATTGGGCTCCCATGCTGTTTCTTATGTCACAAACGATGACAATTGCCAGAAACAGTGACTAGCAGCAGCAAGAGACTCTGCAATATTCACTTTAATTGCATTCTATATTTTCAGGTATAATTTACAGTTTTAAAGTGTTGAAAAATGAGTGTCCTGACATGAGTGCTCAGTATCCTGTAGCAAGCCACTGGGAACAGGAAAGTTTTTCTTTCAAGATTCAACAAAAACAGTCCCTTACTGTGTGACAGAAACAAGCTGCACCAAACTGCCAGTGATTCAGCATGTTCTTCTAAATTCAAACTGGGCTGCAGCCTGAAGTTTGCAGTCGGGATTCAGACCCTGCGGGGAAACACCAGGTACTCAAGCCTTTCTTCCAGCACCCGTCATGGTGCCAGGTAGGGAACCAAATGAGTAGCAAAACACTCTCTGTACTAAACTAGCATAATAAATGGCTTCAGGGCACACAAAGAGAGGCCAATATGCAGCATTAATTAGCCTAGAAGTAATTAGCAAAGTATTGCTAAAAAATCATAAGTGGCACGATTGAGAGCTGGACGAGTTTTTGAACTCAGCAATATGAAAACCCGTGTGTAGTAACTGTGAATTTGATTCTCATTGGGAGGTTTCAGTGACAAACAGACCAATTTTGACTGGAAGAGAGAAACATAATATCAAATATAATTTGCTGTAGAAATTAAAGGCTCTGAATGAAATGTATATTTTTCCAGCAAATTCTGACCTGTGCAAGACAAAGAAGAAACAGACATTACTCTTTACAACAATTAGTCACATTAATTGCAGGGAACATTTTATTGAGTTTAGCCGTGTTTTTCTAGGTGGAAACTATCTTGAAATGAATAATTAATTTTTCAAATGTGCTAATTATTCAAAAGATTTGGACAAATATTTATGAGACTGGATTTCAGCATATGGATCACGCATGAATAGACTATTCTTAGTTTTACTTCACTCAGTCAATATTTAATCCTTGAGCTACATGATCCATCACATAGGTCTTAAGTTTTAAAACAATTTTCCATTTTTCACTATATTTCTGCTCTTGACCCAGAGGAAATGAAAAACATATTTGTCATGCTTTGGAAACACTGGAGTCTAACATGGCTTAAGAGCCAAGGCATTATTGACATTCTTATCTTTTTTCCCTGTTTCAAAGAATTTGTGAAGTATCAAGACGATTTCGAATTCCTATGGGGACTTAGGCTCCTAAATCACTTCAACTCATGCAAAATATATGCTGCCCAAAAAGATACTGTTTGGTGTATGCTTTCATCACAGGTCAAGCCAGAAAGCTATAGTATGCCATGTTCTCTAACAGGGATGAAGTTCTCCCTTTCTGTACTGATGACATTCTTGTCTGGTGCTTCTAGCAGCATCCTTTAACAATATTGGGGTTTGTGTTCCCGTGTATACCTATATTATTTGACACATTGCTCCTATGTAGTTCTGGTTTTGTGACTATTTTCTTTCCCAGCATAACTGCTTGGAATGAAGATCTGGTTTAAATTTCTAGTTCAAGCAAAGTTTTCCCTCTGCAAGACTAATTCTATTAGCATTGCGCGTCTCTTTTTTTTCTAAGCAGTTTTTTCTTCATCACTTTTGTAAGGTTGCTTAAACATAGGAACCTAAGCTTTTACAGCTGGGAGTTTCCCGGAAATATTAATATGACTTCAACATCTTTATTACTGTGGCATGTATGGGCTCCCTACCCAGGTCACAACCAGGTCAGACTCTGATCAGACATGGATTTTGTGTAAGTCTGGGAATAGTTTAGCATCTCAATAAATGTGTTAGTGTAGATGGAATGTGCAGGAGAATAACGAGGAAGACAAGTAGTTAATGATTAGATGAGGGCCATGAAAGAGTGTGTCAGGAAATAAGTAATAAAAAGAAAAAAAAGGAAGATCTGTGCCATTTTCTCTCTCTCCTGTGAAAGTTTTCCTTTGAGAGTCATCAGAGTAAACAACAACAGTCATTCCTCAGTCCTACCTATATCTATGATAGTTAAATGTTTCCTTACTGCTTGCTTCTTCTAAATAGGGCACACTGTGCTGCTAAATACATTGATAGGATGATACACAATTCCTGCGGTGCAATTTTAAGAGATTAGTAAGAGAGGACTAACTAGAAATTGCATGTGCCAAAAATTAAACCAGACTGCAAATACCAGATGAACTTTGGGAAAAATAAATTTTTATGTGTTAAAAATGCCTAGGCAGCATGTAAAATAATTTATTTTATTAAATTATATGATGGAAATTTAGTTCTAGTGACTGTGCAGGCATAAGTAGTTAGCTGTGTCAGTATCAAACAAGCCAAAAGGTTTTTAAGAGGCAAACAGCACATGAGAGTTTCAAGATGGGCACAGAAATAAATAGTACCTAGTGGCGATACCTAATCTAAGTCCTGGAAACAAGAGAGCTTCCAGGTAAACGCAGATTTCTGCTCAGCTAGCCCTGCTGACAGTCTCTGGTCTTAGTAGGTCTAGAGAGTATTAGGTTCAGAAGGGTTCCAATTAGTTTCGTGGGCTGACTTGCTTGGGATCTGCTATACCAAATTGATCTGGCACTCCAGAACACCATTATAGACATTAAAAAAAAAAAAGAAAAAAGTCAATTGCATTATAGATCAATATGTCTTTTAACATAGAATAATAATCTATTTATGTAAAAGTTAATGAAACCATCTTCTGAGCCCCTAATAGCAGCCACTTTTCTCAACTTTTCTTACTTCTTCTGGGAAGCAGCAGAATTCCTCCAGGAGCGGCTGTTTCCATTCCATGCAAAATCTGGAAAGCTATGATGTACTCAAGTGCTTTGACTTTGTTACGTGTTATAAATGCTCAAACTATGAGATCTAAACCAATATTTAGACTGAAATATATTGAAAGACAGGATATTTAGATTCAAGATCTTCAGGTTTTTTTTCTGTTGAAAAATAGAGAGGAACAGCTATTTATACAGTTTGTGTGTAAGGTTACATTTGGATTTGAATTGCCTTCATTATTTGTACATTGTGAGTTTTCAGTTTAGGTTTAATGCTAAAACCAAGTTCAAATATTTTTCTACACAAATTATGTTTATTTACATGAGACTTACCAACTTTTCTGTGACAACAATACAGAGAATTTGTTTGCTAGTTGATAATTTTAAAGTAACATGATTTAAAGTATATGGATCAGTAACTGTATCCAGTTTTAAGCTTTAGGGCACAGTTTTGGATGAATAAAACCTTACAATATGTTTATGTAAACATGCAAGGTATCTGCCTAATTCTACCACTGCTGAAAAACATACAAAAAAGAAATAAACATTTATGAAGTTGATTGTTTTGATTTGGTTTGTTTTTTTATCTAAATACTGTAAAGCTGTTTATAAAAAATGCTGAAAAAACTAGACCTCCAAGCATCTCTCCTTCAGCTGCTGAGTAGAGGTGGTTTTCTGTTTGGCAAACATGAGTAATTATCAAATTACTGGAAAAGTGAACAGATTATGTATTAATCTGTGTTAATTAATGCCTTTTTCTTCTACAAACTATCCATGTCCCTATCAAAAGGGCTACTGGGCTGCATTTTCCAAGTGATTACTATCTTTATGAGGAGGTTAGAGATATCATACTCCATGGCATGACGTTGCCCCCTATGTGCTGCGTTTGTCCTAAATACGTTGGCAGTAGCTGCGTTCACTAGGGTGGTCTAGAGAATAACACTTAAAGGTGGGAGTGAGAAGAGCTTGCTTCCACTTCAAACCTGCTACTGGCTTCTTTGTGGACTAAAGTTGCTCTCTATGTCTCTCACTTTTAGTGCTGTCTTTCTCTTGTAGTAGGCTTATAGAGAATGCAGTTGATTGATTAAAACCTGTTTGAACTCTCACAGAGTAGTATTCATGACTAACAGCTTCTAATCTTTTCAGCTGCTTTGAATTTTGCACCGACTGTAACTGGTCCTGGCCTAGAACATTAGCATTTAAGCAGAATATAACAATGAGGTGTGTCTGGTTATGGCATCTTTAATATTAGTTAATAAAATGAGTAATAATAGTCCTGTAGTCCATCAGCATAGCTTACTGACACTGCACAGGCACACATAACTCTTCTTTGTTCCCTATGCTGACTTCACATATGGTCTTGGTGACCAAAGTTCAAAGTCTTAGTCTCCCTTTTCAAGGTGCTCAGCAGTTTGAGCCCAATGGTATTCCGGACCAAAACCATCTGTCTCGATGGTCTCAGGTCAAGACAGGAGTTGATGACTCTGCTCGTTCTGTGTAACTGGCTTTTTATTTTTGAAATAAGGTTCTTTCTGCTCATTCTAGATGATTCAAGTGTCAAAAAATGGAACAAAAATTTAATCCTGAAACCTGTGGTCCTAAAACTACATAAGAATTGGAGTGCTATGAAAGAAACCTTTTAGAGAAAACATGGTATTTGCAGTAGTGAATGTAGCAGTGGTCTTGAGAGTGTTGTCTTTGCAAAAGTATAAACAAGATAAAAAAATTCAGTTCAGATGTGGTTGTAATAAAGTCCATATGCAAAAATCAACAAATTCAAATGATGGTTCTCTCAAATTACATTCATGTTCAGTACAAAAATGAAAAACTGAAGGACAGTACTTGTACTCCTGCCCAATCTGTCTATGACTGTCCATGTTGCCTGACTTTTCTTGTTAAATTAATTTGTTTCAATTTGTTTACAAATTTGCTGAACCTGAAAATCCTTTGTGATAAAATTTTATATGTTGAATAATAACCTGAGGCAATTTTGTTAGATTTATTTTACTTTTTCATTTCAATTAGAATGGGTTTGTATCTTTTCAGAGACTGTTTTTATCTTGATGGAGAAAATACTTTGCTCTTGTTAAATGATATAACAGCCAATAGGCTCTCCTTTAAAAGTATGCAGTGCTCTTCAGATCATTAAATATTTCAAAATTTCTTCAGCTCAATTATTCACCAAGATGAACAAGATTTCCCTCAGTGGTCAATCTGAATCATTCTTCCTGCCATTGGCTGAATGTCAGTGCTAATGCATGAGTGGGAGTGGGAAATCTATGGCTGGGGTTCAGGGAAGATTGGGAGCTGGAAGCCTGGAATTGAATTGTTTTAAGTGTCTATGGAATTACATCCTAAGAATTCAGATGGGGCCTAGCCAACAGTGATTCTGGGCATCCCAACCCTTTTGGAAATTAAATTGACTGCTTAGGCCAATTATTATCAAACGCAGAATTTGGTATAGAGAAATTAGTTTAATCTATAAAAATAGTACTGTTTAACAAAACTGGGTTAAAATAAAGAATGAAATTTAATCAGCCTACTGGATAACCTTTTTCACCAAAGATTTAAAAGGGCTTTGCACCCTCTGATAAATGAATCTCAAAGTGCCTTCATAACAGATTATTACCTATATTTTATGAAATGCTGCCTAAAATTTTAACAATATGTCAGTTCCTTAGCTGATATGTTTATAACTTCTTTGGCTTCACTTGAGTTGAACTGACTTTATACCAAAAGAGCATTTATTATATTTCACAATTATTTAAAGAGTAAAAGGTTTGACTAACTGTGATGGTGATCATCACGTTATTGTCTAGAGACCCATTACTACCTGAAGTTAGAAAGAATAAGGACAGGTGAAGAAAATATAACCTTGAATATCTTGAGGTCCTTATTCAGGAAAATCTTAGCTTTGACAAAAGCACCATTTATTGGAAAGATAATGACTAAACAGCATTCTCCTACACTGTGTAGACTATTGAAGCAAAAGGTGGTATAAAGGTATAATGGTATAGCAACCTCAGGGGAACTTTGCAAATCCACTGAGTAAATGTGGGATTAATATTCTGATATATTATGAATGGCAATATAGGATTTGACACACTTTCTTAAAATATCACATCAAGTTCATTTCAAACAGTGGTTGAAGTAAATTTGAAGAGTCTATATACAGTCCAGCTTCAACTGGTAAAGGATTACCAAAGAAATGGTGATGCTGCCAAAGAATTACCTCCTGAAAACTTCTTGTGGGACTAGGCTGCAGGTGGGCATCTTAAGCTAAAACTAAGCCAAAGTTAAATGCTAGGGTTAGGATTAAGGATGTAAGAGAAAAAAAGCCTAGCATTCCAGTTGAAATGGGACTGCCATAAAGCTGCCAGAGGAAAGAACAGGCTGCAAAAAGACTTGTCCCTGCAGAAATATATCATATGTGTCAGGGATGGGGATCTTGGGCTAAGGCTCAGCCCATAGCTTGACCTAGTGTCAAGGATTATGCTTAGAACTGGAGATGGGAAAGAAACTCATCTTATGGTATCATTTGGATTGAGGATACCAAAACCATTGTCCACTGAAGACTTTTCATGTGGGATTAGGCTGAGGCTTAACTTAAGGTTTAGTCCATGTCAATGACTAGGATTAGGGAGGTGAACTAAGGAGAGACAAAGCTTAGGGTTGCAGGTAGACTAAGAATGTAAATAAACTGCCAAAGGAGAGGGAAGTGCACCAAACAAGCTGGCCCCTGAGAACTTCTTCATGCAAACTATGTTGTGGAACTTGGGCTGAGGCTCGGCACATGTATGGGCTTAGGGCTGGGGTTATGAGCGAGACCAAGTGTAGAGCTGTAGGTGAAATGGGGATGTAAAGGTACTGCCAAAGAGATGTGCAAGTACACTTCTCCCTTCAGTGGAGGAGAGCTATGAGGCTTCCCATAATGCTCAGTCATTGCCTAGGTTTGGGGTTGGTAGAAAGACAGAGCCTAGAACTGCTGTATCGGGGCTGCAAAGGGGCTATCACAGGAAAAAGCAAGCTGGAGATGAGTTTCTCTTTCAAATGTTTCATATGGGACTTCATGTGGTTTTACCAGTTAACATCTAGAGTTCTGTTCCAACCTATATTATTCTATGATTATGTATTGACTCTGGGAAACAATGTGAAATGAAATACAAAACATCCCTGTGGCTGCAGATCAAGTTTAAAAAATAGAAAATTAAGGATTATTCTCCCATGGTCTCCTCAACACGAAACAATCTGATGCAGCACTGCATTGGCTACTATCCAGGCTAGCTGGGAGGTAAATTGTATTCCTTCTCCTGGAATCAAGCCTTCACCCCCAATGCCCCCGACCCCTCTTCTCCTGAGAGCTGAAGTCAGCCAAGTGGAACCACAAGACACTGACATTCACAAACCAGCCCTCCCACTCTTCTGCCTCAACATTTCCCTTATTTGCTGAATTTCCTTCTTGGCCCAGACAATTCCAGGCTAGACAAGTCTTTGCTGTGGCAAATCATCTAACCCCTTTGGGCATGGAAAAGATAAAATGCATTTCCTGGCTCCAGCTTGCAAACATATGAGTCTTGATTGTACCAAAAATTCAGCTGTTGATTCTAGCCGTATGACACTTCCAGCACATATGGGAGAAAGTGCTTGGGAACTGGGAATGCCATGTTTTGAATGGCTGAGCCATTCTTTCTTGGGAAGGCCCTCTGGGAGTTCGCTGACAGGTAATTTTGTGGGTCTATTCAAGTAGTCAGTCTGACATGTCAGGCCTGCTAGACATTTATTTGTCAGCCAAACTCGTGATTTGTCGCCACATTTCTGCAAGGTTCCTATGAGAGCCCTTAGAAAACATCTCTCTTATAAGTTTGCAGCTCTCTGTATAAATCAAGAAGTTCACAGAGATAAGGGTCAAATCGTAGAATAAAATGTTTCCTTAAGTACTAAGGGCTGAATTTTTAATTGTTGCTTGCTTCAAGTAAGACAGAATTAAGTTGAGCTGTTTACCTTCCTAACGGTGCTTGCTATAGCATAATAAATGGTGGGGCTGTAAGCCAAGGAAGGCGACTAGAAGAATGTTTTGTTTAGACTACTACAATAGCCAATTCAGCATCCTGGCAGGAATGCAGTAGGTTAGGAGTGAGCTGAACTGGCAGAACTGCCATAACAGTGATGACTTACAAATGACTGAAGGGATTAAATTCATGCTTCGGATTTCCCAAGACATCCCTATAGTATTTAAAGTTTATAGAAGTGTGTGTTACTTTATAAAGGGGAGTAAGGGCAAAAGGTTATTCTTGTCTCTATTTTAATCTTCCCCCACCCATTTGTTCTGCATGGGTATTTGCTTCATTGTATTTCTAGTTTTACTGCTAGCTAAGTGCTTTTTGAAAAGTCACTTCATCCTCCATACTCCTGTTTTTCTTTCTGTAAAACAGCAATAGTGCTTCCTTCTTTCTTTCTGGAGCCTCCAGCTCTCTAAGGTCTCTAGAGAGCTTTCATTAGATTTTGTTTTATTGGCAGCAGAGCAGCAACTTTAGAACTGCACAGAGAACAAAGCAAATTTAGCTTATGAAAACACTTGTATCCAGTTCAGGGAGAAACAAGCTCCAAGATGCATTTTGCTGCAGGCCTAAGGAGGCTTGTGATTGGAAAGCTGTGATGAGAAAAGAAAAAGTACTGTCTTGCTGCACAGAGCAGTGTGCCCCTCTTCCAGAACCTGGCTACTTTATCATCTCAGAAGGTCACTTTCATACTCATTTCACGCTCTTTATTACTCCTTTGAAATGATTAACATACTGTTGACAAAACCTCAATTTTATTCCTATTTTTGATACCCTTGTGTCTGGCTGTTCCTTTTCCTACTTCCTAGCTCCCACTCTGAAAGCAAGAATCTGGAAAAAATAGTTTAGAATTATGCAAATTAATGAAGGTTTGGTATAATTCTGTATATTAAAAATATGTATTTGGTCATAGCTTGGAACAGCCCATATCTTACTTCAGATAATCTTCGTCAGAAAGAATATTAGAGTGAAGAAGTTCTACATGACATACTGAGGCTTTTTGTGGATGAGGATTTACCAAGAGAAAGAATGAGGAAAAATTTTATTTTCTCATGTTTTACTACTGATTGCTAATAAATATAAGCTCCTCCTAATTATATGCATACATGTATGCATTCATCCCTGTCTTCACTAATTCTAACTATTAACTGATGCTGGTAGGTTTAGCTTAAATCAATATAAAAAGAATGCTAATATACACAGAACAGTTTTGAAGGCCAAAGTCCTTCAGGTATAATCCTTAAAAATCTATTATTTCTTTACTAATGCATCACTGAGCATATCAGCCAAACATACTGAGAGTTTTCTGGGGAAAAAAATATCAAGACCTTCAGTGAGACTGAGATTCAGAAGAGCTCTGACATTTCAGTATAAACCTGGACTAAGAAGCATCTTTTGGAATTAATAATACAAAGCAGTACCATGTGAGTGATGAACAATTTGATATTGTGAATCAAATCCGATTTCTCTGGGCACTTTGAAATGCACAAGCACTGTGTTTTACCAGGTTTCCTAAGCAGATATCTGTATTTATAATAAATACTCACCTGTATTTTTCTGCCTTTTGGATTTTTTCTAAGATGCGTTGTTTGAAGGACTTTTTAATACATGTTTAATATGCTAATATAGGATTCTCAGAATAGGTTCAGACCCTGTTGTGCTGCTGCTCTTCAAACCCATTGAAGGAGTGGGAGTCATTTCAAAGAAGAGCTTATGGTTTAAATAGGTAAGTTAGAACAAAATAAGGAAAAACAAAAGTGTTTACATAGGGACAGTAATAATGTTGATCTTCAGCAGACACAGCTGGGAATATAACACAAGCCAGTAAATACTCTGATACAAGCCCATGTGTTTCTGAATAATAAGAATCTGAAATTAAGAAAGAAAAACACAGTTCTGTGAGACAACTCTTGAATTAATCTGAGAGGTGTTATATGGCTACTTACATTTAGGCCTTTCCTCTGTTTAAAGACTTTATAGTATTACATCAGGCCACTTTTTTGCAGCAGTGCTATAGCGTAACATCATGTGCAAAGCAGTTCTGTTCTTCCTTTAGTGTTTGTTTAAGTACTTAGCTTTTTATTTAACTTAACAAGTGGTAGGCTAACTTGTATCTAATCCTAGTCAATCTTATTCTGAAAACCATTGATCAAATAGTATTTTTGAACTTCACATGAGAGCAAGAAAACAATCTTAAGTGTTTCTCTCTTTTTTAATTACTTAAATGTGTCATATTCAAATACATGATGTGATGTTTTTCTTGATACTGAGAGGCAAAAATTCAGTTGGTGGAGGTTAATACTTTCTCAAAGCCTGAAGTCACAGTATGTTTTTCTACGCTAGAATTATTGTCCTAGTGTTTTGATCTTTTGGAGTCTGTTAAAAACAATTGAATAACACAATTTCTTTGTGGAAAAATTAAGGAGCATCCCCATATAGATTAGATTAATATCTTTGCTGCTACTTTGAGGTGCCTTTGAGAAATTTAAATTTAAACTACATCTGTAGTACTTTGTATACAATGTAAAAAAATCACCATAGCCCTATTTTCTTAGCTAGTGAATTCATATCACTTAGGAATACTTCATCCTAATTCTAGGATTTTTTAATTTTAGGATTTTTTGATCCTAATTCAATAGCCTTCTCCCTATGGGCTGCAGCTGAACTGAAATTGGCAGGGGCTGCTTCATCTTGGAATGGTAATTTCATCCCACAGAAGAATTTAAAACAAATGAAACAAGCTGTACCTTACTAACTGAGAGCTGGAATCTGGACCAAAGAGTGCAGAAAGAGTTTTCATACTCTGAAGGTCTCTAAATTTGTACATGTCAATAGGTAATGTTCATTTATCTCCTACAGGCTAGCATGCTGATGTGGACTCATAGAAGATCAGGCATATGGCAATCTGGAGTCTTGGCAAGAGCCAAAGTATTTTAACTTCAAAAGAAAGAGCAAATCTGCAATATCTTTACACAATATCAATGATTCTGAGTCTGCAGCATATCCAACTCAGATCCTGCTGTTGGTTCATACTCTATTAAACAAAAGTAGAAGTGGGACAAGTCTGACACAAACACAGACTTTATTCATAACCCAGAAAATGGAACAGGTAAGACATTGTTCAGGCAATAGTTACAAACAAAAGCAGGCATAACTCATAGAGAAGACAAACACATTTGTGTTTCTTATACTGAATTATTTCTTAGGTAAAGAGTGTCTTTATTATGGTCAAGATAGAAGTCCTGGAAAGTTTTGCTATTTAAGTGCCAATTGCTGAGGATGATCATGATCTGCTTTAACTTGCATTTCTAACTTTCTGTAAATGGTCTCTTTGTTCTCATAAATCTGTGCAGTTTGTCCATTTTGTACATCTTATTCCCTTATTTTTCATTATGTGTGCTTTTCCCATTCAACAATTCTTAACATCATGTCAGGTTAATGTAAATAATTTGTTGAGTTTTTAATTTAATCCTCCTTCTAGTGCAGCTGCAGCTGTTTTTAAGCTGTGCTTACATACTTCTGGTTTATTTGAGTATTAATATATGGCCAATCCAATCACAGCTGTGACAACCACTACCTTGCAGAATAGTAACCCCCATACCACTCCTCATTAAAATCTTCAATTTGGCTTAATTTCATATGATGTTTAAAGATAAGACATCTTTCACATTTGTTTGTCTTCCAGTTTTGAGCTTCAATTTTCTGAAGAAGACTTTAATTTTAAATTAAAGTGGATGTTCCTGGTTATTAATTTGATTGGAAGAGCTGTGGTGTTTGTGGGAGGAATTCTATAAATCTTGATGGAAACAAATTATTGGCAGCTCTGATTACAGGCAAAAAGTATTTCTGAAAGACTCTGAAGGAAAGAACCAAGTGTTGGTTAGCTGTGGCTACACTCCTGCTTTTGCTTTTGCTGAAATTGTCTAAACACTGGCAGGAACATGCATGTGACAAATAAACTGTAAGTTCAGTGAGTTATTGTGGAAAATGAATTTGGAATTCATCAGTAAGTAGTATTTTTATGAGGAACCTGACTGTAAGAGTTAGTCACTTAATAAGTAGATTGTAATACTACCATGTGGTTTGCATCAGCCTAACCAATATAGCACAAATTTGAAAGCCTCTTTAGTTGGTGATGAATTATAAATCAAGAGTTGGTAGCCACCATTGTGAAAGTAATTGTTATAGAATTAAGAAAATCAATAATGGTTCATGCTACTCACAGGACAAAAAGCTGCATTTGCTGAATTGATTATTGTGTGACATTTGATATTCCCTAGTATGAAAGTGTTTTTTAAAAGTGCTTAATTCAACAAAACCATCTATGTGTAATTGCTGTGTTTACTTCATTAACATTATCAAAGCTGGAAAAATTACTAAGCTAGTGCTGGTTTGTATGTTCATGGGGGTATTTTGCATCGACCCCCAATATCCATTGGATAGTAGAAAGCAGAATTTTCCCTGCTACCATAAGGGATAACCAGTTTCATTTTAGGCCTGTTGCATTTCATATGAGCCATGAACATGGACACTCTGCACCATTTATTCCCTTCTCTTATTTGCACCCTACTTGCTGGTCTGCACCGCAGAACTAAACTGTTTGGCTGCTTTTCTGCTACCCACTCACACTCTTTGACTATAATGGCTTTCTTTGGTTTTATGCTTTTAGATTTTGACTAGAAATAGAGCCATATTGATTTCAAATAACCTTGCTCTTAAAATATAATGTGCGTCTTAAAGTAGGACAAAGTAGAAATCAGGGCAGGAGCAAAGGTAGGATAAATCAGGAGGTATTCCAGGATAGGGTATAACTGCTGAAGTTTATGAGTCTTCATGAATCTGCAATCTCATGAAGCACATTAAATTACACCAAACATTGCCAAATGGGAGAACATAATAAATGCTTTTTTTGTTTGTCCTGATGTAAAAATGATGTCAAAATGATTTGATATTGCTCTAATGAAAACAAGAAAAGAAACAGGAGAAGGTGGTGTAACATGACTCCTTCCAGACGGTGGAGTCATGGTGTAGCAAATTATATTTCCATATAATGTTATATGATTGGTTTACCTTTGAAATTTCCATTCAAATCCAGCTGCCTGACCAGTTTGCATGAACATCGAAGTCTTTCTAACTTATTCATTCTGAGTGATATATCTGCTCATAAGTTTCTGAGATAAATTTTTGCCTGACACGATGTACAACTGGCCTCAGTTACAATGTCCAGCCTTCAGAAAAAAAATAAGCAAATTATGCTCAGCTGTTTTGAAAGCAAAGGTTGAGGCAAAGTTATAGTCTTCATGTACTCTGAATGACACTTTGGTGCTTTCATAACTCACACAGCTGTTGATACAAATCTTGAAGCAGGATTGCTTCATCATTCCCACACTGGAGTGAAAAACAAACTGAAATTCAAAAATGTGGGTTCATTATTTTAAAAGTTGACATTTGCAAATGCACAATAGAATGTCTTTTTTTTTTTCTTATGGTTAACAGAATAATTCAACATCTTACACATCAACAAATAACTTATTAATTGAGACCATCTGACGTACACAGATGAATTCAAGTAGAGGTTTATCAAGATTTCAATTCAACATTCTTAAACTATGTCCTTTAATTTACAATGTGTTAATTGAAAAGGTGTTATTCAAAGGACAATTTATTTTACAAATCACATGTAATTTGTAATGTAATTAAATCACATGTAATTAAATCACATGCAATTAAATCACATGCAATTGTGATTTGTTATCACTTAATTTTATATTTTTTAAAAAAAGCCAAATATCTTTCTTAAATGTGGGAACTAGAAACACAAAATGTGATAAAGGACATTAATTTGGTGACATTCAAGAACAGTGTACATATTCTTATTCAGAAATAAAATAGCTTTATTAAATTGATTGTAATTAAGTTCCACAATTAATTAAGATAAACGCATATGTGCAGGGTAACTTGATGTGATTCTACTGATCCATTTTAGAAGTTTATTGAGATTATTTTCTAGAATGTATATATATAAATATCTTCATTTGAAAGGAATTAGATAACTGTATGGAGCAATTATTGTGGATATTATGTGGATATATGTGGATAATATGGAGCACTATTATTGTGTTGACTTAATGCTGCCTTAAATCGAAAACCAAGCAAAGTTGTTAATCAAATAGCTATTTAAAGGGAAATAAATTTGCTCCATTATTTTAGAATCTGTGCTTTATGACATAATTCAATTAAGGAACACCTCACTGGGCATAAGAAACAGCATGATGCTATGTAGCTGGAATTCACAATCATACATCACATCATAACATCATCACATAATAACACAAAGGAACTTAGCTTCAAGCCAAAAGTTTCAGCCTGGTAAGGGTATATAACTGAAGCAAAGACCAGTAATAACATCTCTCCAGATCCCTTTTAAACTTGATTGTATTTTTGACTATTTATCTTTCATAAAAATGTTTTACAACAATTTTCATATCTCTGTGGCACTCTGTAAGTATGCCGATGATACTTGTCAGGCTTCTGCTGTGAAAAATGATAATCTAAGAGAGATAAGGTGTTGTATAAGAAGTGCATTTTTCCTTCTAAGCTGTTTACCACTATTGCTAGGAAAAACACTATAATTTATTGAGACAGCTGCAGGGAAAGCTGTCACCAGCATAACATGGTCACTCTCTTATGTTTGGGAATACTGCGGGTAAAAAAGAGATGTTAGATATTTGTCTAATAAGAAAGCAAGCCGTGGTGAGACTGACCAAAGTGATATTCACCATTCTCCAGAAAATTTGAGAAGCACATTAAAAAGAGAAACAAGTCCAGAGTTTACCCAGGTGCCAGGGCTGGGTCTGCAGGGGGAGCTGAAAGGGCTGGGAGCTGGAGCCTTCACCATACCTGAGGAAGACAGCCTTGGCTGAGTTCATCTGGTATGCATGGCACATTGCTACAGTGTAACTTTGTGACTTTAAGACTCCGAAACCACCTCATAGCTGCAGGAAGGAACATGCTGGAGTTTGCGTTCACTCAGCTTGACGAGGTGATAGGAAAAATCCCCCTTACATGAAAACAGTTGTATCAAATTTAGCAGGACAAGCACCAATGTCACCTTGAGAAAATGTAACTCAGCTGACATTCAATGTGTATGCGTACAACATGCTGCAACACAACCTAATTTCATGTGATATATGCAAATACACTCTATTTTGCCTTTTTTTCTATTTCCATGGTGCTCACTCAGACCTGTATCTTGACTGATTGAAAGCAATGTGCAGCATCTTCTGAGTTCCTGGTTTAAATAAGCAGTGAAGGTGAATTCTGTGTGTGGTGGTGTACAGCTTCTTCTGACTGTTGCCTATTTAAGCAGGTAACTGGAGAATTCTCTGACATGTTCAGGTTGGTTAAAAACCAAACAAACATATAAACCAAAACCCAGCAAAATAAGAAGCCCAAATACTATCAGCCAACGGTTTTTGAGATGTTTTAGGATTTGGTTTGTATTCCCACAGTCAGCCAGCCAGCCTCAGTTCAAAGCGTTATAATTAAGTGTCAATGGTTTATCTGTCCTTGTAAGCACACTGCATCCCTGGTGTCTACTATTTCTTTGATAGTATCCCAGTAAGGGTCACGGTGATTTTATGTTAAATATGATTCTGTTAAAAGGCTCATGGTATGTGAGAGCTGAACTAACAAGTGCTAATAGCCACAGCCTTCACTGGTACAACAGAGCTTGAACAAGATTGATCCTTTACCCAACCCTATTGCACTCCTGCTTAGAATTTCCTAGAAAAAGTCAATGAAAATATCACTTGCTTAAGAAAAAAAAGGGATGTATAAAATAATCCAGCTCAAAAACAAGCCCTTCCTGAGCAGAGAAGTTAAAATGCAGTGTTTGCTTCATTTTACAATGCATATTCTTTGCCAATTTAATTCTTTTTATTTTGTTGGGGGGTATTTGTCATTGTAATGTTTATTTTTTATGTTATCAACACTTGTTTCTTTACTTTAGGGTTTTAACTCAAAATCAGTACTAATACAAGTATGTTTGTCACTTGTAGCCCCATTAAAAGAAACTGCAGTTTGCACATGTGTGATACCTGCCTGATATCTGTCTCAGTTTGAGCAAGAAAGAGGTGAACAGCTACTTCTGGGTTCATTGGTTAAAACTCTTGCAAAGAAAAGTATAGCTGCGTCCTTAGTTTTGCAGGGCATAAACTGTTTCTCATACTTCCCTTCATCTGACTCTTGAGACCGAGAGTATTTGTCAAACACTGCTCTTGGCCTCGTGTCTGAGAAGTCTTCTGCTTTTGACGTATTTTCCTAAGGGAGTTGCAACTGTTAGTGGTTTTGCTTTGGCAGCCTATGATCAGACTATTTTAATTGCTTCCTAACAGCTTGCAAATGTGACGGACTAGGAAGGCCTCTTCTTTGATGGCCTCCTTCTTCTGGAAGACAGTCTAAATACTTTTGAGGTGTACTGAAAGTGACTGCCCCAGTTCTGCAAAACTTGGTATTTTGCTTATTGCTAAGGGCTATCCAAAGATGAATTACTATAGAAATTCCCATTTGGAGATGCTATAGAGAAGTAAAAATTAAATCCACTCTTCTTTAATACTGCCGTATTAGTTTGAATCTGAGCAGTGAAGTAGTGCATAGTAAGCCAAGGTGTGAATTTATACAGCACAAGCAACCTGTCAGAATTTGCTGTCTGGATATTTGTATCCAGTGATTATACAGTTTAGATTACTACAACCATTCAGACACCGGAAATTCTTACTCAGTGGAGAAAAACTACAGTATATTTAGAATGACTGTGACAATTCTCATCTTTGCTTAGTAAACCTCAATCTGAAAGTCACCACCAACATTGCCATTTACCAGCTGTGGTTGCAGCCAGTTTATCAGTTTACAGGATTTTAAGGGTTAGATGTTTATTTAATAGGGTATTATGAGAAATTTTTATGGTAGGGGAGGGTGTTTTGTCATCTAGAAAAGATTGCAAAAGCCACAGACTGCACCAGGGGTGGAAAGGTCTTTATTACAGTGTTGCTGTCTAGCCAGACTTGAAAACGAGACATACTTGCTCACAGGACTGGAGTTTCTCATGCAGAAAGAGTAATTAAATTTGAATTGTGTCAGCCAACTACCTTCAGATGAAGAGAGGTCAATGAATGTTGCTCAGAGGTGAAAGAAAAAAAGTATTAGTTTTTATTATACTCACTGTCCAAGACAAATGCTTCACACCCTCAAATTTGTTCAAAGGGAGGAAAAAACTCTAAACAAAGCACCTTCAGTACTTCTCTTAATGGCTGAAATTTCTTGAGTTCATGATTCCTTAGGGGAATAGACCTAATGGAGAGGGTTCAGAGGAGGGCCACAAAAATTATCAGAAGGATGTCCTACAAGGACAGGCTGAGAGAGCTGGGCTTCTTCAGCCTGGAGAAGAGAAGGTCCTGGGGAGACCTTACAGCAGCTTTCCACTACCTAAAGAGGGCTTATAAGAAAGATGGGGACATACTTTTTAGCAGAGCCTGTTGTTACAAAGGGTAACGGTTTTAAAGTGAAAGAGGGTAGATTTAGACTAGCAGTGGGGGTTGGACTAGGAGACCTTTAAAGGTCCCTTCCAGCCCAACCTATTCTATGACTGTAAGGGCCCTCAGTAACCGAGTGCAAACAATGTGGCTCAATTAAAATTGCACTTGCAGCAATGTGCTGACTTTATGTTAATTTAGAAACTGTTTAGCAATAGGAGATCAGAAAAGATTTGTATTGAAACCTTGACTTGCAGTTAATCCGGAAGTGCCTGCATGAGCCGTTTGTAGAATGTCACACAACACAAACCAAGGTGGTTCTTTGCTGAGAAAACAAAAGATAAGGTTCAACAACTTGTTGAAAGTTGTTATAGGTGAAGTTGGCAGAGGTGGCTGTCATCATGATTACCTAATATATTCTGTTATGAGACCTTTTTTATGATAGTGTGTAACTTGAAAAAACTGGACCTGAATTCTCCAATACTAACATCAGCCTGAGGCTGAGTTTTTGGAGAAAGTGTCAGTGGGCAAAGAACAAATTTAAGGCAAAACATATTGTTTAGCCAATGGTTAAAAAAAATAGTCTTGTAACCATCTCTTTGAGAAGGTGGAGGGCCTGGGATCAGGAATCTACTTAAATCTGGCTGGATCACAAGACTCTGAAAGTTTTCTTTTATACAGTCTTTATGGAAGTGTGGCAGCAACAGTTCCTGAAGACTCCATCTGTACTGGCCATAAGTTAGAGCTCAGGGAAGCTGCGCTGAACGAGAGTTTTCCTTCTGTTTAACCTCCAAGTCTACCTGTGGCTCCTGTGGTTTATCTGTTCTTCCTTCCCAGCATCTTTGTGGCTCTTTTTTACTTGTACTGGACCAAGAAGCACTGATGTTAAGAAATCCAGACAAGAGGAATTTACATCAATGAAGCTGGATAAACATGGCACTTGGGATATCGAGGTTTACTTACAGTGAGATGTCTGGAGCTTTTTGGAGGGAAAACCATCAGGATTTGGAAATGGTCCAAATGTGAGATTTTGGGCGAAAGAAGAGAGAAAAAGCAACTTCAAAGCTTAAAGCTTTTTGACAGGAGTGAAGATGGGCTGGATTAATGTTTTGTTGAGTTTGAAGGATGCTGTCACAACAGAGCAAATGTACGGGAGAAAACAATTGGGATTGGATAATAACAGCATGAAAGAAGGAACAGATTTTTAAGTCATTGACATATCTAAGGTGAAGGCAAAGGCACTCTTGTCAGCCTTTTGGCCTCTAGATGCTGCAGAACAGGCACTATATTGTGCCCTGCATTAAAGAGATTGCTGTGCTTTATTCAGATGCTTGACTAGATAAAACAAGCAGCTAGTAGACCTATGGGACTCCTTGTCAAAAAATGTGTACCTTTAACTTCTCCAACACAGATTCTAAGGGAGACTGAACAGGTATTTGGAAGAGATACCTACTGGGGTAACTGGGAAAACAAACCACAGGAAGCTCAGACAATGTCCTAAACTGCTTCTGCATGGGGGCTGAGAGATTGTACTGTGTGAGATGGACTCGCTCTGAAATAGTATGGCCATTCATATATACTAAGATGTCACAGATAGCATTGTTTTGTAGCTCGCGATCCTTTTTAAATTGCACAGTGTTGAGGTTCGGGACTTTTGGAAGGAGGAGAGAAGGCCATTTTAAAGTTTCCCAAGCTGCAGACAGAGCTCAGCTGAGACATTTAAGAGAGATTTAAAGGTCTTCCAGGGTTATTTGCTGACTCGTAGGTCATCTTCATACCTGGCATCTCTCTGTTGCGTACTTACATTTGTGAGTGTAATTTGTTAATTCAACTAGACAACCTTCCATATAGTGTAGAAAGTGCCCTATATTGTGCTGTCTCAATTCAAGCCCCCTAATTAACTTTTTAATGTTACGAGTTTTCTTTCTGAAAATGAAAGTGGTTTTCCAGCCATTTCATAGGCTCAGAGCAGAAAATCTGTGTGTTTTTTAGAAATAAGTCATAAATAAATTATAAATAAATAAATAATAATTTATAAATAAAATAAATAAACTGCAAATAAATTATGTAGAAATGACACAATTTACAGATTGTCATAATTTGATGTTAGACGGGAATGCTAATAATTTAGAAAAGAATTTCTACTTACTCCATATTTTTTGTAATAGGATGTCACTTTAAAATAATTTTTATCCTTATACTTTCTCATGTTTCACTTACTGGAGTTGTGGAGTAAGGAAGATCGACTGCAGGACAACAACAGAAGATTGTCCCTCCAGCTCCCTCTTTCCTTGGAAAGAAAAGGGTAGGCAGGCAAAAAACTGGCCTGGTGCTACATATTGTGAATGATGGTACAGGGAAGAAGTCATTGTAATAGTTAACCCAGCAAAATAAGGATGAAGTTCAGTCACAAGCAGATTGCTAATGGTCCCATTTCAATAACGGTTTTGCTTTGAAGTATGTAAAAGGATGGAAGGTGTCCTGAGGAGGGAATCTAAGTTCTTTGGGTAAAATCATGGACACAAAAAGTGCTTTCCTAATTTTTACCATCACTCTTGCTAAAAATCGATTACAGTAATCAGAGAATCAGAGATTCAGCTGAAACTTTTCTCTCATGACTGCAACAGGTGTTCTGTATAACAGTCATTTCCAAATTTAGGCCTCCAAAAATTTTGCATTAGGATAAAGCATAGTTTAATCAGACTAATAGTAAATCTTAATTAAGATGTCTGTAGTAGACTTAAGAAACAAACATCTGAAAGTAAATATGGTAAGAAATTCTATTTAGATCTTGGAAGTTATTCTGTCTAGAGAAAAAAATCCAAAACAAACCAAATTTCCATGTTTATTAATTAATAATTGCCTTATTTGTAAAATTATAAGTGTTTCAGTCTTAACTTACATCTCAACTATCTGATTGCGTATCTTCTCTTTAGAATGCTATTTTATTTTGGAATTGATATGAAGGGAGAAATTATAAGGGACATATTTAATTAAACTTCTGTTCATTTATCTGTGATAAAAATTAAAAGAGAAGATAGTAAAAGAAAATGTTTTACTCTGGGTTCTTTTTATTATATCATGGCAGGAAACTACAAATGAACTAGAATTCACTGTGAATGGTGTGACGAAACATTAATGAGTCATTTAGTCGTTTTTTCTACTTTAGCTAATGTAGATTAGGTCCAAGATATTAATTCCTCAGAGGTAACCGTGCGTATAGTTTTAATTCAAAATACGCAAACTTGTGCAATTCCCAGCCAAGCAGTCTGAGCACAAGAAGTGTTTTACTGTTTTCATTTATTTAAAACCTATTTAGGCATATAAAAATCTTTTAAAGATAATCTATTCACCAAACTGTAAACTCCCCAAGCAAAGGTTTTCCCAGATGGTAATTTCTTAATCTTCTCCCAGCCCCCTTTTCTTCCTCTACAGAGAAACATTCCATTTACTACCAAATTCTTGTTTAAGCTACTGCATTCCCCTGTCTGAGCTAGAGGTACTTCTGTGAGGTGATCTCTGACACCTGGGCTCAGGATGCATCATAGGAGAATCGCTTTCTTTTTGTCCTAGAGGGGTAGAAGTGATAAGGTGTATGTTCTTTCTTCAGCCATCTGATTTTTCTCCATGGTGTGTAATTTGTGTTTAGAAATATTGCTGATAATTTAGTAAATCAAATGAGATTGTTTGGGATCATATTCTTCTCTCCTCAAACTTTCATTTGCTGTTCTTGTTGTGCTTTTTTTTGTGTGTGTGTGTTATGTTCCTGGAAATTCGGGGTTAAATCTTCAATTTCTTGGTCTTTTCAGCTTGTGTTTCCTTTGGTAGGCAATGTATGAGAAAGGAAATCACAGAAGTTTTACTGAGTATAAAAAGGGCCATTCAATTATCACTATTTTGTTGTCATCCGGGAGTTGGGGGGGAAGAGGGGGAAATCTCTGCAATTTATGCATTTTTGGATTGTTTTACTGCTGACTTATTTTAAAGTGCCCTTGAAAGTAAATACAGGGAATTTTTCTGGATGGCAGAAAGTAAAGGGAGACTGTTCTATGCTCTGAACGATGGCAATCTTCTGCTTGAATGTGAGAGTTTAGAACACGGGATTAGAATGAATTTCATTTTTGGTGACATTGCCTGTTGGGGTATGACATCCTTTCAGACTTCCAATTTTCCATTGAAAAGCAGAGAAGAGAGGCTGTATGACCTAAGAGAGAAATGGAATGGTATTATAAAACTAAATTTAGAGTGAGTTTTCTCTAAAGCCTTGCAAAACAAAGCTTTTTTGTGTGTTACAAGTAGAGAAACATAATTTTGTTGGATGATACTGGAGGGGTTTATGCAAGCAGTGCTTCTGCATCTGATTATCCATCAGATGCATGTAGGTGTGTAGTATTAATCAATCGTACAGGTGCATTGTGGGCAAAGTATCATAAGCACTATGGTGCTTGTTTTCATATATACTGGGTATGGGTTTTACGCATGCAAATGGACATTCCCATATGTTTTTCATATGTTAACTCTGGCCTCCATCATCTTACAAATATGTTTTGAAATGTTGCTACACTTCATGCAATTAGGAAGAACAAAGCATTAAGGAAAATAATTTTATGCTTTGTACAGTATAAACAAAAACTCCCAGAACTTTCCAGGCAAGGGAGGAGAGTATGTCAAATTAATCTATAAAAGTCAGACAAAAGGACTTTGCTTGGAAAAGAAATGCAGAGTGGTTTTAATTAACATTTTGCTTCAGGTCATGCCATGTTCTTTCAATTAGGACTTTAGTGTAAGAAACTGTCTCTTTCTAAATGTCCTTACTCCTTTAAAGGGAAAGACTTGATCACTTTCCAGAGATGGGGGAATGTGATATTTTCAGTTGTCTTTAGTACGGGGGAGTATGATTTGTGATTCCCTCCCAATTCTGAATATAATTGAAAAGCATCAGGATCAAGCAAATTTAAGTACCATTTTTAAACTCTTACTTTTTCTTTCCGTTCAGTTCTCTGTTTTCCTGAGAATATTTTTCCATTGCAAAATTCTGTCATAAATTATTTCCCTTGATGCTTCGATCACTACTTTTCTTTAAGTTTCAGTATATCTATTTCATAGTTTGTATGCAGCGTTTTTCTGGAATAACTTTCTGTGAGTTGCTTTTTAGTGTATGTCTTAAAGTACCTGTATTTTAGTTCTAGTTCACAAACGTGTTTCTTCTTTCTCATTATAACTCTTTTTTTTTTCAACAATA
Organism: Psittacula echo; assembly: GCF_963264785.1. NCBI lineage: Eukaryota > Metazoa > Chordata > Aves > Psittaciformes > Psittacidae > Psittacula > Psittacula echo. The sequence continues at coordinate 65,488,329 of NC_137735.1, forward strand.
ATGTTTTCCCTCTGTATGTGTGTGTGCTCTGCAATGGGTCTCTTTTTTTCTAATCTCCTAGTTCTGCTTGAAATGAAGTACTAAAGTGAACAGAAAGATTGGCTGAGGAATTTTCCAAGAATTCCATAACATTTTCCCCTTTGGTCCAAGCTATAGCCCACTTCCAGATGATATATGTAGAATGAGCATCGTAGTTCCAAGCTTGCCTGCTGAAACCAAAGCTAAACAAGCAAGAATAAACTAGTGTATCCCCACATCTAAATAAGATCTACAAAAGTACTGGAAAATATTCTTGATTCGTAAGATTTCAACATGTTCGCCAGAATTTTGCAAATGCTGTTAATAAAGATGTCCCATGCTGCCAATCGGTGGACATCACCATCCTTGTTTCAAGCAGTAAGGCCTATGTTTGGTGGAAAATATCATCAAACCTGGATAATGCTGCATGAGCTCAGTCATGGGGTCATATAAACATCAACCTAGGTCTTTACCTCTATATTAAATAGTCATGCCTTCCTTAGCACTGGCTTTAGCACCAATGGAATAGCACTGATATTAATAAAATGGTATTATAGAGTGCAGGTTAGCAGTAGTGTGGATATTTTTTTAATACTATTTTTTAAATACTAAGTTTGCAAAATGATCCCTCAAAAGTTCAGAAATTCCAAATTCAGAAGTGCCTTTGCTATGTCAATTTGTGACTTCCATAAGGAGAGTAGGATTTGATGCATAGACTGGCAGAGAAAATGCGTGCTTAGTCCTCTAACCAGGCAGTATCGTAACCTATTTGTATAAGGACATACAGGGAATTGTAAATCTACTATTTCCCATCTTTCGATTTAACCTCTTAGTGAAAATTAATTTTAGAAATTGTCTTTGAGCTGCTAGGAATTTTAGGAGAGGGGAAAAAACATGTTTCCTTGGCCCTCCTGAGTGCAGCATGCTGCAGCTGCTGCCTCAGCAGCGGTGCAAGTCCAGCTCTTTCCCATCTTTTTCTTTTTTGAGATGTTACTTACCAGCATCTTTCTGTGGAATGCAAGTGGCAGGAGAGATTATTGTTTTAGGCACATCACTCAAAAAATGATGCCTTCTACTTATCCTTTGCAAACAGTTTCAGATGCTTAATGAAAATCATGTTGGCCCTTCTCAGGCAAAGGTCAGAGGAAACTCTTAAGACTGAAAGATTTAGCCTAAATACAGGGTTTGTTATGTCATCCCAAAATAAGTGAAAAAAGAAAACATTCTTGGTAGTTGTAAACAACAGAATGCCCCTTTGAGTGTATCACTTTCAGCTTTGGTGCTGGGCATAAAATTGGCTAAATACTTATTAACAATAATAGTGAAGAAGTTTTGGTGGAAAAGATATTATATACAAGAATAAAAATAATGTTTGCTCTTGCAGCCTATCAGATTCAGTTGTCAGAGCTTGACATAATCTAATAGGCATGTCATAATACTTCATATTGCTTTATTTACAGGCCAACATACTTATGGCAAAGTAGGGGTTTTTTGGAAGTGTTTTTTTTTTTCTTTTTTTTTTGAAAATGCTGCCTTGATGTGCCTGTGTTATTCACAGTTTTGAACAGGAATTGTTAGTGCCTACTTAATATTTGTGAGCTCCCTGATAAAGCCTGCTGTCTTGTGCATTTCCTTCAGCTGTGTTTATCGTATGTAAACAGTAACGGGCAGAATTATTACCTTGTTGCTGTCTGAGTACTCAGCTCTATGCAGACTGTATAGGTCTAGGTTGGATCCTATTTTGGTTTTGCCAGTCAGATACAGAATATTGTGCTTAATTGCAAATGAGACTTGGAATTAAACCAATTTTTTTGAAAGTATTTTATTCTTTCTAGCTGTTAGGAAATGCAATACATTATCAGTGTCGTGTCTTAACTCCTAGGCTGAGGCAAGTACATTGAATTAATTTCAAGAATGAGATGTCTGCTAATAATGCATAATGCTATGGTTTCAAATCTCTACATGTTTGCATCCCATCTGCATGCTCCTTCCTATCCATTTCATTTCTGTGTGAGCTGGTTTCTCTGTGCTATATGAGATAGCATTAGGTGTACAAAGGTTTGGTGTATTCTGCGCGCTTTACTCAACAGGCTGGATATATTTGAGTCAGTGTGTCTGTGTGTGTAAGAGAACCTGTTAGGATCACAGTATCACAGTATGTTAGAGATTGGAAGGGACCTCAAAAGATCATCTAGTCCAATCCCCCTGCCAGAGCAGGAACACCTAGATAAGGTTACATAACTTTTCTATTAAGAAGCACCTGGAAGGTGACAATTGCCTTTGGGTCTCTTGTGTTAATGTGGATGGGAAATGGAGAAGGTAGGAAACAGAAGGATGTGCACACGTGCAGTGGAACTGCAGGGCCCTGTTAGGAGAGGTGTGAAAAGAACTGCCACAGGGGTGCATTGCTGGTGTACTACAGTCGCCACAAGATTCAGTCTGAAAGGCAGTAAGCTACAGGCTGCAGAGTTTAACTCACTGGAAAAAGGTCAGATCAGGCCCATAGCTGAGAACTGGTATTCTCAAGAGAGCTGCGGGGAGAGATGGCAAGCACAGCTTGACCCAAACAAATCGCAGTCCCAGTGCTGGGAGAGCTTTGGCCCGCAGGGAAGCTAATCCCTGGAGATGCTGGCATTGCATAAAAACACTTTGAACCAAGCTCAGCACAGAGAATCTGCACAGCTCTAATTGAAACAGCCTTTTGTTGTAATGAAAAGAAAGCTGCAGAAGGGATGGTAAATTATGAATCCTTTCCTTTTATTTGGAGCCCACCATTGGCTTGCTAGCATTATACAAAGAACATTCTGCACTCAAAGTCCATTGGAAATTTAGTCAAATATTGCAGTAAATGATGTAACTCATTGCTGGGAGCTTCTCCAGACCTCTACTGTTTTATTTGTTTGTTAGTAAGGCTTCACAGGCAACTTCTTTCCTTTTTACTTTTTTTTTTTTTTTTTAGTTGACAGATTCTACATTTTCTTTTCTCAACTATTTCTTACTTAGGTTTTGCTGAAAGCAATTCTAATCAAATGATTGCTTTAATTAATATGTTTAAATCAAGGATTTGGATCTTTCATGACATGTAATAATTTTTGACATTCATTAAAACCACAGTTTTTCAGCTTTAATAATTGCTTCCAGGCTCTTTAGAAATAAATAATTGCTGGACTATTGCATTTGGCACAGTACTGTATCATTTATCATGAGCAGTAATCCTTACTGTTCTTTCCAGTCTTCTGCTTTTACCATTCTAAATACTTTTTGACCTCAAATTTTATGACACACTGTCTCAAGAGTACACAAATGAACTTTGACCCTATGAAGGTATTCAATCAGATTTGTTTATAAAGATATTTAGGATCATTTGTGGCTTCTGAAAACAATTAGAGAACTATATATTTCTTTTCTCCTTCAAGTTACATATTAAAATTTGTATGCATTTGCTTTTTTCTCTGTGTGTAAGAAATATGCTTAGTTTTATGGAAGAGAAGGTTAGATGCATCAGAAACACTCCAGAAAATCTGTTTCAAATTTCTCTTTTGTTGCTGTAGTTTTCTACCATAACACTTAGAGGTGTTTTTGCTGAACCAAAACCACGGGTCAAGTTAACTGGCATTTAGGGACATATTTAACTGGTTTTTCTCTTTACTGGCTACTTCAGCACATCCAGCTTAACCAAAAGGACCGTGACGCTCTGTAGCCTATTTGTCTTCTCAGGAGATCTTTTGCTGCAGAAAAAAAAATTAAAAAATCAATCTTCACGTCCTATCTGTCCTTGAATGCTGTGTGAATATGAAAAGTAGTTAGGCCTCCCTTCACTCCTGATCATGTTTTGTTTGTGTACAAGCTGGTTTCAGCAGCTAAACTTACATAAATAAACTGCTGCAAGAACCCTGTCTTACCCAGTCTCCGAAACTCAGAGATTTTCCAGAGCTTTGCTCAAGCTTTTCAGCTTCTCTGTATCTCTTGAAGACACTGAAGAAAAGATAGTGGGGCTACAGCAAGCAAATGTGGAGATAAGAACCCAAAAGTTATATTGTGAAGATGAGAACCCAAAGGTTATATTGTGAAGATGGAGTATTTAGCAATGCAGCTGAAATCTGCGAGGTGTTGGCAACCCTGTAGATTCTCTTCAGTGCAACAGAGTGTAATCTAAATATGGTACCTTTTTCTCCAAGCTTCCTAAATTCTACAACTCCCATGACAGCTGCAAAAATTTTTGCAGGCTAGGATTTTGCGAATATCTTTATCTTAAATTTCTATTTGAATTTAGGTTTTAACGTCTAAGATGCTCTTAAAAGAAAAGGTGTACTTGGGGTGGGGTTTTTTTAATCATCTGGTGCAGCTTTTGAAAACATCCACCTGGAACTCAAGCAGAGGTCTCAAATGTAAGAATTTGAGTTGACCAACAAAAGATCTGTATTCATAAGTCTATGATCATGCAAAAGGTGAGTTGTGACTGAAAATGTTGGATCCCACATGCAAGAAAGCCTTGTCTTCACTGCAACACCATGTAGTTTCTGCAGTATTTGATTAGATTGGATCAGATCCCAGAGTGGGTTTTTTTGCCCTGGCTAGTAGATGTGGCTTGTGGCTGACGGGAAGATCTGGTTTGATAAAGTGAATATGAAGTTGTTTTACTACAGATGTCTCCAGGTAGTGTGAGAATGTAGCACCTATATATTAGTATACAAAGGTCTATGTCTGAATTCATATGCTGCTGCTTTTGTCTGAAAAGGACTGGTTTGTGCTTACATCATTTTGTCACCACTTTGTTGCAATAAGGGACTTTTCATGTTGGGCCATAACAGCAGGGGTAGACCATGCAAGACAGAAGTATCCCTGTTCTGCTAAGCATGGAAACATCTTGACTAGAATAGCGTGTCAGGTTTGGGTCTTTGCACCTCAAGTAGAAGTCAGCCTACTGGAGGGGTTCTGAATGAGGGTGACAGAAATGGTCTTAAGCCTAGAAACCATGAGCTAAAAAAAAAAGTCAAAGGAGTTGAAATTGTGTAGTCTAGAAAATACTGAGATCACCAGTGGAGACATTGTCTATTAAAAAGCTACTGCAATGGCAGAGACTGACTTTTCTCTGCATTTAAGTGGAGTAGGAGTATAGTAAGTCCAATGGGCTGAAATTGCAGCAAAGACTTGGATTAGACTTTAGGAAACCTAATAGGATGGTGAATCACTGAAGTAGACAGCCCTGTAGACTGTCATGGGAGGCCTTCAAGAACAGATTAAGCAACTGTTGGTCAGGGTTGGCATGAGTATAACCAATGTTACCTCCTGGCGAAGAAACAGTCCAGTTGACATTTTAGGGGCCCATTTTAATCGTCTTATTTCTCTAAGGACCTGATTTTATTAAATGGCAGGTAGTTTCCAGCATGACACAGACTGAATACTGACCCTTATTGTTTGCACGTTTGGTGCATTTTTAGAACACAGAGCTTTCCAGGAAAATGAAGCTGCTTATTGACCAGCAGCTGGCACTGCCTCCTTGCTGGCTCCTAAGTGAGATGCTGGTGATCACAGGGAACAGGAGGTTCTCTAATTCCCTGCTTGTATGCAGCCATAACACTGCAGGCTTTGAATGGGAAGGAAGCTTGAACGATCTCTGTCCAGACATTAAATATTGATGTCTAATAAAAATTGACTGGAAACATATTTTAGGGAGTCCAAACTCTTCTGATGGAAGTAGTAGTTACCAAGCCATCAGTTTGATGCTGGCCTGGTTAGTATATGCCTACTTTAGCTTATCTGAATTTAAGTCTTTTCAAGAACGCTGCTTGTCTTTCAACCCTTTTAGTATTACTGCTTTTTTTCTTCCCAAATAAGGAAGCTTTAACCACAGTGTGTGCCTGCCAAACTTTAGCTTTTTGGAGCTGCAAATATGAAGCAGGATGCTATCTGTTTTTATGAGGTCTTTCTGTTATTTCTATAATCCTCAGCCAGCCAAGAACTCCTCATTTATCCTCCTGTTTTAATCCTGCTGTGTAAACAAAAGACAGACACAGTCTTGGTTCCAACTCGGCTAAAACTTGAAGCTGCTTGGTAGATAAATTTAACTGATAGATGGACCTATCTTCTAGAAACGTGTATCTTTCTTTGAAGAAATTGTGTAACTGTCCTCTGCTGTTTGAGGAGCACCTGAAGAAATGTTGCCTTTTCAAATATATTTTAATTTGTTTCAAAAGATAGCCAGAGTCCTCCCTTACAGTTGGAGTTTCATCGTGCCAGATGTTGAGCAGTGCCTATGCTGGAGAATCTGTTTACTTTAAAAGCAGCTGGAGAGTTGTCTAAGAAACATGGAGGATGATAGTGAAAACAATAGTTATGCACATAACCACTTATTTGAAAAGGAATTTGAAAGAAGAAATCATATTTGTGAAAGATGTAACACTCAAAAAACCCCTAAACAAACCACCAAAAAAAAACCAAAACAAAACAACCCAGAAAAAGATATTGATGTTACTAAACCTCTGATTTGTTTTTGTGGCCTACTCTAGTGTAAGAGGGAGTTCAGCATTATTTCTCTCTTAGAGAATCGAAACATGGACTTGTAAATCTCTTATTTTAAAGTGAAAAACCGCTGTGTATTATTCTAAAGGCTTGTGCTTTCCTAATTTATCAGCTTGCTTACATGTCAGACTTTTAAAAATACGTTTAATGATTCTCTGGGGCAAATTATAAAGCCTTTAGTTTCCTCAAGATTATCTTAAATAAAAAAATCTTGGTTCTTATACACTGATATGTTGCAGATATTAGGATAAAAATCTGATCGAGACAGAGGTAAAATTTCACTTAACTTCAAGGGAGATTTTGCTCTATTGGTATTTAAAACTACAGAAGTTAGACTCAGATTTCTGATGTTATTTAAGTAAGGCCTTCTATTTTGCAAGGAATCCATCTGTGAAGTTCCAGGAAAATTTCTAACAAAACCCACAGTGAGGCATGTAGTTATTTGTCTTTTGTAAATTAGATTTGATTGCTAATTTTATTGAGAACCTGAGAAAATTATTCTTATGTCTTGGTTACTCATTGGTAGCGCACTGTTGTGGCTTACCTTGTTCGTTGGGTGAATTTAAAGTGACATATCCATTATCAGGCATTTAATACAGTAGAATTGTAAAGCTGGTTTTGTTTAATTTATACGTAACATTCATGCTGACTTAATTGCAAACCACCTTGTTATCATAAATTTGTAAATGAATAGTCCCATAAAACTAAAGAGTTTTGCAACAAAAATGTAAAGCAATATAGTACCTAAAGTAGCATCCTGGATAAAGGTAATGAAAGTAACTGAATATAGGATTATAAATGAGGTCTATTCTTACATCAAGAAAAAAAAACTTTAAAATTAACAGTATCTTAATTCTTTCAAATCAAGCCAGACAAAACACCACATGAATAGTGAAAATGAGCGTTTAATCTTTTCCATCATTTTTGTATAATTTTAAATAATCAACATGTGAGAAACTTGGAAACATTTTATGACATAACATTTGTCAGTTATCAGTGAACCCATTTAGTACATTGTCTTTTCATGAGGTTCCAGAAGCTGCACAATTTCAATAGCTCCAGAAATCTTACAGGCTTATTTTCTTTGGATTTGTTTTCTGCTCTTCAGTAAGACTTTTAAATAAGTAACAGTTCAGACTTAAATACATTTATTTGTTAGCCTTTCTTCTTAAAGGCAAAGCAACTAATCTTTGCCTGAAGTAATGCTTCATGTTAGTTTGTACCAACAATGCTATGTTACTTAATGCCAGCAAAGGATTTCAAAATTCATGGATGTTAAAATGTCTGACAAATACAGTTTCAAAACATTGTCAAGCAAGAATGGTAGACTGAGATCTCTAAAAAGAACAAAAACTAGCTTGGAGATACTTCGCTACCAAGATGCTTGCATTCAGAAATTTGCAGATAATACATAGATCCTTAATATGTGAACCAACAAACCCCAAACCAAACCAAAATTAAGAAAGCCCAAAGAAACATTAGGAAAGGCAAAGAAGTTGGTTAGCTAAAGCCACTGGTTAGATGATTAGTAAGAGAACTTGGCTTTTAAAAAATGAAGTAATTGGATATTTTCCTCAAGCAAAATGGAGCCTAAGTGTGAAAATGTGAAGCTTCACAAAAATCAGGACAAAATGAATCCAAAATATCAATAAACCTATTAAGAGCCATGTGAGAAACCAATCAATAGGGCAGGCAGTAGGGCACAGCTGCTGAACAGTCCACTTTAATATCATCAATAGCCCATGGGGAAAACTCAGCCTGTTAGTTTGGGAGCATGAAAGAAAAAGATTCACTGTAAGAGAATCATAGAATAAAATAGTTAGGGTTGGAAAAGACCTTAAGATCATCTAGTTCCAACCCCCCTGCCATGGGCAGGGACACCTCACACTAAATCATGCCACCCAAGGCTCTGCTCAACCTGGCCTTGACCACCGCCAGGGATGGAGCATTCACAACTCCCCTGGGCAACCCATTCCAGTGCCTCACCACCCTAACAGTAAAGAATTTCTTCCTTATATTCAATCTAAACTTCCCCTGTTTAAGTTTGAACCCGTTACCCCTTGTCCTGTCACTACAGTCCCTAATGAAGAGTCCATCCCCAGCATCCCTATAGCCCCCCTTTGGATACTGGAAGGCTGCTATGAGGTCTTCACGCAGCCTTCTCTAAGAGGAAAGTTAAAAAAGAAACAAACTAAATTATGAATACATTGTTTTCTGGGGAAAATGCGCTACTTCCAAGAAATAAATTAATTTTTGATTTAAGAGAAGTATCTGGTGTTGATTTAAGAAAGACGTTTATCATCTGCACCAAAATTGAGAAGGGAACGATGGTAATCTTAAGGTAGACAGTTCAGAAGTCAAATGTCTGAGTTGTGGTCCTCTACAGTTTCAGTGGCAAAAATCCAAAAGCTGCAGTTGAAGAAACAGATGTAAACACTCAGCTCTGCAGAGCTTCTTATCCAGTTCTTAAAATTTGTCACGCAGTGTCTTTGTTGGTTTCTTTGCTGTAGCACTCTTGGCAAATTCCACAGTGTCAGAATGCAGAGCTGTGAATTTATTTCAAAACTTGTGCAGAAATATATGTGGAGGCAAACACACTGATGGAGCTTGGGGGAAGCTTGACAAGTAGTATCGAAGTTGGTGAGAAATGGACTTTATAAACACAGTGTATTTCAAGTATGCTTCTCTCTATCCAGATAGACTCTACTATTGTGGAGACTTTGCTCTGAACGTGTCTTCCTTGTAGCTCCATAAACGCACAACACAAACCTTCCCCCGCCAATGAGCAGCTTGGAGAATGCTTAGGATGGAATCTGTATTTGTAATGGTTAAACTCACTACTGCCTCTCCTCCCTGAAAGTGAGCTTTTAAAGCCACAGATGAGCTTGAATATATGTGGATGGCATCTCAAAAAAGATCATTGTACCTTTCTGTATTCATACAAATGTCACAGAACAGTCATATGAAGTCAATGGCAAACCTGTAAATTGCTATTTCACATGGACTGTTCTCCAGAGTATAATTTTACTCCAGTAGTAGTGGTTTGAAGAGGTCCTTCACTTGATGGCTGTTGTAGGCATTGGCTTTCTGGGCTATCTGTTTCTCTGTTGTGAGTTCTAGTAATGCTGGAGCCACAGCATCACTGTTCCAATGCAAAGCTCTCTGTGCAAACTGTAGATTTAGGAGTAGCTGCCTTACATCCTTGCAGCTTTCATTAATACTATGTTGATGGCCTTACAACATCTGTTTTCAGCCTCTGCTGTCTTCTTAGGCAAAATCATGTGTTGCTGATTGGGGTGGTGTAACTTAGCTATCATAACATTTTTTATTTGCTTTTATCGGTGACCTTTTGATCCTTCATGAAGAAATGCTTGGGACAGAGATACTTGCGTTGCCTCTGCAATGTGCCAATTACTGTAAGTATGCTCTGTTCTTGTCTTGACATTATTCTAACCTGCAACTAGTCTGAGCTTCATGAATTATGTGTTTAATGCTGCATGAAAGTGTAACAACATCAGCATCATCAAAGTGCTGTCTTCCAGGTCAGTGGCTGATTCCTAGACATAGGCTCTTTTTTATTTCCTGTCTTTAAACTCCAACATAATGATTTTTATTACTTGGCTATAGTGTGTAACATGATATGTGGTTTAATTTTCAACACAAGTTCAGTATCTCTCTTGTTTTTCCGTAGTGCTTCAATGTTTGTCTCTTAAACTTAGACTGCTTCTCAGCAATTATTATTTCAGTGGAGGAAGAGTTATGTTTTCCCCATAATACTGATGAATTCTCTGCTGCATCTCCGATTGGCACCTGAATGTGAGCCTTTCTGCTAGCTTTGCATCTGTCTGTCTTGCAAGTTAATGGAGGATAAAGAATATTTGAAACTACCTTAATTCTACATCTGTATCTTTTCTATCAGTCATGATTTGGTTTAAAGTTTTTGATTTCTCTGAGCAGCACTAGATGCCACTGTTTAATTATTCTGGATGTTGCTTTTAGTATTACACGTTTTAATTAATTTACCAGTGGCAATCAGCATAATCTGGCTCTATATTCTGGTTTTGTTTTTAACCACAGAAAGAATGATCTTATTGGACAACTAGGGTTTTATTGTCCCTTTGCTTATTGTTGCCTGTTTTCTCCTTCGGGAGAAATCCCCAAATTCTTTGCCTTCTCTTTTATTTCCCAATGATTAAAAGCTACTTATTGCTAATATAGGCTTTTCAGGTTTGGTTTTTTTTTTGGTTTCTTTTTGTTTGTTTTTTTTTGTTTGTTTGTTTGTTTGGTTTTTTTTAAATCTACTAATGTATTTTAAATCTAATGTAAAAACGCATTTTTACATTAAATCCTGAACTGTGACAGAGAGCAAAGTTTTCCAATGTATTTGCAATGGATCTGAGCGGGAAAGGTTTCAGGTCACCTCACATTTTTTCAATTTTTACCACAAAATGATTTTACTTTAATGAATGTAAAATAGAGTTTATTTCAAAATGAAAATAATGCAAGCTCTATGAATATCAGAAGGCATTCCAAAAATTAATCTAAGTCTAGGATTTTATTTAAATATATTAACTTTTTTGAAAACTCACTGGCTAAATAGGATTTAAAATTTTATGGTAGTTCTTGCTTCTAACCAACAGAAGAAAGAACTGCAGCTATTTTTTAGATTGCATTGTAGTTTCTATTGTTGATATATATTATTTTGTCATTCAAGCTAATGACTTTGGTAATGTCAACAGATGACAATCTAGAAGTATGGATGCTTTTGAGTGCAGATCACCGTGGACTTTCAGATCATATCCCAGTTATGCTTTTGTATTGCTGCTTTCAGCCTTAAAGACAACATTCATTAGATATCTTGGGGTACTTTTTGTTTCAAATGCCTTCGTGTTTCTGTGATTATTAGTGCAGAAATTACTTCTCTAGGACAGCTCTGATGGAGAGAAAACTAGTGTCTCTGCCCTGTTTTATCTTTTACGTTTGGTTTCCAGGGTTCTCTGTTCTGCTAAAGTTTGTTTCCCACAACTTGGAAGCCGTAAGTCCCACAGGACTTTATAGCAACATCAGTAAAGCCATGAACTCAATTTCTCATTACTAAAGTACTACAGCAAGATCTGTATGTCTTGGCTCCCTCAAGCCAATTCATTCTTTAATTCACAGTAGTTTTTAACCTCCCTCTTACCTTACTATTTTTCCATAGGTTGCCTAGATTTATGTGTGGCTCTAATGTTAACAGTATGTGCAACACCAACTAAAGGTTAAAGCATTTTTGTGCTGACAGGACACCCAATATGTCAAACAGCAGCTTTGGTTGTTCTGATATACGGTCTGCTGGCGAAAGCTACTAAACATAGTTGGGCTTATCTTAGTCCTGGAGAAAGGGGAGTGTGGCATTCCTGTGACAGGAAGCCAGCACCGGGCACTTCAGACGTACCATTCGTCACTCTCCTTTACAAGGACTGGGCTGGCATTCCTGTGTTTATCAAATAAAATCAATTTTGAGAAAGTGTCTGCCATGCAAAATCCTTCCACTTGCTTGGCCTGATAGTTGCTGAATTTGTCGTGTGCTAATCAGTTATACTATGACACTCTGCAGGGAAAGAAGCAAAACAGGGCTAGAATAATGCAGACAACTCATAGAATTAGTTTGTGTGAGGCTGGACAGCAATAGTGCTGCATGTCACTGTGACCTGTTTTCATTTGGTGAAGCCAAAATTAATCTTGAAAGAGAAGGTCCTGCAGAATGTTAAAAACAACAACAAACCTGGGGAGAGCCAGAAGCCTTGAAAGATAATTGCTTCCATTTCCTATTTGAATCAAAAAGGGATTTAAAGGCAATTAAGATCATCACAGAATCAGAGCCCTGTGGGTGATGCTGAGTCTGAATGCCGAGCCAAAAGTGTAGCTAATACATTCATGCATGATTTCTTTTTTTAATTTTCATTTTTATCATTTAGCATTAGGAGTCTTGGACATACAAGAAGCTGGGTTTACATCTTTCTTTCAACTCATTCAGCGCTGACTTTGCGCTTTCTAAAGCCACAGACAGTGTTAACACAGTGTAAATGGCAGCAGTCATTGTTGCCCGGGGCAATTGTTGCGCTGGGGCCCTGCAAGGGCCAGCAAACACACAGCCTGAGTGGTTCAAATGCAGATGTCACTTACAGAGTGCACTGTGTAACCTGGTGTAGGGCTGTATGACATAGTTCTGTAGGGCAGTGGAGTTAATGCAGGGTTCTGACAGTGGTTTCACATATAGGTTTGAACAAAACGCATGCAAGTCAGACCTGACCTCCTTCAATTTTAAACTTAAGGACAAGGAAAAATTATCCCGTGAGATAAATATTTTCCTTTTTTTTTTTTGAGTGCTTCCTGCTTTTTCTGGGTTCATAAATAGCACATGGGTAACCTAGCTGAAAAGCAGAAATTTGTATGTTTGAATGCTCATTCACTGAAAGCAAAATATCTCACAGAAAATGCTATCTGCAAGAAGTTAATTGACCAGCTGTACTGTTGTGGTACTTCTGTATATCTCTGCTGGAACCCAGGCGCTTTAATTTTTATTACTATTTTTATTATTTTTTAACCTGGTAAACTGAATTTTGTATGGGTTTCTTCTAGATGTAGTTTGTACTTTTTTTTATAGCTACCTCATTCTCCTGAGAGAATCCACGCTTCACAGAAAGAGGACATAGAAGAAAAGAGACAAACAGAGGATTAATCAATATCTAACTTTTACTCTGTTCAGCTTCTTAGCAGAGTGCAACTGCTGTGAGGAGGTGAATATCCTCTCCTGGGAAAGGGACTTGGCTGCCTCTCATGCAGGGTCTGGCTCCTCTCTAGCTGCAGGAGAGGTCCTGGTGCCAGCTACAGAGGTCACTGCTCATTTGCCCTCCGGCTTGAAATGGAAAAAAGGAAACATAGCCAGAGAAGAAGGAGAAAAATGCAATAGAGGGGAGGCTGTGTCAGGCCAAAGGCAAAACTGTGAGTTGTTAAGGGTGTGCTGGAAAGGAAATGGCTAGAAAAGAAATCTGACATACGGGGAAACGGTCTAAATGTCCTGAGGCAGGATTGATTGCCTTGGCAATCAGGATGTTGACAAGGTACCCTCATAAGGGGATCAGAAGAAGCAGAGTGTGGAGAGGAAGGGAACACAAGGACAATGGAAATCTCTCTTTCTTGATGATTATCTGTCTACTGTATCACAATGTGAACAGCTTTGCCAGAGAGGGGATGAAATATTGTTTCTGGGTCTCTCAATACAGCATGGCATCCTCAGGCTGTTCTAGCCCTGGCAAGAGAAGCTAAGTTGAAACTAAGCTGCAAGAAGTTTGTTGTTCTTTGAAGAAAGGAGGAGCCTAAATGTACGTTTAGTATTTAATGAGTCTCAAGGAATTGTTAAGGCAGTAAGATCATGGAGTACTCTGTGCTCTTGGAAAGCCATTAATATAGCTCCTGGTGCCTAGCTTAGCATAACCTGGTTTTCCTGTAGCCTCAGAGGGAGCAAAGTGATTAGAAAGAAATTGGAAAGCAGAGGTAATAGTAAGTGGAGTGAGATGAACAGATGAATATTTGGGTGCTTGGGGAACTTGACCAAATGCCACTGTCAAGTCCTGTCATATAAGATCAGTCTTTGCCACTTTTACCCTGAATATGAAGAATAAAAGCCTAGCTTCCTGTTATTGTCTGCCTACGTCCAGCCCCTCAGATTCTCTGGATGGGCAAGTTCTACAAGCATCAGCTGTATGAACAAACTAAGAAGTATGGGCTGGCTATCCACTTTGGGATGAGCTGGACTGCATGTTAGCAGTGTTTGTTCCTTTTGTTGTCTCCATAAAGAATCAGGGTGACCAGCTTGGGTGTGAACTTCTTATGCTATAGATGTCAAAGGAAAAGCTTAGACGTCCCAAGTCCCATCCATCACATGTTTATCTGTGCTCAAATGATCTGGCGTGCAGCCAAGCCACCACATAAGAGCCATATCCACAGGCACCTGATAAAGGCATGTGTATAACCAGGAGCGGCTAGAAAAAAATAAAAAGGATGGATATGAAGGGTAGGTAACTTGCACACTTTTTAGTTGACCTCTGGTAACTGTCAGTAAAGTGTCTTCTCATGGCATAAAAATTAAAAATGGACAACTTGTAGCTAACTCTTAGGGACTACTTTTCATTGAAATTAAATCTCTTGAGAGACTTTAGGTTTGAATGGGGTGCTCTGGAGGGCTTTATTCTGTTTTGTTTGTTCAACAACCTCTTCCCACTCGTCCATTTCCTGAGTGAGGGAAGACTTGTAGGCAGAGGTAATAACTTCTTTTACTAAAAAGCTATGTGGTAGGACTAAGCAATCAAAGAAAAAAACAAGGGTTTGGGTATGCTGTTCTGAAATAAAAGCTGTGAAATTAAGGAGGAACAGCTATTGCCAGACTGATTTACTTTATGGAAATACTGACAGGTGACTGCGGGTTATTGTTTTTCCTCTCTTTTTATATAATCCTCTCAGTTCTACCAATGTGGCTGTGCTGCGAGCCAGGGAGGAAAAAGTATGTACTTTAAAGTAAGATTTAAGGGGGAGTGGGAAAGGGAAAAATATTGTATATTGTTATCAAGCCAGGTCAGCTCTCCAAACTGGCTCATGAAATGGCCACCCAAATTGTTGTGCAATGGTGATTGGTGGTTTTGAGAGACAGCTGGCCAGACAATGTCTCATAAAGCTCAGTTTTAGCTCAAATGCATTTCTTTAGAGGCAAGAATGACTTAAAAATACTTGGCTCCATCTGGTTCCCAGGTATTCTTCCTGCCCCTAGGCTGTCCTGGCATTATACCAACAATAGATGTTTGTATAGCCACATGTTGAGCAGATGCAAACTGATTGAAATGTTCTTTCTGTAGAAATGAGCTTAACAGAGTTCTAGGCAATTGAGAGAAATAAGAATTTACCCTGTGCTAGAGCTCACACGTACACATCTGTACTAGAGACAGCTAAAAATTGATAAACTGAACTCTACCTACCACATCTGTCACCTGACCTGAAGGGTCACATGTGCACTATGAAGGTACTCAGAGGGATAGAGAAGGAAGAACTACAGAACAGGGAATAGAAATGAGGATTTTCCATTGTACAGAAATTTTCCAAAATAAATTAGTCAATCCTTGCTATGAAAGTGTCATAAAGATGATCTTGAGAGAGTGCTGAATGCAAGAAGTAAAATACAAAGTGTATGAGACAAGAGACGAGCAGGAACATAGCTTCTTTACTCTCTGGTGTAGATGAAAGCTAATGTCAATATTGACTTCTGAAGTATTATGTAGCAAGGATGGCTCAAGAACCTGCTTTCTGTACCGATTTATGACTGTAGCAGACCTCAGAAAATGATTGCATGCAATTAACCTTCAGGGTGAAAAATGAATGAGACTAGAGTACTTTGAAATGTAATGTGAGTGTGCCATTAAAAGTTGATGTGTTTCTTAAACCAGCAATTGTAATTAAAAGGGTGAGAGGGAATTTTCATCTCTGCTCCTGTGCACTGGCTTATGTTAATGATTATAAAACATTTGGAATATAATAAAATCTAGGTATAAAGGGGCTGCCCTTTAGAGAGGGGAAGAAAGCTAAAAATCTATGAAGGATTGAAATTTATACCATTCTCCCAGACTACAGTTTCAGGCTTCTCTGAATATCAGCTATGATGTGTTGCTTACTTACTGCATTTTATTGCTAAACAATTGTTTTGTTGTGAAAACAATGGCCTTCATAGACTGCTGTCATCCCAGCAAATGGACAAATATCAGCCATGTGAATGGGTGGGAATGTGTCTTGTATGGCAAGCTGCTGGTGACCATAATGCCTTGATGCTCTTTGTCTGCTGGGTGAAGGAGGGGAAGGTGCACTCTCTAACTAGGAAGCAAGCGGTTTGACTAGCTTGCTAACTTTACTGTAAAAAGATACCACTTGCTGTTCAGTGTTCCTAATGCTCACTATGTGATCTCAGGAAGCCAATAGACTTCTTGTCCTGGTTCAGTGCTTTATTCTATCTTGCGAAGAAATCTATTAATTCCTCCTGATTGCAAAACAGATGGTTGGTTTTTTTAATTCCCCTTTCTCGAGCTGTACTAGACTCTGAAAAGGAGTAAGTATGGTAGATTTTTCTACAGGGGCTCCAAAACTACAACTTTATGAATACATAACTGAAAGGCAGAACTTGAAACATAGTTTGCCTTCCAGCCTGCTTAGAGTTGTTTTTCTTGGACAGTCCCAACTTCCTATACCTGCACAGGTCCAGATTGAATTTGATAATCATATTTTGGATCCAGACAGCATAATGAGTTCCAGTTGCTGTTCCTTAAACAGACTTCTGCTGAGCTTAAACACTTTAAGGTACTGAAGTACTGAGGTGAGAGGTAACAAGACTGCTTACTGGTAGACAGGAAGAAGCCAAACTAAGTGTTTTCATGCAATGTACTTTAAAGAACCCAAACTATAAATTGAGTACAAGTGTTCACTGACAAAGAATTATTTCCACAGAAAAATCTCTTAAAAAAACCCCAAACAACAAACCCACCCCAAAATGTTGCCGTGAATTCACTGAAGCTTACTTTGAACTTAGCAGACTAGAGAATGCAAATCCTGAAGTCTTAACAAAACCTTTGAAGTATTCTCCTATCTCAAACATGTGAGCTAAATCTTTTTGCTTCATAAGGATGCTCCCTTTCTTCAAGTTAGGCACTGGGCTTGAAGTATCCTTACTGGGTTGTACCTCTAGTAAACTGTGTTCCAGCTGCTGTCTCTTATTTACAGGTGCATGTAACTCATGTAATTCTTTTTCCTCTAGCAAAATGCTTCTGAGAGCCAGATGAACTGTTTTTAAATCCTTCTCTTCAAAGGCTTTAAAGTACAATGTGATTTTCTTGGGTAGGGGGATAAAGTAGCATCATCTTTTATCTGACCTGGCTAGGCATGAACATCAAAGCTCTATCATGATAGAGTGTGATACTCAGATTATACTAAGATAATGCTTTCAATAAATTATCCAGTGCAGCTACTTCATCCAGTTGATACCATCTATCTCTGACAACAAATGCACTGCACTGCATAACATCTGCTGGTTCTTGCATACCTCAGCACATGCTGTATTACGGTCACATGGTAACCAGTCAAAATCACCATCTTTTTCATTAACTGGAGAAAAGAGAGGTAATTCTATTAGCCTTGCACTGATGTTTCTGTCTTTGAACACATTTAGGTTTTTTTCTTCATACTTTCAGAAGAAACACTTTTATGTATTCTAGAAGGTAGGGCCAAGGGAGGCTCTTTTACTGGTGTCTTCAGCTACCTAATGGAAAGTTATAGAGAAGGCAGGGCTAGGCTCTTGCTGATGTTCACAGTAAGAGGAATGGTGATGTTCACCAAGAGGAATTAACATGTCATATCAAGAAAAAATTCTGATTGAGCTCTGTTTCTTTACAAATATGGCAGTCCTTACTATTATTTGAGTCCCCCTGCCACTCTGATTCCAGAGCAGTTTGTCTTCATGCCCTCTAACTATATAGAATTTGTAGCCTAGAATTTATTAATCCATGTTTGAACATCCCAGTTTTATTGTTGAATATCAGGAAGAAAAATCTAAGTCTGCATCTTAATCTAAGTTGTGTGAATAACATGTGGGGTGGGGAGGGGCAGGGAGAGGAAAGCATGTCTAAAGAAAATCATACAGTTAAATCCTGAATGTCCTGTGCATGAGTGATTAATTTTAAAGTTGTTTTCATTACCCTGAAAACTGGTATTGGCCTGCTCTGGCATGAGGAGGGAGAACAGCTCAAATACAAAAGATAAGAAAGTTGTTACATGGTCAGTGTGGAGACTGTGGATTTGATTCTGAACATAAACAAGGATTTTTCTTGTTGTTAAATGCTGTAATGGGGACCATGTGTGCGAGATTAAGGAGGCAACTTCTAATCTGACAGACTGATTCGTAGGTATGTGATGTTGCCCGATGTCAACCAAAGTTGCACATGTGTATTGCAGGGGGAGGGTGATTGGGTTTTGGTTTTTTCTGCTCCTTTTTTAGGGCCTGAGGAAGTAGCTTGTGTTGTTGTTTGCTGTACAAAATTGTGTGTTTGGGGAACAAGAGGGTTCTTTTTGCCATTCCATCTATGTGCCAGTACCAGGAAATATCTTGGTATACTTTTCACCTTATGCCAGCAGTAGACTTCTGTGAGGTTCTTTGGCATCACAAAAATTAGTGCAGTTGATTTTGGCTCTGTGCTTGGAAGAAATATTCCTAAAGGTGCATATCTAGGCTTTCCTTTGTGATTGCCTTAATAGGCTATGCATAGCACAAAGCAGAGTTACTAACCAGTGCAAGTAGATCTGAAAATTGCTTAAAACTTGATTCCGATAAGCACCTTATTTATAACTTTAAAACTTCTTCTAAACAAGAAATGAAACAGGCAAGTCAGTTGGTGACTCAGATTTAAGCACTGCTATCCCTAAGGGGAGATCAGCGTGAGAGCAGCCCTTCAGGTAGGGGCAAAATATGAGGAGGAGTGTGGCTATTCCTCCTTGCATTTTAATGACATTAAACAGAATACAGTTGACTCCTAGCTGAAGCATAATCTGAAAGCATTTATTTTCACTGGCTCTCAAGTCATTTTGACCGTCATTTGACTGCCAACTATGAAAAGTCAATTGATTTATAGTCAGTTGCTTAAAAGGAAAGTTTTTAAAGTCTTAACAATACTAATGGGGATTCACTCCTCAGCTCTGAGAGAATAAAATGTCAACAGTGGCAAAAAGCATTATCATAGAACTGCAGTTTTCCCAGACAGAATTTCTAGTAAGATTATGGCCCAAACTCATTAGGTAACCAATGAGAATTTCTAGTAGTGCTCTTCTGCAGAAATGCACTGTTACCATTTTTATCATTCTACTTGCTATAATAAGGCAGGTTAAGGGCCAGAGTTCCAAAAGTTTGAGTTTGTGCAACTGTGTATGTAGTAGTATCCTGAATTTGCATGTGCACCTAATGCACAAGTATGTTATCAGGTTACTATGGTCACTGAGATCTCTAACTGTACCACAGGCAACCTGCAAAAATCAAAAGTACACTTTGGGCTCCCCAAACCACAGATTTTAGTCGTTGCTTTTTTAGCACAGGTTTTGAACTTGGAGGCTTCTTACAGCCATCTTTAACAGGCTACGTTTGTAAAGTAGTGTGGGGGAACCATTCTCAGAAAAACATGGTTATTTATTACAGTTTTCTTTTAATCATGGATGGGTCAGCAGTATTTATGATATCCCTCAAGACAATATTAGCATTTCTAGTAAAAGGATGATAGGTAATTTACCCTAGAAATAAAACACAGAGGTTTAAAGGACCAGTGAGATCCTCACACTCCAAAGGCTCATTTCCTTTTTCTAGTAAAAAAGTATTGTCAGAGGCTCAATTAGATGAAAGCGATACATTAACACTCATAGCTATGAGTTATATGAACACTTCTTTCTTCCAGCAGTGTTAGCTGCACTCAGTGGTTGTTTATATTGTGATAAGGCTTAGCGACAATGTGTATTAGACACATAGAAGTATGTCTCTGCCCTTAGGATTAGCAAGGAATGAGAAATAGCAGATGTTCAAGACAAATATGTGTGTCAGAATACAGAATAATGTCAGAATAAGAAAAATATTGTGATACACAGCATCTTACTGTCTCAGGCTGATACACCACAGCTTGTCCCTCACCATGTAATGGTTCCAGTTAGTTGTGTCCCAAATGGAAGCTATGAGATGGGGTTTAAAGGAATACATAAGCATTACTCTAGCACTGGCTCCAGTAAAAGTGCCATGAGAGAAGACATGAGCATGCTTCTTAAGCAAATGTAGAATTCTGTGAACACTGATGTGTTCTCTGTTAGGTGTCACAGCATAACTTGGACCTGGGTCTTAAAGGATAATTACCTTGTGTTGCCTTAGTCTAGATGGCCTGTAGGAAGGATATTCACATGGGATAAGTCAAAGTGGCTTTTAAAAATGTTTAATGACAACACTTTATATCCACTTTAAAAAGATGCCCCCTGCATACAGTTTATATTCACAGCTTTGTCCAGTACTGACATACAGAAAGAGAGAAAACAGGCCAATAGGGACATAATCAATTCCTGTTCCTCTTGTGAAAGAGAAAACTGTGAATACCTACATAGCAAGACAAAAAGCAATCAGAAAAGAGAAATAGATCCTAGTCTCCAACATTTCCTTTTCAGTGAAACCAAGGTATGTGAACTGAGTTATAGAAGTGCTGAGGTAGCATATGTTATGCATTATGTCCTGTAGGATATGCTGCAAATTGAAATACGGAATAGGCTTGCTTGGGATTTCTTGCTTTGTTTAAACAGTTGATATGTTGTGCTTGTTCCTCTTACAAGTCTTCAGATAAATATCTCAGTGCAAGTATGGTATTTGATGGTGGTCTCTATCTGGGAAGCCTTGATTTATGCTGCCTTTCTTTTTGTTGTTATGTTGAAATCAGAGTAGCAAACTGAAAATTGCAGGAGCAGAACATTTATGGTTAATACAGTGGTATTTCCCTGTGGGCTTTCTGGCTAAGGTAGGTGTCCTAGTAGGTTCAGTATGATTGAACAGCCTGCATGAAACATGTATTTATCCCTATCTGTATGGCAAAAATCAAGATTTCAGTTTAATCTCTTTAGTCTCATTCTTTTTTAAAGTCGAGAGGGAGGATGACATCTTATTATATTACTAATTCTACTCATCTTGCTGGTTAGGTTTCTTTTCAAGAACAGTCTTTCACTTATCAAAGTAGATCCGAATCTTTGATAGCAGACACAATGGGAGGTAAGATCAGCTACAAACTGGACTGAATTTAGAACTATCAGAGAAAACAGAACTGAGGATTCTTCTTGCTCATCAGGGTAAGGCCACCATTACAGACACTTCAGTGCGATGGCTCCTGACATCAATGCCAAAAAAAGCACAAGATTATGGGTGTCCCTGTCTCCTATACTGTGACTCATTGTCAGATGCAGTTTCTAGAAATTGGGCTGGAACTCTGCTGGACAGCACTAAGGCAGCACTGGCTTTACATCTCCAAATTTTGGGGGCAGATTTTCCCACTGCTGTCTGTTCTCCAAGTGATGATCTGGCCCTTCGTAAGAATAATGTGATTGTGTTGATGTATATTTTAGATGTTTTCTGCACACAATGAGTGGTACAGTCCTTTTGGGAACTGAAGTGCCATTCTGCCTGATCTCTGCCAGGACATACACGCAGAGCGCTTGCATTCTGGGAGCTCTCAGGTCAGAGGCCAGTGTCGAGTCAGTGCAGAACAGGCCTGAGCAGGGGAGTGGAGTTTGGTGTTAAGCATTCACTTAATTTCTGTGTCCCAGCACTATCTATTGCAACTATGGTCCTAGTATTGCAACAATACTTAGAAAGACTTTATCCACTCTATCCACTAAGTTGTCTGCTGCATGCACCAAGCTTATTTTGTTTGGTATCACTGGGATCATGCTATGTGGCTCAGAACAGAAGTTGTCTGCTCCTGGCAAACTCTCATAGTGAAAAACTCTTTGTGAAAATAACCTATGTTCTCAATGTTTATGCCTGTGCAATGATTGCTACCCCGCTGGGGATGTCCAGAGTACAAAAAGGTCGAGTTTGGTGCTAAGTATACAGTACACACCATTCAGGTAAATTGCTTATGTATGTTATGAATTTATTAGCTTATCCAATGGTATTAACTGACTCTAATGCAGTTAGGTTTTCATGTCTAATAACTGTCAGTTGATTAAGTAGTTTTCATTAGCATAAATGCTCAGCTTTTTGCATTTTTACATTTGCATTGAGAAACTCAAATCACCTTGAGATGGCTTATAGCTCAGTCTCTTACACAAATGCCTTATTCCCTTTTCCCACCTCTCCAATATAATGTTAAATGGGAATATTTTAATGCAATTGCTGTATGTATTTGCTTGCTCTCATTCTTTCCATCATAGCTCTAATTTTTGAAATGCCACAATTAAAAGCATTTTCTCTGTGATAAAGCTGAGGAAGTAAGCCTCGAGGAACTGAGAAAATCAAGCTGCCTTTCTGATTTCTTAAAGTGGAATGTATCTATATAAATAATATTAGGGACAGAGTGAAGGAGTAGCACAGTTTTTATTGTACATTTTTATTGTACATATTGTATTTCATTATATAACTACCATAAAGATTTCTATTAGTATAAACAATATATTTGCTTCAAACCTCTCTCAGTCTGAGCTGCAAATTATTTGTGAATATTATTCCTGGCAACATACATATGCAAGCGTATGCAATGCTGCCAATGCAAGATGCCAAATGTGACCAGATTATGCAACAGGTAGGAAAGTGATTACAATATAGGTGTTCCAGTATTTAAAGGGTGGCTACAAATAAGATGGAGACTTCTTTTTACAAGTAGTCAAGTGGAAAAGACAAAGGGTAATGGGTACAGGTTAGTCCAGGAGAGATTCCAATTGGATGCAAAAGGGAAATTTATCACAATGAGAACAATCAACCAGACGAATCTCCCAAGGAAAGTGGTGGATTCCCTAGCATTTGACATTTCTAATATTCAGCCAGACAGGGTGCTGGGACTTCTTGTCCAGACCATGCTTTTGCCAAGAAAGTTTGGACCAGATGATCCCTGTGGTCCCTTCCAACCTGGTATTCCATGATAAGTGATGATTTTACAATGTACTTTAATTATATTTGCCAATATTAAGCAATTAAACCAAACTGAAATATCTTTGTAGCAAATAGTCATGGTAAAATATTGCAGTAATACAAAATACTCTTTAAAATACTCACAATATTATTTAATCTGTCCAAGGTACAGCCCATACCTAGAGTATCTGAGTAAGTTTCATGGAGTTTTGCATTCCTGGCTGCAGACTAGCCTGTGAGAGGCATAAGTTTTTGACACATGCTTGAATGATCAATTGCATACAGGCTGCACGTGAGAGTATGGTGCTGATACACACCTTTGTATGAAACATTAGTGTTGAAACTGGAATGCAGAACAATTATTCTGCTATATTATACCCAGTCAATGAGGGATGAGTATTTTCAGAAACATTGCAAACTGGGATAAAGCATGAATGGATGGAAAGAAATGTGGTGTTAGAAATATTACTGTAGGAGGGGGTAATGTCAACTAGGGAACGTCATATAGCTCCATCAAAGCCAGAGCCAGTGAGACCCCTAAATAACTTAGTAGAAATATGTTTGCCTTCAACAACCACCACTTGGAGCTAACAGTTCACAGCAAATGTTCCATGTGCAGTCCTATAACCTCCTGCTGACATAAATGAAAATGCTGTCTTTGAACAAAAATGTCAAAGCATGCCCTCACTTACTGAATATTTATAGAAAGATGCTATTCAAAAAAGAAATAAAGAAATGAAGAAATAAAAACATGTCTGGAGGAATTTTTAGCAATGTGGCTTGAAATTTGGCAACAATTTTTAAAACATACCATATGGGACCTTAGAGGGGTTACTCAAAGAGGTGAAAATATTAATGTAGTGGCTGGGCTCTCAGCCCAGAAAAGAAGCACTTTTTTTCTGTGCATTGCTAGCATGGAAGGTGAAAAGGTATTAAACTGAAGAAGAGAAAGCATCACTAGCATGCAAAACATGGCTGCAAGATTGGGGATGTCAGTTAAGGCCAGGTTGAGACGCACTGTCTCTGTGGCTGGGTGATTGTCCTCACAGGCATTCCCTAAAATTGCCAGTGGGCCTGTTCATGTGAAAACCCACCCACTGCTGTTCCACTGAAATCCTGGCAAGAACGTGGGTCTCCGTTTAGACTGTGTTTTCCTAGTAGCAGAAGTGAGTAGAGTACATTCACATCTTGGTTTACACTGGAGATGATGACGGTTGCAATCTGCATAATGTTAGTGCTATTATTTATTCTTACATTAAAACCAGAAAAGTGAATCCTCACAAATGCGGCTGCATACAGCTCTGCTACAGGCAAGAATTAGGCCTGAAAGAGCAAACAGAAGTGACTCCTTCTAAATGTGAAGGGGAGGTGTAAAATGGAAAAAGTGTTACTGACCATATCTTTTGGTTTGCTCTTCGCTCTAAAGGGAGACGTGTCAGGTTCTCTTTCTGTGCATATGTTTCTAAGCAAGAATAGGTATTTTTCTTTTTTCACTAATGAGGATATAATTTGCGTATTAAAAATTTCAGCCTAAGTGTATCAAGCAATTTACTAGCTGAACTTTTATGAAGGGATTTCGTGAATTAATGTTTGCCTAATTCAGGAATTCTATATGTTGAACAAACAGGACCCATTCTTCATATCTCATGACAAAAGTTACTTACCAGAGGTACCCAAACCCTCTCATTGTTTTCCTCCTGCCCCCAAACACACTACAGTGCAATCAAGAATAAAACAGCACTGTCAAAATGAACAAACACATGTTCTAAGGTAGTCTGTTGTTTGTTTGTAGGTGTTCTTTGTTGTATTTTTTGTTTCTAATGTATCTGCCCACTTGAGTTGATTTCCAAAGCTTTTGTGGTTCAGAATAGGACTTAAAATCTCTACGTCCAGTTGGAGGGTTCTCTGAAGGTATATATCACCCAAAGTACTTTAGAGAGGAGACATCTGGATTTAGTCATAAAAGTTAACAGCATGATATGGCTCAGGGCTTTCAGACATTAATTTTCAACAGGTTGTCCTTTTTTCTTTCTATTGTGTCTTAAGTGATGGACCTTTTCTATCACAAAGAATGTGTAAATTGAAATGCATGTGTGAAAACATGCTTGTACTATACAGTGTGTCCACTAGTGGTTTTGGAAACAAGACATTCTTTCACTCAAGTCAAATTTTCAAGTTGTGCCCTTGGCATGAGCAGTTCACTTCCTGCACTCCAATTCTCAGGCGGCATAAAGCTGGGTTTGGATATTTTTATGTATATTTTTTTTAAGTCATAAGGAAATCGATACTATGTGATGTAAAGACTTCAGCATGCTAAATACACTTATTTCTTTAAAGCTAAGGAGGACTGAGGTTAACATTTGTTTCAGATTTCTAGCAATACCATCATTGCTGTGTAATAGCTGAAATGGCTCCATCTGTCCCGTTACGACGTTACTTTATTTCTTGACAAGAAAACATTAAACATGAGGCAAGTTGGGGGTAGGGAGGATGAAAACTGTGTGAATTGTTTAACCTTCTACCACAGTTCAACAGTTGTGGTGGTTTGTTTTGGGTTTTTTAAAAGCCTTTGGCAAGCTGCCTAGATTTTGTAAGGCTACTTATGCTTTGTAGGCCCCCAAAGATCATAGTGTTTCTGGCTTGAGACTGAAATCCCTTTGAGCCAAAGCTGAAGAAAACTTCTGAACCATGTTGAGTAAACAGTTCAAGAAGCAGCTATCAGTCATGATGCTCTTAAATTTTCTGTGTCACATCTCAGACAAAGATGAACAGTAACCATAAATACATTGTTCAAGTTCAAACACTTCCAGAAATCACGGTGGCAGTCAGTAGTAGGTGGAATAGGGTGTTTGTTATTTCTGTTGAAACCGTGTTAGAAAAGGGAGCAAAATGATGAATTCACTGACTGCACAGTAATACTCCTTAAAACTCGACTACATAAATCATCACCAAAAACGCTGAAACAAAAGCTTCTCCCTATAGCAAGATTTCTGTTTTTTATCACCATAGAACACAAGTTCCTACTTAGGAGCCTAGAAGATGTCATGGCTCCAAGAAAAGTACTTCATTCTGAAAAATGATCCAGTGATTTGGGGCTACAAATGAATTCAATGTGGAGAAGAGTAAAGAATGCGTTTGGTAGACTTCTAACTATTTTGTGTGTATGTGTTTTGGAGGGTATTTT
Organism: Psittacula echo; assembly: GCF_963264785.1. NCBI lineage: Eukaryota > Metazoa > Chordata > Aves > Psittaciformes > Psittacidae > Psittacula > Psittacula echo. Next base: position 65,514,755 of record NC_137735.1, read on the forward strand.
TGCATGTGGGTTGTGGTTTCTGTTGTTGTTTTGTGTGTGGTGGTGGGTTTTTTTGGTTGTTTAAGGGTTTTTTTTGGTTGGTTGGTTAATTGAGATTTATCTTCCTAACAGAGCCATTACCCTGTTTGAGCAGCTAGGTCATGGTCAGCACCAGTTTCTTAGTGTAATTTCCAGAAAAGCTGAGTCAAGGCTTTTGTGCACAAATAACATCCTAAAGTACAAACCCCAATATCACATCATAGGGGAACTGTTGGACAAAAGGCTTCAGTGCCCAAAGGTTTGTGTATTTTTTTCACAACTGCGTTATTTTCAATATAATGTGAATATACTGCTCTTCTACTTGCCGTGATGTCTCCAGACCATCACAGCTGCAACAGAACTTGTATGCTAGCTGATTCGTTTATAAGCTGAAAAAAAGTTCATGCAATATTTAGTACTTGAGGGCAACCAGGTCAATGAAGACTGCTCAGTATCTTATCATCAGATCAGTGTTTTGACATTTGTGCAAGGAATTTATATAGTATACTTCAAGATACCAAGAAATAGATGGTTGATGAGTTTCACAAGCTACAGGGATACCTCAGACTCATGTATGTAGTAACATAAGTAACTGCAAGTTTATAACTGGCCACTATTTTTCCTACTGAGGAAGAAATCTGACTTCTTACAAGAAGAGGGGTTGCCATCTCCTTACTTCTTAATGATACCTGAAATTAATACAGCATACTTAAATATCTAGCCTTAGATTATAGCCACATTTAGTGCATCCCTTAGCCTCGGTTTGCTTTTATGAGGCAATTTATAAATGGATTGATCCTCTGTGCTCTGGAAATCACTGGAAATTTCTAACAATCTCTCTTCATTTAGAAACACGTCTTTCACATAAGGATTTTGTGTCATATTAAAATCAAGAAGCATGGTGTTCTGTTAACTCTTTGAACTTGAAAAAAGCTCCTGTTTTGTTCATGTTTCAGGATAATATTTGAGATGGCTTATATTCAACACAGTCTCTTATGAAGCTAGAACATTATGGACCCATTCCTTTATATCTTGCACAAGAAATCCGAAGTTGTAGCATTGGGCAAATAAAAATGAACAAGGAGGAGAAGGAGGAGAATATTCCTTTTGGAAATGGAAGTGTCTGCTTCAGTGTTTTGATTACTATGCTGAGTCCTTTTTAATTTTATTGTAAACTTAGATTTTTCAACAGATTTATTGTAGCTGGGAGTAAAACTGTCAGATTTGTTCCTGCAGCACCAGTCTAACATATTTTGTTACATTGCCATGCACTTCAAAAAATAATTTGACCAGTTCAGGTTCAAATAGTGAGTACATTGAGGAAAATGGCAGGCATGTTAAAAGGGATGTTCAATCAGAACACAGAAAAGATCAATTAAATGAACATAAAGAAGCTTACAAAACTCTGAGTTTTATTCATAACATGAAAAGTATGCTGATAATGTATTCCTGAAGTGAGTATCTGACGGTGTAACATCTACATATTTTGGTACCAGAAGTATTGGGTCTTCAGACTCACTCAGCAAAACACTCCTGCATCCTGCTGCTGTAATGCATGTCTTGTCATGTGCTGTGCTTACAATCCATGCCATGGGACAAATGTTTGTTATTAGCAAGAGTTTCACAGATGAGTTTCACCATCCATTTTCTGGTCTACACCAATTTAACAACAATTTTTTATTTTGCCTGTAAGCTAGGCTTTTTCCTAGGCTTTTTCTTTTAAAATAAATCTGGAAAAATTAATGCAAAAAGGAAAAAGTAATTTATTTTGACATTTAAAAAACCTCTAATAAACAAAGAGTTAATTTATACTATACAATAAGCATAATGTAGTCTTTGGTTTCGTAGCAAATAGCTGAACTTGACAAAGCTCATTGGTTTGATAACAAGTTGTTATGACGGCCATTTCAACATCAAAGCTCTTTGCTAGATCTTAACTTTTCTGTGGTCTGCAGTCCAACTTATTTTTCCTGGATAAGCTCTGCCTCTGTTGGGATTGTAAGGAATAATTCCAAAACTTAATAGCATTACAGAAAAACAAGTGTATAAAAACTGTTCATACATTAAATGTGTTGTTGAAGATGTGCTGGATCAGTCATTTTTACATAGTGTCTGCAGTTAGGTACAACACTAAAGAAATATTGGAGTGTCTCAGCTTCATACAGAAGTAGTGACAAAACTGAAATTTAGGGTGTGCAACCTTTTCTGTCTTAAGTGGTATGGATTAAAACTACTGATATATGTGCTCAGAAGACAGTTTACAACGATGTATCAGTAAGTTTTGATCACTAGTCATTTAACATATGTTCAGAGTTAAAGTTCAGGGCAGGTAAGGTAATTAGTTTGTGGACATTAATGTAACTGATGCACTCTGGAAGGCCTCTTAAACTCACTCTGTCCTTATTCCCATAACAACTGCTGACACTTTTCGAGATTTTTTGCCTTTGGGCTAAAGCTTCTCATATTTCATTTGAACTCTTTGATTTTTGGATTGAGGAAATGGAGCAAAGGGAATGTAAATGGGTTAAAGTGTTTCTGTTCCTCCCACACACCCCCTCTTTTTAATGCATGTGTAGGAGGAATGAAGAAAAAGCTATGGTTTCTTTTACTTGCTACAGCTTTCATTTCCTTGCCCCGTGTGAAAGCAGAGACTTCAAGAAATAAAAATCCTGTGCATCGTTTGCTAGGATTTTGCGTTAAAGATTCAGAGTTTGGGGTTTTTTTTGCCAACACACACACACACAATTTATGAAATATTGCTTTTTTAGTAACTAGATAAATTCTTCCTGAGACATTAGCCTAATATGTGTCTAACACTGGGAACATGCTTGAACATTTTGCTAAAAAGTTACCGAATTGCAGATTTTATGAATTTTGATACAAACCTCGTTATGTTTGGTCAGGCAGGCAGCCAATTTTATTTTCTTAAGACTCTTAATTCACCTAAAGATATAGCAAAAAATAAAAGGAGTATTTACTGAAAAACAAGCTACAAGTAGACCTTATGAGATCAGTCAAGGCAGGCTGTGCTGTACCTGCATCATTCCTGACACTTCTCTCCTCTGTTCTTGAAAACTTTTGATGTCCAAAGCTCTACAGCTTTTTAGGTCATCTGTTCCAGAGCTTCGCTAATCATACCATTAAAAAAGAGGTGCTTTTTTTTTTTGTATGCCTCTGTAAGTCCACTAGTTCTTTTATGGGCACAGTGAGCAAATCAATCTTTCTTCATCACAGCAGCCTGTCTGTTATTTACAGTTCTTATCTTGTCCTTGCTAAGACCCATACTCAATATTGAAAGGTTTTTTCAGGCGGTATTTTCAGAACTTTCCAGGGTTTCACAGTCTCCTTTCAACTTTCATCTTCGGTCCTTCAGGAAGGATGATGGTCCTCTTTCAAACAGGTAAATTCAGTAAGAAAATGGAGCAGTCTGAGAGGACACCTGCCATCCAAACACTTAGGTGTGCCAGCCAGCTGGCAGCCAGGTATGCCGGCAAATGAATTCCAGGTCCTAACCCTAGGATCAGATGCTAGCTGACCACTGAAGTGGCCTAAGGGAGCAAAAATAAGCTCTGGGTAACCAGTGTTAGTTAAATAGAATTGAATTGTAAAATCTGTGAAACTTAAGGAATTGCAGCAACTTATTTTACAAAATCAGTAAACTATATAATAGAAAAATTAGTCTTTGTAGTAAGTAGTAAAGTAAATAGTAAAAAAATTTCTTTGTAGTAAACGGGACTCAAAACATGCAAACTAATGCTGGGCACTGAAATTCTCGGCAAAGCTCCATTAGGAAGTAAAGTCGTGCATGAAAGCATGCTGTAGCTAAAATGGTTACCTACAGTTGAGTTTTTAGTATATAATCTTAATTTTTTCAGGATAGTAAACTTTCTTTTACTGATACTGTAAAGATACAGCAAGATACTGAAGCACATGCCAAATTCCAACCTTGTGGCTAGTCCAGCTGAAGTCAGTAGAACTAGGTATGGCCTAGCAGGTTTCTTCTTAGGAAGAAAAAACAATCAAAAAGCCAATAACTCAATAACTTTTTTAAAATACAACTCCATATCTTCTTTATGGAGAAAGATAATTTGAGGGGGAAGCTGCTGTTATCTTCAAGTCTCTTTCTAAAGGGCCTTCAATGCAAAAAAAAGTCTTTCTTCCAGAATACTGTTACCAGTTCACTATGGGCAGTCTTCCCAAACTCATCTTCTTCATGATCCTTCCTATTCCTGCTTGTTTCTGACTCTGCCATACATGCAGTCAGTAAACGCAGCCTCTAGTTTTCAGTCACAAGGGAAAAACAATACAGATTGCATTACTCAACTCTCACCTAAAGCTTGCCAGCCTGATCTGTGAGCACTCCCTTCTGTTGTTACCATTATCTTTAATTACTGTATGTATTTGGACAGCAAATCAATTATTTTTAAATATGCAGATCTGGAAAATATGCATCTGAGATTTTTAAAAACAGTGGCTAGTAAGCCAGCTGCTAGCAGTGGTTTTACAGCTATGATATGGTGTCAACAGGCTGGAAGAGATTGTGTCATTCCAAAGTTCATCCTGACATTTGGGAACAATGAGAGGAAAACATAAGAACAAATTTATAAATTATCACACCAAAAAAATTATAGTGCAGGTCAACAGCCATCAGTTCAGAGGAAGTTAAATACATCAAATGTAACTTGGTATCTTTCCCTAATGAGACTGCAAATGAGAAAAGGTAACAACACTTGCAGTACTTGTTGACACCCAGCTGACAACAGTAGGCCAGTAATAAAGATGCTCAGGCTGAAGAAGGAAGGACCTTCATATGTATCTCATCCTATCTTCAACTATTCTGTGCCATGTTTCTGTTACTAGAACTGTGAATGTGATGTAGACCAGCTGTAAAGCCCTCTACAGAGAAAGCTTGAATTTGTCATTGCTACAGCTCAAACAGGTATTAGAAACCAGCCTATGTTTGTGCTGATTCCTTCAAGGCTACCAAGAATTCCTTCTGGACATGCTGGATTCCAGGAGGAAGGAGAAGTTTCAGCTCAGTACGGTGTAAATGCACAGAGAGCTCAGGACTAGGATTGTCTCCACGTACATGGACCCCACCCTAGCTCAGAGCACTGGGAGCACAGTCCAGAAATACCTCACTGCTCCCAGCTGTGTGTACTTGGAGATGGTTCTGGGTCTTTTACCTTCTTCCCTAGGCAATACATAATTCATGCTTGTATCTTAGGAAAGTATCCCAGTTTCATATTAATGCAGGCTAAAGACCACATATAAGGGCACCTAGCCCTTTGTCAACCTTTTGCCATTGCAATGTCTGATACTTCATGAGACATTATAGTTAAGAATAAACAGTGTGCTATATGGACTTCAGTGTAAATGAGACACACTAAACAGTCAAGAGTCTTTCTAATAGGCTTTCTAGCAACTAATTCTTGTTCCTCAGTTATTTAATACTTAAAAGCAACTTAAAAAAACAGTAAAAGAATGGTTTATGAGTAAGGAAACAGGCGGAAATGGATCAGGAAATTATTGAGGCTGATCTACTCTAAGCAAACAAAAGATATTTCATGTAACAAGCCAGATATTTTGGAGCTAAGACTGTTGGTTGAACTTGAGAGTACGATTTTTCTCCTTTCAGTTACTGCATAAAGCAGTAACTTAATGCATCATAAACCCCATGACTTCTTCAATCAGCTTTGCTTAAGCTCCCAGACAGCTTAGGACAAATGTGTATCATAAGCAGTAGAAATTCTTGTAAGAATTAAGTGATAAACATTACCGTGTTTGGTGCTAGTTCACCCGCTATTAGAACACTGTGTTACCCCCTGGAAGCCAAACTTAAAAAGGATTTCCATAAACTGGAAATGGCTCAGGGGGGAAACACCAGGGTAACCTGACAGACTCTTGCAGCTTGGAAAAAAAGAGTGGGATGTGAGTGGTCACATTTGCTCCTATTTTTGTGTGGAACAGGACTAGGCAATCAAAGGCTTTTACATTTGTGTGATTGATTTAGACTGTAGATATTTTTTGTTTTTTTTCTCTCTGGTTGTACTGGATTTGATCCAACAGGGTGGTTTGGTTGTGTGGTTTTTTTAAGTTTTCCAGTCAGATGTTATCTTCCAAAGACAGTTCTTCATTTCTGTAAGTTATTTCTAATTGTGAAACCATCCCTAAGCTTACATTTTAACACCAATCCTTGAGTCATCACTTGATCTTGGCCGGTTTGTTCTGCCTTCATGCTGCTTTCAGACAATTGAAAAATATCCACAGAAAGTTGTCTTAGACTTCCCTTGCTTGCATGTATTCTTCACTTGACATCAGCACTTTATTTTCCATTATCCCCTCAGGTTTTCCCTTAAATTGGTTAGGGTTTTTTGCTTCGGTTCATTGTTGTTTGCATTCTTAGAAACTTTTTTTAATTTCCGTCTTTGCATCTATTTTTAAATAACTTGTGTCTGTCCTTGTGCCACCCTATTCCTTTAGCACATGTAGTTCTCTGTTCCTGGAACTTACTAGAAATTATGTTCTGTCATCCAGATTCCATTAGGGTAAACTAAGTATTTTCGTCTTTCATTATATTCACCTTGGTAGTGTGGAGAAAATGGAATAGTTCCAAGCACTCCATTGCTACATATAACAATGGTATTCCTAAAACAAAGCACCAAAAGTATATTGGAGTAATCCATGCTGTGAAATCCAGTGTCCTCATTGACAATATGACTGGCAAATAGTTTGATGCTAGAGGAAAAAAACCTTGAGTATAGTAAATCTGTACAACAGGCTTGATTTTCATGGAGCTATATTGATTCTTGCAGTCTGAGAATTTATGGGAGAGCGATTAAGCATCAGTTAAAAAATAAAAATAAATTTGCCTTCAAAATGGGCTTTTGTAAAGTAAATGGTAAATTGCTGTAGCTGCTAAGAAATTGCTTCTAATTATAGGAGGAATAGTGAAAGAAGTGATATTTTGAATTAGACTTCCTTTTCGTTCTCTTTAGGTTCTTGTGATCATTGGGGGGAATTAATATTTTCATTTCCAGGAATTCTTACTCCAGGCCTCTGTCCCATATTTCAGCTGATCTTAGACCACCAGAAGTCAGAAGCAACAGCCCAATTCAAGTCTTTCAATGTTTAGGTAGAATTATATTATCTGGATCCCTAACTGATTAGGCAGCTGGAAGAAGGATTCCATATCAGGATGCTAGAAGAAACTGTGAAGTAAAAAAATTAATTCTTGCAGTAGGCAACATTAAACCTGCCTCACTTCAATTGCTTGTTAGTCCAGCTGGAGAAGGAATTCTTGTGTGAGTTTGATTCCATCTGCTACGTGTTCATCCATTAAGCCACTGTTGACCATTGCCTCTTCATACATGAGCCCTTTCTTGGTAACGTTCATGCTCACTTGCACTCTATTCCTGTGCGTATGTTTTAAAACTTGCAAACTTATGTCTATCTGTGAAAGTGTGGGATCTTTCTATATGAGGGTGTAAATCCTAGGATAAACTGTGATATGGAGTAAGTATTATTGAGTGCAAAGGAAAACATAGCTGGCTGAAGTTAAACTATTTCTGTAATTTAAAGAAAAATAAGTCTTATGCCCTCCTTTTCCTGTCTATACAGCCTCATAAAGCATGTGAGACAAAGCTTCAGTTCAGCCAGAACTCTCCACTGCAGTCTGTAGGAACTATATTGACTTTCTCTAAATAAAAATAAAAATACTTGTTTAACCTCAAAAATATCAAGAACATCAACTCATGACTTGTCTGTTTTTACTGGAGATTCTTCTGGATAACTGGAAAAAGTTGTTCTGAGTTAAAAAAAGAATAACATGCAAAGAAAGCCAAGCTAGTGCCAGAGGACAGTTTAAAACTGTTGAGGACAGACAGATGTTTAGAGTGTTCTTTGGGTCAGTTCGGGGAAAAATATTCTTGTGTGACCCACTCAGAAATTCTGTTGACAGTGACGGTTATCTGTGTTTTTTCTGGAGAAACAGAAAAGCATCATATTGGTTAACAGTAATAGTGGTATTTAAAATCTGTCTGCTTTGTCATGATGGTGAACCTGTGGGCAATCAGAAATTAAATAAAAAACTAAAATAATTCCCTGAAAGTTGGGTCTCATTAAACCAGATGACAGCAAATCAAGGTGTCCTTAATTGTTTCTTACCTGGGCAGATAAGTACCATGAGAACATTCGTAATTATCCACTTCAAGGTTGCTTCATTTGGTCCTGCTCTAGCATGGGTTGGACTGGGAGTAAGAGGTGTAGGTGAAGAATATGACTTGAATAGAGAGCACTTTGTGCGCATCCAACAAAGAACCTTATTTTAACTATGTACTAAAATTGGGAATTTTCAGCCTCTAGAACATCATAGATTTAGGAAAGTGCAAAGTGCTTTCTAGGACAACAAGTGTTGTAATGTTCCTATATGCAGTTCAACATCATACCCTATACGTTTCTGTACTAAGTGTCAGGTGTTTCTAGATTTCACTGAATCTTCTATGAATGATGTGAAAGTGGTAAATCCTCAGATAAATGATGGCAAAGTAACTTAAACGTTATAGAAATGGAAGAAAGTAAAGCATTTGTGTGAAAATAGAGATTAAACAGTTCTCGTTGTAGCTGGCAGTACACACTAGGCAGAGGGAAGGGTCTGTAGGTGGAGGTTTCAGGCTTTTTAGCAGCTCAGAGGACAATTGGCTTGAGTTCCTCAAGAGGCACCCTGTAGAGTGCCAAAGATATATTTGGCTAAAGCTACAGCAGCTGCAGAGCGCTGCTGGGTTGTCATGGGATTTACAGAGGCTGGGAAATGACAGCTAGAGCCAGCAAAGATGGGGACCTTCAGAAAGGCTTTTCTGCTCCCAGCTAATGTGCTGGGGCACCACAGCTGTTGGGAGTCAGGGAATCTGCTAGAGCTTAGTAGTTCGATCTGTGAGCTGAGTGCAGAGCTGATAAAGTGATTGTCTATGATCTCTATGTAGGTTACAGAAGTGCTTAATACATAAACAGGGAAACTGCCTCCCTGTACTGGGCTCTGCATGTGGAAGCAGCACATGGTGCTAGGCAGGGCTGTCCTGAGGTCAATCTTTAATGTTCAGTAACTGTCTGGTGTGTGGCCTGCAAATTACTGTCTTCTCCACAGGGCAAGAAGGTGCCTAGAAAGCAGTACATGGCCCAAAATCAGATTGTAAAGATTCATCATGTCAGTATTTATAAATAAATAATAATGTCTTGTTGACCCTGAAATGCTGCCTCTGATACGTGGAGAGCCATCTGTGAATTACTGTTAACACCAGAAAGCATAGATTAAAAGATGGACCACAACTTAATTATCAAAAGAATATGTCTAGAGATATGTGGATGTACCATAGTCAAGAGTGCCAAGACTCCATCCTGCTGGCTTGGGGAGAGAAGGAGGAATCCCCAGTATCAGTAAAGAGCTTCTCACTAGATGGACATGCACCTACTGCAATTGCACCTTCTAGATCAAATCCAAATCTTATCAAAAGCCATAACAGAAACAGAGGTGCAGCCCCTATTACAAAGTAATGGGTACTAAATTCACCTGGGAAGGAAACATTGCAGGCAAAAGATTTCTTATTATTGATGCACATTTGAGAGCTTGCACAACAGTGCACAACAGTGCAAGAAAGTAGGAGAACCCAAACAAACACCAAATAATCCTGACAAATAGATGCAGCTAATCTGCAATTATAAAATATATTACTTAATGATCTATGTCAGCTGCAAGTTTTCCTTCTTAGCCTGAAAAATAATGAATCTTCTTTAGGATGGTGCTGTATAAGCTAAATACTTACGTTGCAAAAACCATCAGTACTGTCTCTAGGGCTGCTTACATTGACTTAACCTGAAGCTCTTTTACTTTTCCTTAGAGAAATGGCTCTTGGAACATGTCATCTTCAAACTGAGGCAAAGCACTTTCCAGACTATTGTTGACCCCTGCAGTGCAAGCTGCCCAGTTAAATGTCTTCTGCTGTATAGAAGGAAACAAAGTTTTTACATTAGACTGAAAGACTGAGGGAGACTTGTTAACTTATTGATTTTACAATATAGGTGTATTTATCTCATTTGTTCTTTAATTTGGCACTTCAGATATCAACCACTATTGAGAACAGAAATAACTAAGCTGATATTTATAGCAATACTCTGCTCTGTCCCAGCAACAGCCTCCTTTATCATGAAACATTGATGTCTGCAAAAGCAGTTCGCTATCTCAAATAGCAGCTTCCTCTGAATACACGGTGCTGAATGCTATAGATGAACTATACTGAGATGAGTCAGGAGGGTATGCCATATGTGAAGGAGTACCCTTTTTTGTCCATGTAGTTGCAGTGACATGGGGATGCTCTTTGGAAACCCTAGTAAGAGTTTCCTGCTGACACTAACAGTGCAAAGTAACTTTCCCACTGGGTGACATTTGAATACGCAGGAGCACTCGCAACTGTGCGAATGCTGTTTTCCCTTGACTTGCTTAAACTCTATGAAAAACACCTTGAAAGTGATTAATTTGTGTAACCTAAGAATATAGTTTAAAAAGGGTTAGACTGCTCGTACCTGCGTATTCTTACTCTCACCTCTGCTTAGCACAGTGTCTGTTGCATACACTGGTGTATAAATAGACTCCTGTTGTCGCAGTGTGGCAAACACTCCAGTCATATCAGTGGTGGTGTGGGCTACTCCTTAGCATGTTAGCTCAATTGTTTTTACTGCTGAACAGACATTGTGCTTAACCATTTCATTTGCTGTGTTGCATAGCTCATAAATGTTTTATAGCCTTAATTCAGAGCTGGTGATAAAGCTGTTCCCAAACTTAGAAATACCAAGAGCCAAGAATCACAGTTTATCAAATCTCTACAATAAAAAAGGCATGTGTCAAACTTGCCTATCCATTGGCAAGGGGATGCCATGAACACTGATGTCTGATTGTTGATAAGGGAATGTGGACGTTGTGAAGTGTTGACTGATACAACACTCAAGGGAATGGAAAAGAGAAAGCTGTGGAAGATGCAAAAATGTGCCAGCTGATATCCCAGCAGGATTTTTTTTCTGGTTCTGTGAAGATACTCTCCTGATGGATTGCAGGGAAGAATAACTCTCAAACTTGTAGCAAAATCAGTTTTAGGAGTTTTATTCTATTAGTTTTGTGGCATTGCTGTGTGGTAATAGTCTGTGAGCAAGGCTTTTTTTAAGTGCATGCCAGGTCTGGTTCCCTTGTCTGTTATTTTTGTGGTTATTAATGCTTTTCACCTTTGAAAAAATAATCCTGTGTTACCTTGGTTAGAACATCCAAGAGCTGATGTGACAGAATTGACAGATGCTTTGGCTTGCTCTTTACTCCATTTATTTATCTGTATATGAGGACAATTGCATTCAAAAGGGAGACTTTCTCCTTCCTTTTATTTTTGTTTGTTTTGAGTACCTTTGAATGCATCTCAAGGCTTCTCTTTTCTTTTTTGTACTTCCTCTCTAAGAATTATGCTCTTGTTCTCATAGGATATGTCAACTACTCATTCTGTTGCTAGTAAATCAGCCAGGATCATTTCCAGTAACAGAGGCCATGTGTCATGATGCACTAGCACTGGTATCCCACAATTATAAATAGATTCTTGCATGGACCTCAGAAGGGTAAGTAGACATTCAAGATTACTGCAGTCTTATAGGAGAGGAATAACAACTCTAAAAACTAATGCCAGAGCCCAGTGTTTGGTTATTCAGAGAGCTGTTCTTTCTCTCAAAGGACTTGGCTTGTGTAAATCTTTAGACATTTAAAAAATTATTATTTTTTTCTTTGGTTTTACTTTATTTGTTTTCCTCTGGCACATGGACAGACTGCTGCTACCCAGCATGTGCTTTACTGTTGTTATTAGCTTTTAGGAGGAAAAGGAAAGTTTTCACTATTATGATTATTTCTGGTTTTCATGTTGCTGTGCTCTTTTCACTGCTTCTGTCCCCACATAGGCACCACTCTGGTGTGCGTATAAGAAGCTTCCCCGTGTTCTGTTTATAAGAAATCTGCTAGCTGAATCAAGTAAGAATCTTTTCAGTCAGAAGGATACAACAAGTATTTGAAAATACTTTGTCTTGTCTTCCTTAATTGCAAGAGGTTTTGGCAGTATTGTAAGAACATGTGTAGAAAAGAGTGTTATTTGCTGTGGTGTAGATGCTACACCGGACCAGGCTTTCCCCTTGTGGATAGGCCTTGCAATATGTTTTGCAGTGGATTCCACACACACACACACACACACACACCCCCTACATTATACACAGTTTTCTGAAACTCTTCTTTCTTCCTCTGTCACCTGATAGGCTAGAGCGAGCCATCTGGGTGTCTGTGAAAATTTCAGAGGTTTTTTGGCTTGGGGATTTGCCAGGCAAATTCTGGTGAATCTTGACACCATACTTTAAACTGTTTCCTTGACCTGCAGCTCTTCGTGCTGCAAATCCGCTGGAGGTTTCCACCTCTGGGGTTGAGCCAAGGAAGTGCTCAAGTCTCAGCTGCTATAACATGAAGTCCAGCATTTTAGCTTTAAACACTGATGGAAAAAGTGTACATCATCTTCTTGTCAATTATTTGGGAGTAATAGGTTTGGAAAGATGCAAACCAAGGCTAGTAGGGATGTGTAGATAGGGTTTAAACCATCACAGCTCTATTTGCCTCTTTCTAAAGCCTGTGACAGGATAAGCCTCCTAAACTTTGTTCTGGTAAAAACCCAAAAAGGAGCAGAAGCCTTGCTGGCTATATGGATGACAAATAAACACAGGGCTTACATGCTCATAAGAGAAAAGTTTGGGTTTGGCTGACGAAACTTCCTGTGTCACACTTCCCAAGGACTTGATCTCACGCACTACTGGATGTGTCACACTGAACAAATTCTCAAAGGGTCTCTGGCATGGACATGCCGTTTCCTATTTTTCAAAGAAAGTTCCAGCAGGACTGCATTTTAGTGAAACATTATTTCTTTTTAGACAATTTTTGTTGACTTGCATGGGTGCAATAAAACATCTGGGCTGCAAAATAGAGCATATTTAATTTGATCTCCCTGCGTAGCCTGTGTAAGTTTTGGAGGGCTAGAGCACAGCATTATGCCTTGTATGTTTGCTCAGCACTCTCACTTGTAAGGCTCTGGTTTCAACTGATTATTATGTGCCAGGTTTTAACCATTTGCCCTTGGCATTTCCATGGCACGTTTCCCCTGCGAGTGTCAGTATTAGGCTGAATGAAGCTTTCCAGAACCAGCAAGAATGATTCAGCTTTCTAAGATAGGAAGGGGAAAAATATTAGTGTCCAGAAAATTCTTCATAGCCTTTTCAGTGAGCAGTTCTTAATTATTATTTATTATTCATTATTTCTTATTGTTTTATTATCATTATTTACCTTTAATCTGACACAGGAGTTATAGTGTCAAGGGTTTCCCTTATTTTTTTCTGATATAGAGGAAAAAGAAACCAGATAGACCAAATGCACATATTACGCTGACTGAAGACTTGTTAGCTTGTCATCTTAAATTGACATCTATGGTCGAAACAGTGGACGCTTTGAAATCTAATGTCTCTGCATCTGTCCCCATCTTCCCTGAAGTACTCGGGACCACTCGCTTATCTAAAATACCTTCTAATGGCATCGGCATCCTCGGAACGGTTGTAGAAACTCTAACAAGGCTTCCCTAGGGAACGACCGCTTTCTCCGCTCCTGGTGAAGGGGTGAACCCTGTAATCGGCGCCTTCCTCCCGGCGTGTCACACACGCCCGTCCCCACTAGATGTCACCGTTGCTCTTCTCCACCTCCAACAAGAGGTTCTGCAGGCGGGGTCAGCCTAAGCGCCCGTCCCCCGGCCACCCATGTCCTCATGCAGGCAAACAAGCAGCCACTTGGTTGCAAGGCACACGTAAGAGTTCACATATTGAATTTTCAGGGAACGGGGTATTTCAAAGCACACCCAAGGAGCCAGGATCACGCTCGCGCTGGTGGTGCATCTGACAGAAATACCCCAGTGTGCTTGCAGAGATAGTATCATCAAGTGGCGCGAGTCCAGAAGTGCTATTGCAATTTGATTTAACTGGAACTGTAATGGCTTGGAGGGAGTGATCCTGCCTATGAATAAAGCTGCTGCAATCCATGTCCTCCACTGAGTTCGCTATGCTTGACAACCACAAATGGAAATCATGAACTTGATTGATTTTGTTCTTACCAGAATGACGTATGAAGGTTTCCATGCCAGAAAATTAGTCAGTATTGTTTAATTAACTTGATCTTGCATTTTTTGTTAGTTAAGTCCAAATCTTTGACAGAACTTTGCGCTGCCACTGGCTCTACAGCAACATGTTAGGTTACAGTTCCCAAACTGGAGACGCTTGGATTCAACTTTTTAAGGGTTTGTTTCTTCCCTATAAATTCTTGATAACTACATAGATGAGTTCATAGAGTATTGCATTCAAAAATCTGGGTTAAAAAAGAATTAAGGATGCAAAATAAAGCACATGTGTTAAATTTAATATTGCCTATGTATCCTGTGATTTCCTCTTTCTACAGAAGTAGAAATGCAGTGTTTATATATACAAACACCAAACTGCTTATTTTTACCATGTCAAGCATGTTTTTTCATCTTCAGCTGAGATGGTCTTCACATCATCAGCATTCAATGCTTTGTTTCATCTTTATTGAAAAAGATATGATTCGTATTGCGTGGTGATGACTGAATTAATAATTTCTTTGTGGACACTGTTGTAATACTTTGTCTATATAAAAAGCAAGCAGTGTTACTGGGCAACCTGGGGAGTGTTGTGAGACGGTTCAAAGTTGCCAAACTGCTGTTAATGTTAGTGGTCACAGTGAGATGTCTTGAAAATGCTTTCCAAAGTGTGCTGCCTTTTTATACCATATTAGGTATTCAGAAAGCCATTGATACATGAAACTTTGGCTGAAAATGCAAGCACTCAGCCAATTTGGCCAGATGTTCCACATGGGACATGTAAGAAGTGAGAGAATTAGTGAACATTATGTTAGTTAAGGTTTTGTTTGGAATACTGCCTTCTGTTATGTACAGAGGCAGACATAGGCCCTAATTCTTCAGGCAGCATTCAACTGCCTTGAACCGAAGCATATACTTCTTTTTTTCTCCCTAAAATGATCTTGATTTGCCACCCATCTCCTGTGTTCCTTAAAAACCAAACAGCAACAACAAAACAACAGAAAAATAAATGAGACAAAATTATAAGGACAATAGCAGCCCTGGTATGTAGCTGTGATCACGGTAGAGCAATGTAAGGACTGAGCACATTAAGAAGGAACAGGCATTTATAATTTTGATACAGTGCATCTTACAAATTTCTTCACTCGCAAGCATAATATTCTTTTGAATATTTTGTGTAATTCCCTAGGTTTTTAGAAAAGCAAACTGAAAATACCAAACTATTTTATGGAATCATAACACCTCCCCAGAAGGGTCATCAGCAAGAAGGCAATCTTTGGACATATCTGACAACCATCTGCTACTTGCGATGTGTCACTGACAGCAGTTGCAGGCAGTGACTGTCAGTAGAAAGGGAGAAAGGGTGTGCATCCTGTGGATTCCAAAACCTCTTGCTGGGAGTTGAGAAATTTTCCCATATGATCCAAGTCACTGGGAAGGAATTCTTGGCCAGTTGGCTGGCTCCGAAATGACTGAACTTTTCTGTCCTTGTCTCACGACTACTCATTTCCCTGCTTCAGTCTTCCATGTCATTCTCCTCTCTCTCCAACTGTATTTTGTCCTAACACTCTTCTCCCTTGAATCCTTCATCTAGTTTCTCTTTATTGTTCAAAGCTACCTCAGTGCTTTCTCCAATTTCCTGGCTCACTCTAGGTTCAGTTCTCCCTGGTTTGCTTTCTTCTAAGCCCAGTACTCTCCAGATGAGCTGGTATCACTTCAAAACCTACAAGTTTCCTGTTACTGCCTGATTACTCCAGATGTCAGGCTCTTACCCCAGATAGAATCATCATAGAATGCTTTTTTTCTGCTTCCAATTTTCATTTCTTCCACTTTCAGTAGCAGCTTCCGTCACCCCTACAGGGTCCATTCTAAGTCTTGGAGCCCTTGACCATAGGGTATTTTTGTGAATGTAACCTTTCAAGTTATTGCAAGCCAAGTTATTGTCCTGCCTGTATTTCTCAGGTAGGTTTTATCTTCAGATTTGATGAACTTTACCTCTTTTCTTCAGTGTTACTCTTTCCTGAAAGCAGTTCTCAGAAGATACCTATGTAGCTGTTGAATGAGAAAGGAGTACATTCAATGACTGTCTTACATTCACTCTCAAATTTTATAATTAAATCAGTTTGCTTGTATTGTAAGGAGACAAAGCAGACAGCATATCTTCTAGCTCATTCCCTTCAGTGCTAGGTGTCACAGAATCATGGGGTTTAAGTCTGGAGGGGATGATCAGATTGTATTGTTTGAACTCTTACATGCTGTGAGCCCTTACATTTTACTCCCTTAATATATATTAGGTCTGATAAATTGAATTTTGACCCTGAGATAATTGTAGTTACTTAATCAAGGATTGGAAAGCCAAAGGAAAAACGCATACAAACACACACTTGAATGAGAGAAATTATGTGTATTACTGCCTTTGTCAATACGATTGTGTCTTTCTGAGGGCTGACTTGGTAACAGCGTGTAATACAATTATTAACTGAATAAACAAGTACATATATATGTCATATCTTCTGCTTCAGTATTTTCTTTTGCACTGTTTTCTTCCAGTCCCTCAAGTTGCAAGATACGAAAATTCTACTACTACATTGAGTAGTTGCACAGTTTTCTTATACCAGCAGAAATGAGGAGTAAGCTTAATTCTCATTAAGCTGAATTTTTACTCTCTCCTAAATAGAGTTGAGTGCCGTTTGAATACTGAACTATAAAACTCCAGAAAGCAAATAATGCCACTGATGACATTATAAATAAGAAAGAAACACACAAAGTTTGCTACCTTTAGAAAAATAACAGAAATTACTTCAAAATTCTAAATAGGCCCACCACTTTGCATGTATATTGGTGGCTGTGTTTGAGTTATTATTTCTCTTCTTTTGAAGGAGCACCTGGAGACGCCATTTGTGATCAGCTCCCCACTGAGTATTTTATATGTCCATAGTAATAGCCTCTGGTATGCAGGAGGCCAGATGAGAAGGTGTTCTAGTCCTGTCTGGCCTTAGTCTAGGAATAATAGGAGACTTTCTCTGCCCAGTGTTTACAATGAAAATAGACCTGGCAGATGGTGAGGAAACATGGAGGTACTCTGAACTGTCACCTTATAGCTGGATAACTGAGACTGATAGGCAGCTTGCCCAGGGTCACAAAGTTGAGTTAGTACCAAGAATTAGATTGCATACCAAAAATTTGGCTTGGCCAAAAGCCTGGACTTTCTTTTTGTGGTCTCTAACAGTTAACAGACTGACTGGTGCAGAGGCTGGATCCTGTTGCCAGCTCATCTTTAGTTCCTCTTGAAAAAGTAATAGTTGAATGTATTTGAAGCAATCCTTGTTGTCTCCACCTGAAATTGATGTACCAAAACTCAGCCTTTGGAATGACTGTGGAAGTGCTGGAGCAGAACTTTGCAATTCCTTCTCTGTGTGCTTCATGAGGGCAGGAAATAACCTCAAGTGAAACAAGTATTTTCAGTGTAAAGAATATGGATTCATAAGTGTATTTAGAAAGCCGAATAAGCTAACTTTAACAGTGATGTTTTAGGTGTAAATTCACACTAGGGACATATGGTTCACCTAGGTGCCTGCCCTTTGTACTGCCTGTGTCCAAATTTTATATCTTCATAAGTCCCTTACTTACTGGACACTGGACTTGCCCAGTTTCTATGTCTGCTTACATTAATTTACATTGGAAGTACCTAGTCGCCATCCAGAGGGACCTTGACACGCTTGTGAGGTGGGCTGATGCCAACCTTATGAAGTTTAACCATGCCAAGTGCAAGGTCCTACACCTGGGTCAGAGCAATCCCAGGCACAGCTACAGGTTGGGCAGACAGCTACAGGTTGTTACAGAGGTAACAGGTTCAAACTGAAACAGGGGAAGTTTAGATTGGATATAAGGAGGAAGTTCTTTACTGAGAGGGTGGTGAATGCTCCATCCCTGGCAGTGTTCAAGGCCAGGTTGGATGAGGCCTTGGGTGGCATGGTTTAGTGTGAGGTGTCCCTACCCATGGCAGGGGGGTTGGAACTAGATGATCTTAAGGTCCTTTCTAACCCTAACTATTCTATGATTCTACTGTTCTAGATGTCTAAAGCTCTGTTTTGGGCTATGGTATGAACTGCCTCAAATGACACAGTATTGAAAATGTGCATCTTTAAGGATTTTGTTAAAAATTTGGGATTTCACTGCCTGTCCCAGCTTCTGCGCTCTGCCTTCTCTTGTTCTTAGAGCAAGCTATGCGAAATACATGGGAGAGAAAAGCAAAGCCTGTTTTCTGTTCAGCTGCTCAGTGGCTGCGATATTAGCTCAGGAAAACTGGGGTTGGGTCTTCCTAAATGGGTTTAGACCTGTGTGTCGGAAGAATGTTGCTAAGCTATAGCTCTCTGAGTTGCGGCCATGCTGACTTCCCTTTGTTTGCCACAAAATACGGTGAGTTTCCTGCTTATTATGCTGGGCTTTTTTTTGACTCTTATTCCAAAGCATTCACGTAGCAGCATAAGGAACACAGCAGTACTTTGCAGGGATGATCAAGTACCCCAGTACTTACAGTCGCAATGGCTTGCTCACTATCACTAAACTCATATCCATACCTTAACCCGCCCAAATTCAAGACTGTCTAACTGAAAACTGAAAAGTAGTGGCCTCACTTTTCCTGATTTTTCTGAAGTTTCTTTCCTGAGCATTGCAAAGAAACTGGTGAAGGCTCTTAAAGGCTTTCAAAGCATCAGAGAGAGCACAGGGGGGAGTGTTGATTTCCTGCTGGCTTGTGCAGAGAATTTCCCATGCCTCGGGTTCCCAAATGCTAACTGGAAACAACACCCCCTCACATGAGGGAAGGCAGAAAAGAGGAATATTTGTTATTCTTCTACACATATGCAAATCTAGAAAAATCAGCTGGAAAGATGAGTGCTGTTATAATAGGTGTAGTAACCCAAAATGTTTTTAAGGTGTTTCACACTCTACTCCTGTTGCAGAGGAAGAAAGCTGCTGCTTTTCCTACTTTCAAATCCTAATCTTAGGTGATACAAGTCTAATTCACACTTTACATCAAAGATTTATTTTCTTTTTTTTTTTTTCCAATATTTTTTCATTTGCTTTTTCTAGGCCTAATTGCATTTGTTACTGCTGAGTTGCATGCAGTCTTTGCAGCTGTTTTTTCTCCTGTGTACTTGTGATCCTCTTAGCATTTATTTATCAAATCCCTGGGAATCCTGAAAAAGGGACAAAAATTGAAATACAGGAGGTGGTTTAAGGCTAAAATTTGGTGTCCAAATTTCTGCAACTCTGCATCTCCCAGTTGCAATCTCATCTCTGCAACTCTGCATCTCCCAGACCACAGAAGTAACCAGGGTAAAAACTTCTTTCCCAGTTTCTCTTAAAACATGTGTTCTCTCACACTTAAACCACAGGAAAATCTCTGTACCATAGTAGCAATAGAGCCACAGCCAGGAACCCAAATGAAAAAATACCCCAATTTGCAGTTGTTTGGATATATTTTTTCCCCTGCCCCACCCTGTCCCCCCCCTTCCATTTTCTTTCAAACAAAATGCAGGACAATTTTGCAAAGCTGAAGCAAAATCTAAGTTTTCTGTTTGAGAAAGATGTGAAGAGTTGTTTTGCAAAAAAACTGGCTTTCTTTTCTCAGCCCATCCACTCCATAGAGGCTGGTTTTAATGGGTAACATATTTGGGGATTTCTTATTTTTAAAGAAAATATTAATACTGAAAAAAACCCCAAAACAACCCAGCAACCCACCATGATAAAATTCCCTTTCATTTTTCATACAAAGCATTGCACTAAGCTGCTTGTCATTTGAATCAAGGTCTGTTTTGCTATTTGCTTCAGTGGAAGCATCTACATTGAGGTTTCTCTATGCTGTTTTCATGGAGGTTTGCATATATAGCTGTTGCTTGCTGTATTAAGGATGTATATAAAAACAAGAATAATTTGAAGAATATGAAGATATAGCTGCAGCATGTACAGGTTTGCATACACATTGTATATTTGATAAGTTAACTCCTGCTTAAGACACAAGTGGGTCAACCATTGTGAAGCTGCCAACAGTCTGAAGCAACAACTCAAGGTTCCCATTCCGCTGTTCTTCACTCCTGTGGAATGCCTTTGGGAAAATCTTGTACATAATTCAACTGACTTGTGTAGTTTCAGTTGGATCTTGTTTGTCTGTGCCTCATTTACCCATGTGTCTGGATGTCAAAGAAATGTGGATGGAAGTTTAGCATTCAATTAACCTTAACACATTTTTTTTTCCTTAAGTACTTCCTCATCCAAATAATGCTTAACTTATTTTGACTGCATATTTTTACATTCAAAAACTGGGATGAAATTCAGCACCAGGCAGTTTGAGGGGTGTTGATGGTTTTCAAGATTGTGTGATGTTGAGGTGTTCAAGATTGTCTGGTTATTCTTAAACTGTTTAAGAAAAAAAAGAAAGTACAGAAACATTATTGAGCATGTATCCCATTTCCAGGAGAAGGGGGAAAAAAAAGATGAAATCTATTATTTAAGAAAGAAATACAGCCAGAGTGATAAAAGTGTCTTCCCACGTCTTCTGGCCAGGTGCTGCGTGCATATAAATGTTTCACGTTAAGCTTAAAGATCAAGGAGAATTCTGTGGGGAACCTTGTTTCCTGGAGATCTGCTTGCTAGAGTAGCTCTCAAGTACTGACTTCCCATTTTTTATTTGGTTATTAAGGATGAAAGGCTACATCATTTTCTGGAATAGCAGTTCCTTGCATGTTATTATCTTTGTCCACAGCTATGAAACATGCATTTCCATGGGTACATGTGGATACTTAGCTGAACTCAGCTCTCTTTCTACTGCTTTATGTAAGTTTAATTCAAAGGATCACCTTTCTATCGTATTGTAGAGTGAACAAAAGATATACAGTTTCATTAGCTGAGAAACTGGGTTTTTTGTAGGTACAGGAGAGTATAATGGATCTTCAGCCTATGTAAGGCAGGGCACGCTCTGTTGCCACTGAAAAGGAGACTTTAAAAGTCTAATTTTCTGGCAGGATTCACTCTTCGCAATGTGTGTATGTATATGCAGCTTTACATAATCAAATCATTAGTATGAAGTTTTGCACACTATCAAATGTTTAGAGAACCAGTAGAAAAATGTGATTGACAGCCATTTATATTCAGTTTGCATCAGAAAATTATGCACAGGATTAGAAGTTCCAGCACTTATTTATTTATCACAGCTACCCTGCATAAATACCCCTTCCACAAAGTCATGGCAGGCTTTTTAAAAAAGACTAGTACAATTAACACGGATGTTTAAAATATCTAATAAGCTTAGCAAGCTATTTTTTTTGCTTGAAAAAAATCCCGGTTTCTTTATTATATTTTGTTATTTAGCTAGTTTGTATATTTCTGGTGAACGCTATCAACCTGAATGTTTCTGAAGCATTAACCTTTTCTTTCTAAAAAATGTAATAATTCAAACCGTAAAGTTCTTGCAAAATATTATTACCGATGTAATAATTCTGTCAATGTAAATGACAGAAGCTATTTTCAATCAAATGTAACATATCACTACGAGATGGTAAATGGTAGCAGCCTTCATACAGAGGTATCAAGGAAAGCACAAGAACTGCAGCAATTTAGAATGAAACAAAGCCCTGCAAAAAACCAAATAAATCCTGATAATTTACTAAGGTTAAAAGTAAGTATAAGTGTGGGTGTTTTTTCTTTCTCACAGGTGAAGGATCCAACCTATAGATCTTTTTCTTCCTCTGACCTGCTGCTTCTCTCACTCTTTAATGTATTGGAAGGTAGTTTTGATTCATCAGGATGCCTGAAAACAGTTGTCACAGAGTTGCTTGGGAAGAAGCTAATAATGGCAATCTACTGTCTGGAGAGTTTCTGCTCGTGTGTTTTCGCTAACATGACACTCATATCAAATATAAACTTAACAAGGACTGATCTATATTCTGTACCTTTCAGATGCTGTTACTGAGTCTATTTCCTACTGACTCTAGGGAAGAGTAATTGTGTTGCTCAAAACCAGACACATGGTTGGTATTGTGTAGAAAAGGGAAACTTATTTTTACCTATATCCACACGTTGTTTGTGGGACCAAGAAGCCTGTATGTGTGTATATATTTACACGCACACACCAAAAGTATATGTCTGAGTACATCCATATATAGAATGGCACTTCTGACTCTTCTAACATGTATGATGTATAAATTCTACCATCTTTCTCTGAAAGATACAAACTGAGTTCTAATATATGCACCCTTCTAAACACCAAGAACATGTTAAGGAAACAAAGGAACATTTATTTGTAAGTAAACAAATGGTAAAACAGAAGCCCAAATAGTTTATATTTTCACACTAAATTCACTTTAGCTTTGATTCTCTTTCTTATTTACTGTCTTCAAACCTTCCTGTGATTGTGGTTTTTTACAGCTTCATAGAAAGGGTAATCCAACTTTCTAAAAATGGAAGGTAACCTTTTGTTCTATATAAATATGATTAAAAAGAATTTCCACGCAGTTGTATGAAAGGAACAGGAAGAAAAGAGAGCAAGCACCACTCTAATCATCTTCACAACAAAACCAAGACTAAACCACAAGGCTCTGACAATTTGTTATCTAGTAGTGGTGTATATCATTTGAAATGCTTTTGTGACACTTTCTTTAAAAAGCTGTTTACATCAGATAAAGACTTATTTTTAAAACTTGGTCTTGCTTTACCTTTAATGTACACACAATGTGTGTGGGGAAAATAGCATCAACAACTTTTAAAGCAAAATAAGTAGTTGTTTAAATTCCTGTGCTGGAAAACCTAAGACTTAGCCAGCTAAAATCAACTAACTATCACCAGCTTTACCAAACCTGTTGTGTTTCTCCAACCACTATTGTTTATGACACTTTCATAGAAAAGCAAAGGGGCTCCACTAAGAAGTTGCCTTATGGTGAGAACAATAGGAAGGACTTCCAAGTAGTGGAAGATAAAGAAATTATTTCAATTAATTTAGTTTAGATGATAAATGCAGATAAAAGCACAGTGTGCAGGAGAGTAATATCCTTGGCAGAGGAAGCAGATAGATAATTTTCATAGTCTATTGCTCTGTCAGCTTTTCAGTGCAATAGGTGCTTATGTTCAAACACTGGGTTTTAGAATAAATCAGTTAACAAGTTTCTGAAAACAGTCTAGGAGTACGAGTTGGCTTTGTGTGGGGTGTCAGAAAAGCTAGCAGTAATGAACATTTTCCTAGCCTTCCTGTAAAGCATGGGGGTACAGTTTCTGTGATTCTTTGCAAATTTTAACTTCAAATATCTCTCTGGTGGGGTCCTAAGATACTGTGTTCTACTTTGGTCTCTGTCTCTGACACATTGTTTTGATGCAGTAAGCATTTTGTTTACTTTGGTGCTCTGTTAAGTGTTTCATGGCCTGGCATGAACTGAGTATCTGGTGGCAATGCTAGTCTAGGCTTCCATAATATGTCTGTCTTTGGCTACAAGTTGCTTGAACTGGTGGTTCTTGAACAAATGAAGGAAAGCCTATGTGCTTATGTTATATCTTTATCTTTTTTTCCTTCCTTCCACACGTATTCTCTTTCTCATTTCCTGGGCTTCTTCTGTTCTGTTCCTTGAGAAGCTTTTCTACTCACTGTGGACATTTAACATTTTCCTTTTTTATTTTTTTTTTCCTTAGGATTCTGTTAATCTTAACAGATGCACCAAAGGGAAAGTAAAGAGTTTTATTTCTAGTAATTATTTTTTATTAATAAACTCCTTGCCTGTTTTTCTTGGGTTTAATCCTATGGTTTTGACTTCATCTTCTTTTCTCTCTGTCCCATATTCTATCACTGAATCTTTATTTCCGTTTCTACTTCTCCTCTTTCTTAATTTACTTTTAACTGTTCTCATACCAGAGTTTGGGTTTGGGTTTGGGTTTTGGTGGGGTTTTTTTGTTTATTATTTTTTCCTCCACCAAAATATGGAATAGTTCTATTTCTCTTCCTTCAAATCATTCAAGCCTGAAAAAATAACGTTTTTCTTTTTTAGGTTCAGTAATCCTTCTCAGCTGTCAGGATTATAGAGGAATGAGGTGGAGCCTTGTACTTCTGAGGAAGGATATATAGTTGCTGGCGTTTGCCCACTGAGGAATGAGGGGAAAAAAAAACCCCTCCAAAATTAAGAATCCTAGAGGAGACCCCTTGAGAGCTGAAAACCACCCTCCCTATGTGAAAAACATGCCATTTACATTGTTTCTAACAGATCACGATTGCTGTAAGGTGAGCCTTGCTTACTGATAATGTGAGTTGTTTGTTCTGTTTTAACAATGAATTTCAAAGTGTGTGCTGAAAGGGAAAGTGAAGTTTTAAGAGTAGTGCTTAAAAAGTATACTCTGACATACACAGAGCTTGACTTCAGCCTGATTTGTCTTCATGCTTCCCCTGGAAATCGAAGTGCTTGGTCATTAACACAGTGAGTCACAGTAATGTGTTATGATCTGATCTGGCATTTATAAGGAAATATAGTGTCTAGCCTTGGATACCTCTCCTACAGGTCATTTGTCCTAGTGATAAAGAGAGTGCTTGCTCCCAGGGGAAAGCAAAGCCGCCCATTATGTCAGCTCACACCCTGGAAAAGTCTACAGATTTCAGTGCATCTATTTGTGATGTGCTCTCTAAACAGGGTCAGTGTTATAACTGGGAGGATGGAGCAGTTTCAACTGTGAGTGAGTGCTTGGAGAAAGGGTGTAGCTGACCCTGTCAAGGATGAATACAAAACGTAGACAAGCTGGCTTGTTTTATACTCATTTAAAAAAAATACATATGTAATGATTCAGTGTTTGGATCATTGATTTATGTCAGTCAGATGAAAAGCAAAATTTCTGTGATGTCTTTATCATTATTCTGACAAGAACTGCTTTTAAGTTAAAGACTGATAAAGAATGCCAACTTTTGACATTACTAGAACAGCTCTATCAGCTTTAATTTTCTTTTGGATTCTTGTTGTTAAAGAAAGCCATTAGAGACAAATTATGTTCTCAAACTGGTTAACCTAGTGAGGTGCATTTTTTCGCCATAAATTGCCCAACCTGGTTTATAAAGCATTATATGATCTCATTGAGAAGCAAACTACAGAAATCAGAAATTGCGAATATTGAACATCATCAGTCATTAGGCCAGAGGGTTCTCAAACCACTGGAAGACCATTGGTGAGTTGTCCACAGCTGAACCATTGTGTCATATTTAACTCTGCAATGAACCCATTTGTTCTGTCTGACTGTACTTCTGTGTGCACAGTTCTTTTATCATGCTAGAGACCGCTAGAGTGTGCTCAATTATAAGTCTGCCAGAAAGCACACAGTGGTGCATAGGGAGTATTCAAGGTTGCTGAAAGTTTATTTTTTCCACTAAATTAGGGAGCTAGTGCTCTTGTCATTACAGATCAAAGTTAATTGACCTCATACCATTAGCATCAGTATAGTCACAGCACAGAGTGTATACAGAAAGCTGGAGAATTTAAAACTAGAAAGTTTCATTTTGACCAATCTCTGTGTGTATGCTGCCGTTTCACTCTTCAGGAGAGGAGTAGCTGTGCAGATTATGAGGATTTCATGCAAAAGTTTGTTGCCTCAGACCACTCTTGGTCTCCAATATATTCAATTTCAAATCAGAGTTTTCCCCTCTTCTTTGCTCTCTCTTCTTCTTCTTTCTAACAACTTACTAGTTTGAATGTTCAGCCATCGTGCTTTCTAATAAACATAACTGACAGCTAATAATAATTTGCTTCTCTTTAGCCTGTGCTATATCAACATTATATTAACATAGTCGATGTTTTCAAAACCTTTATAAACATTAACTTTATATAAAAATTAACTTTATTAACATTAACATTAAAATACTTAGTCCCAGCTAAGCATTGCCCAGCCAAGCAGGCCAGTATTATTTGTGTATTTTGACAGGTAAACTAAACTACAAAAACAAAATCGAATTGCTTCCTTGTGACTGTAAGACTGTGCAAAAGCCAAGACAATAATATGCATCTTCTGACATCTATTTCTATGCTGAGCTTTTTTTTCTTTCCTTTTTTTCCTTCCAGATATGTATATGATTATCATTATAATTTAAGGGTTATGATTAACATTCTTTGGAGAATAGATAAAATGACTTCTTTGTATTTATACTAGAAGCTTTCAAGTGTAATATATCATCCTGAGTATGTTATAATAAGACTGACACAAACTGAGCACACTTAAAAAAAATGCTCTGTGCAGCTCAGCTGGATGTTAGCACAGATACACAAGGCAATACGTGAAGTGAAAGAGAGAAAGAATCGGAGAGAGAGGTGAGAAGATGCTGATAAAATCAGCAGAAAATATAGAGAATGACAGAAAAAAAAAGGGGGGGAGGGGTACAGATGGGAAGGAAGAGGATCCAGGCTGGATTTATTAATATTTAGGACTAAATTTTATATTATAGATACTATGTCCAGAATATAATAATCAGGTTATTATTTAGTAAAATAAGCATATTGAGCCTAGAATCACACAAGTTTAGAATAGAAAAAAAATCATGTTTCCTGTCACAGTGTGTAAAGACTCCACTGTCAGTCTTGTCTATTTTTAATGCATGATTGTAAGGGAATAGAAATATTCTGGATGTTTCACTATCATGACATGGTAGTGTCATATATCAGTGTGTATATCTTATCATATATCTGTGTCTTATCAGTGAATAGAAATTACTTGAAAAGAAATACTTAATTTATCAGTGAATAGTAGCATCTTTGTAGGACAGAGACCCAAAATAACAATACCAAGCAGAGTTATTGTAAATTAATTTTTTTTTTCTTTTATTTTTTTTTCCTTGTAGTGTATGTGTTTGCAGTATCCTCTTTCAAGAGTCTGGTATCACAGAATAACTGTTAGTGTTTAGTCACTTTCTGCACCAGTGATTTCATCTGCTGGGAATTCAATTGATTTCTCACATCTCAGCATAAGAAGGCCCAGGCTGTGCCCTATTACCTGTTAGTGTGTGGTGGCAACAGCAGTAAGGGATGTCAAGGCAAATGCTTTTAGGACAAGAGCAGTGATGATAGAAATACCACAAAAAGCATTAAGGTTTCATGGAACTGCAGACATTTTCTGATCCGAGCAGTTCAAAATGTGGACTTCATATGGTAGGAGGCCTCGTCCTGCAGGATCTTGCCTTCTTAGGTTTAAAAAAACCCAGTTGTGTTATTGTTCCTTGAAGTAACATTTATTTCCTTCCAAATTTGGATTTAATCCTCAACTATTTACGCATGAAATTAATTTGTATTATTTTCCTAATCCTATTTGAGGATACTCCTGGGAAGTATCTCTCTCCTGGGAAGCGCAGAGGGTTAGGGATAGATGTGGGAGCAAGCAGATTGATGCTATGCTACCTGAGATTTTACCTCTTAACGTTTTGTGCCACCAGATAGTATAACTATATTAACTGCATTTAATTGCTGTCAGGGCATTTGAAACTTCTGAATAGGCTGAAAATAATAATAGATTCTACCTAGGCCCTTGCTGCACTCTTTTGCACTTCTCCAATCTTAGTTCCATAAATGGAATGGTAATAGAGGCCAGTGGTACTGTGGTGGCAAACTGGGTGCACAGAGAAGCATAGTCATGAGTATGAAGGCCCTTTGCAACACTGTGGGTGGGTTACTTCTTGAGCTTCCCCCAACGGTAGATGCTTGTAAACATTGCTTGCTTTTATATGGTATTCCCATAAAATCAACCCTCATCTTTCCTTAGTTCATTAGAAGTTTGCAAGAACTTAACTCAGCCTTTGGCAAAGGTAGATTCAGGCCTTTTGACCTGGATCCTGACAAATCAGGGTGTAATGTGCCATTTGCAGGAAAGACCTTCCTAGGTTGGAGGCAGACATGACTGCTAAAGTAAGCTCTGAACTAGGAACCTGGAGAAAGATGCTGCTAAAACTTAAGCCTGCTACAGACAGTAAAAGGGAAAGAGGCATAGTTACATGAGGATAAAATTAAGAAAAAAGTAATGTTTAACACAGGCAAATGAAAGATACATTAAGTACACTAGCTGTGTCACTGCAACTGGCTGTTCCTCCTGCTACTGGAAGTCTGAAAATAGGATGAAGGAATTAGAACTCCTAGGACTGGAAACAGACCAAATCGTGTAGTAGTGATAAGAATATGGTAGACATGACATATTCTGGGTTAACAAATTGAAAGACATAAACTGATGAGAAAAGTGAGAACTGTATATATAGGGAGTGAGATAGCATTGTCTGTTAGTGAAATAAAAAACGGGACCACTGGAAAGAGGGATGTTGAGAAATATCTAAGGCTCAGAACTGGATAAGGATATCCATTTTGTGAGTGGAGGGCGGGGAGTGGGAGGCCAGGAAGTAGTAGTGGAATTTATATGATCATGGGTGACTAATTTTCCCAGACTAAGACACAAATAAAGTTCATTGAAAAATGAACTCTGAATACTGTAATTATTTTCCCAAATTTATTTTCCGATAAAGTCAGGTCTCAGATATTTTTGGGAGTGAATTAAGTAGATTTGTTTGTTTATTTGTTGTTTACCAAAGAGTCAGTGAACCAGCAAAGAAAAAAAAGATGTGTGATGCTTAGTTTCACTAAACAGCAAGATTTCAAGGGGCTGGGCATAAAAACTAAGCTTGGAGCAGATTCAATTTTGTCCAGTTCTCTTTCTGAGAAAAGTAAAAGATAAATCTGTACTTCTGGAGACTTAGAAAGACAAACTGAAAAACTGAGGCTACTTAGGGAGTGCTGGGAAGCTTACATGTTTGAACGTGGAGAAGGAGGCGGCATATAATAACTTTGAATCAAAAAAGTTTGAACAGCAAGCAAGATACTAGCAGGAAGGAGCATAGAGCTCCCCAGAATGATAGTCATCTTAAACTGTGTGT
Organism: Psittacula echo; assembly: GCF_963264785.1. Taxonomy (NCBI): domain Eukaryota; kingdom Metazoa; phylum Chordata; class Aves; order Psittaciformes; family Psittacidae; genus Psittacula; species Psittacula echo. The sequence continues at coordinate 65,543,903 of NC_137735.1, forward strand.
TAAAAGCAAGAAGAGAATCCATTAGGAATGCAGAAGAGGACTGATTAGGAGGAAGAATTATGCCCTGGAGTTTAAGATACAGAACTGAAGCAAGAACGGCTGACAGCTGTGTTAAACCAGACTTCACTATTCATTTCAGTTCCCTCTAGAACTCTTTGGCTTTGCAAACAAAAATTGAACAAGGAGGAAAATTCTCATCCTAAGGAGCATGCACAAGTAGAGGGATGTGTGGTAGCTTTAAACAACTGATAGGAAAACCCATCTCATAACCTTAGAGCACATTCATTGTTACTGAGAGGTACTGGAAGAGGGGCTATAGTCCTATTACTTACTCATGCTTCCTCCCTTTGCAAAACTGTGCTATAGTTTGTTTTGTAAGAAGCTTTTCAGAGGGCCTGTTTTATTTGCTAGTAGAACATCATCAACAAACAGAGAGCATCAACGTAAGCCTTCTGGCTTGCCATTCAGACAGCTAGGCTAAATGGCGCTTATATGTGGCATTCCACTTGGTGCCATGGCAGAGAGGAAAAGTCTTGTGGAAAAAGGCAAGACAAGAGATTCATGTCTCTAGGACTCCTTCCTCTTTTACTGCCTCATTTGGAAGGTTTGCAGTGAATTCAAGAGGAGGTTACAGGACGAAATATAAAAGTAAATGATCTCAGACTTGATGAAAATTATTTTACTTCAGTAGAATTCATTTCAATCTCAGTATTGTTAAGAAAATTAGTGTCACTTGACGTTTTGATTTTAATCTCTCTGGCTTTTAGTTCTCCATCTATAAAATGGGAATAATATTTCTGCTGGTAAAGGCTGTGTATGTGAAAATACAGACATTCTTGCTGTAAAGCACAATGAAAACACTGACACAGAAATCATTTTTATTCTCAGTGCAGAAATGTGGAATGTGTGAGAATAAGGTTTGGAATGATCTATTCATCTACAGGACTTAATATGTAAATGTTTGAATTAGGTAATGATTTTGTAGGGAGGGAAAAAAAGAGAAGTTCTAATGACATATAAGATTGTACTGTTCTGGTGTTTCATGGAGAAACTAAGGTTGTACGAATAGACCAGTGTTGCTTTTGGTTTTGAAGCATTTTTTTTCAGTTTGTGGGTGACTGACTTGGCAATCTTTTTATACATGAGACTTATTTCAGTGTATTGAGACTTATTTTAGTGTATCATATAAATATTTGCACATAGAGAGAAAGGCTTGTATTGCCTATGTATATACTAGAAAAAAATATTAGCTAGGATAGGAACAACCTTGTGTTATAGCCTCTTAGCCAAACAGGTATGGTTCAATCAGTGAGCTCCCTGTGAAAGAAATAATCACAATAAGCAATTAAAGAAACAATTTGTAGGCTGAGATTTACAAAATCCTGCAGGACCATCCAGCAAGAGTTCCTCACAGAGATGAGATTTCTGTGTGTGGAAATGCATGCCCACCCCTATGCTTGGAGGAGGTGCAGGAGAGAGGCTGACTGGTGGACTTGGTTGTTGACTGTTAATAGCAATTCACTGCTAAAATTCCTAATTGCTGTTTTAAGGAGAGAAGTTTAAGACTGCAATAATCTGTTTTACACGCATGCATACTGCTCAGTGCACTGTGTCAGCGTTCAACAGTACTGTTCCTTCCACCAAGGACTGGGGAGCAAGTGTCACACAAACTAAAGTCAGTCTTTACTCAAAGTTTCACTGGACTCCATGTAAAATTGTTCAGGTGAAGCCTGGGGTGCCAGACCAGTTCTGGACCTTCTGAGTGGGTCAATGGATATGGGCAGAGATAACTGTTAGTGGTATTACTCTAAGTCACCAATAAAAATGCTGACAATGAAAGTATTAATTTAAAATTTCAATATTTTATGCTACAATATTCAGCTGTGAGGTTATTGCAAATTGTAGTTGAAGGGAAAACAGCGAAGTTAATAGGCTGCAGACTTTGATCAACAATGAGCAAAGAGAGAAGTTTCCACTATTTTTATTACGTATTATTTCTAAAACATTGTACAACAATATCTTCATGTTTGCTTTGTATGCTCTGCTGGGTGTATACCTCAAGTTTACAGTGTGATTGTAAATTGTTTTAAGGAAGACGCAGCACTTCAGCAGCTCACTGGCTTCTGTGATACAAGTGCAGTTCCTTCTGCACTGGTTCTTTTGTCTGTAATGTAGCTTTTGTTGCTCTTCTAAGAGGAATAGTGGATTAAAGTGAACTAAAGCTATGAAATGTGCTTTGTAAACAGTATTATTTCAGAAATACTGCTCATAATATTAAAGCACAGAGTTAGGGTTTTGGTTTTGGGTTTTTTTCTGCATAAATTATGAACTTTTGAAATGATCATGCATATCATATATATACAGTACATCTGCAGTTCACCCCTTAGTTTCCATTCCTCTGAGATTCAGATAAAATTTGACTGGTGTTTTCCACTTTATTTTCTGCCTTTGCATATGGTAAATCAAACAGCACATTCAAAACACATTGGTTCTTTGAATCCTTCTGGAAGACTCACTACTGTGCTCTCTGAATTTCTGAGTTTTTCAGCAACTCATAGGACAAGTGTGTTTTCGTCCAGTGGATATGTGCAATGCACAGCCTGTCAGGTCTTTCCCAACAGTGTCTCTCAGAACGAACTTCAGCGTTGTTACATCAACTTATTTTTGATAGCTGGAAGCGTTCAGGTCTTTCTCAGTGGATCCCGGAACTGTAATTCTTGCACTGGAAGAATAAATACAAAGGGCAACCCGTTGGTTAATCTTTCCCCATGTTCAGCTCGGCTTGCAGGCTGGAGCCACCAAGGCAAGACGGTTTTGTTTCAGTCTTGCTCTGTGTGCTCCCTCTAGCGATCTAACCACGTAAAACATTTTCTTCTGAGGGGAAGAGCTGGAATTTCCCAGGCGGCTCACAAAGCGTTTAATGAAGTGTGTAGCACAACCATTTCATTACAACATATTGTGTACTTTTGCCTTTAATAACTGCATTCCTCATCCAAGAAGTCTCTGTAGCTTTCAAAAATGAATTACAGCGGTATTATTTTTCTCGGAATATATTTTTCCATGACAAGAATAGCACTTTCCTAAACTATTGTATTTATTAGCAACCTGTTACCCTCTGACACTACTGTCATTTTCATCAGCCTTGATAAAGTGAGTATCATTTAAAAACTCTTTAAAACTTATTAAACCAGTTGTATTGGTTTGGCGTTTGTTGGTTTTTTGTTGGTCGGTTGGTTGGGGTTTTTTAACTGTGCACAACGAAAGAAAATAGTCTGTAAAAAGATTAGAATTCCTATTCTGATTTGCTGGCATTTGAAAAGTCAGACTAGCCTGAGGGTGAAATAATCTTCTGTAGTGGGACAGAGGAATCTTACTGTCCTGATGAAGAGCAGGCTGACTTAGCTTGGAGATGGAGAACACCTTCTAAAACATGAAGCTTGGTGCTCCTATTGCTAGGTGGGTACTGCTTCAGCTTCAGGAAGAGATGTTGCTCTTTCTGGCAGTTTAGAGGTACTGAATCTGTAGGAACAGAGGCCCCTGCACAATTTCTTGCTTTTTTCCTCTTTCATTGCTTTTGCACATGCCTATTGCCTACTGCATTTCCTCTGTCCACCGAGGATGTGAAGATATGAATCAAGATTGTCTATAGATAGGGTGGGAGATCTTGTGCTTGCTTGCTACATGATATGTGAATTTTACCCTGTTAGAGGGATATAATGATGGCATAAGGGAATTTATTCCTTCAAAATACAAAGAAACAAACCCAAATCATAATGAGTACATTGACTCCCTGTACCTCTTACAGGACCTCTGCGTAAATAATCAATTTATTAAACAAGTTTTTAACAACAGCATAATTACTGGTGATTGGAGCTGCAAATTAGTTACCGCTGGCACTTCTTAGCTAGGCTGAGGAATTAAGAGACAAAGAGATTGAACTGTCTTTTGATCCAGAAGTCCTCCTCCTCTTACATCTTTGTAGAAATCCTGTGTGACTTAGCTGCTGTGGACAGGGTTAGGATTCAAACTCTTTCTAAGGGTCTTTTCAGCATGGATGTTCAATCATCTGTAACAAGTGTCATTATGAAAAGCTTCATCCATTGTGTGATTCAAAGGAGTTAGAAGAGTTGTGATCAAAATAATTTTATTTCTAGCATAAAACTATTAGAACAATTTTTTTTTTTTTTTTTTTTTTTTTTTTTAACTGTGGCTTTGCTACTAGAATTCCGTCCTTGGAGCATCACAGAATTGGGTTTCATGTTCAATTCTTGACAGATATTTGAAAGGGGTGCTTTTGTTGTAAGCACAGCAGCAGCTGGAGCTACAGCTCAGCTTCCCTTGTTTATAGTGTGAATGTCATCCTATTCATTACAGCCAAATTCTGCCCTTTTTGGACAAACTTCAGCTTCCCATGAACTTCAACAAATGCTGAGAACGCATACAGCAGCCCCCAGTCCTGTGCCAGTGTCAACATTTTAATAAGTGTTTGTTTATTCACAGAGTACAGTGTACAAACAGCATCCAATTCTTCTGGTTGAGTATTTCTCAAATGGAGGGGTAGAGGACTTAATTTGCCAGCAATCAGGGCGTTTAAATGAACTGTGCCTCAAACAGCAGATCAGATAGCTGCTCACATGGAGTTTTGCTTGTACACGGTACCTCTGATAGGGCCAAGAGGTATTAAATCTAATGTGTATGTGTGACTAATTTGTGCATACACAGTGAGAATCACTGGCATAGAAAAAAAAAAAAGGTGATATCCAGTTATTTCATTAGCCACTAGCAATTCTAGATTAAAATCAATTTATAGAAAAAATTCTTCAATTACCCTGACAGCAAATTTTGTCCACTGCTGTTGTAGATATTTCCATACTTTCTGCTAGCATCTGTTATTGAATTCATTCCTGTAGCTGAAGGACAAAAAAACCAAACCAAAACAACCCAAAAACAAACTTAAAAATTCCCTCATCATGAAGAATTAAGGAATTATGTCAGGCACGTAGGAAAAGAAAGAAACTGTGTACACTGTCTTGCTTGTGCAAGGCAGCGAAAGGGGATAGGAAACCACTGAAGAATTCCAGGTCTACCAAAAACATGACCTTGCTGAGTGGGTTGTTCACATCAGCTAGAGATGAACAGGTAGAAACTGCAGCAGGCAGTGGCTTCCCCTCATGCAGTGATGGAGGTAACAGGGCTTAAAGATATTTCTGTAAACTTTGAATCAAGATAACAGTGTAGGCAGGATCTGTACATATCAAGTTTTCTGTTTGCTCGAGTCCTTCATAAAAAAACTGAACAAAAACCCCAATCAGTTTGTGGTTATCAAAGAGAACCAGCCCAGCAAACAAAAAAACTGCACTGCAGAAATCCATCCAAAGGCTGTAGGAGACACCAAGGGGGTGATGGAGGGAAAACCTGATCCAGAAGGAAGGCTTACTAGCAGAACCAGAATGGATCCAAGCACTTCTTCCCTTTGACACAACTATTCAGGATGCCATTTTGGGGTTTTTTTTAAAAAAGCCTTCCTTTTTTCCAAAATGGAATTATGCCTGGTTTTCCCTTTCCTTATATTAAATTGGGCAATAGCTACCTTTTCCACATTCCTGTTTGATCCAGGCAGCAGTTTGATATTTTTTACTGTTTTCAGCATCGTAAATGCTTTGCCAAAACTGCTTGCCACTCCTCTGCAAATCATGAGATGGCTAATACTGTGATGTGGTTTAAGCTAAACCAGGACATACTGACACTTCTTCCCTCATTTGTGAGCTGAGTCCAGAGAAATTTCTGCAGAAGCTGAATTTGCTGAGAATGTAAAGTCAATGATTCTATGCATTTTAAGTAAGAAAAGCCAAATTTCAGTTTTAATGTAAATGTAACCCTGCATGCATGCCAAACCATGAAACAAGCAAAGAATAACTCAGCAGAGGGGTTGATCTTAAGACTTACATCCGTCAAATGGTGCTCCAAAGCAAGGGAACAGCTCAAATACAATTTTAGCACCTCTGCCTTTCAGAACTCAGTTGGATATAATGTCTACATCAAGGAACTGACAGAATGAAGATAACTGGTGTGAAAAAACCCCACTCCTTCTGAAGCAGCTTCTAAATACCAGTTGTCTAAGTCTATTGATAAGCAGGGATGCATTATTAATGAAGCCTGCAGCCTGCCTAGTGCTGCTCAGATGGTTCAAGCATTTAGTAGGAAATATTTCTGTGAAGTGCTGCATGGAATAATGACAGTGTCTGTCTTAAATCGAACAAATGACTGTAGCAAGCTCTGGGGAGGCTCAGAGCAAGCAGATGCTTTCCAAGTGAAAGGCAGTGGGGTACCACCTGCTGTAGGCAGGCAGGCAGGAACAGTCCACTAAATATTGACTTGTTAATAATTCACGACAACAGGAACCCCTAGCTCTTCAAGCATTGCACTGCCCCTTCATCATGTGGCTTTTCATCACCCTAATGAGCTACTTGAAGAATAAGACACTGAAACGTCTTGCAGATATTCCCCAATCTGCCATAATGCTGAATAAAAAGTTGTCTGCACTTCACAAAATAAAGAGAATTTTAAAAGTGGAAGGATCGGTGGTTTGGCTAAATATTGCTGTTTGCTGCATGTTGCTGTGTAGTGACTCAGTCTGCAGTTTGTGCAGCTCCTGAGGCAGAATGTGTGTCCTTTATGACATTTCTCTGGCTAAAAATAATTGACATTCCAGTTTATTACTGGTATATTGAGAGTTTTATTTTCAACAAGAAAAAGAGCTCTGTGAAAATCCACAAAATATTACTCACAACTGGAAGTCTCAGTTAATGCTTTCTGAAAAGGATCTTGGTTTTGTGATTAGTATGTGTTTGGGACCCTCCAGAGTCCCTGCCTTCATCATGGATATTAAATCAGCATTTGCAAATGAATACATTTCAACTGAAAAAATTAGAATTGAATAACCCAGTGATGATGAATAACTTTTGAAAAGTTGGCAAAGCTTCTCTGCAGACTTTTTTGACTCTTGGTTTACTATCAACAGCAGCAGTTTGCCCTGCTTAAACACTGCAGCTTTATGATGAAACGCAGGAGCTCCTGTATGAATGGTATATACCCTGATGATTGTTGCTGTTGCTTCTCTTTCAAGGTGAAACATTAACAGAACCTTCGTATTCATTCCTCCTTTCTTTTTTTTTTTTTTTAATTTAAGATGTTTTTCTTCCCTAAATATATAATTTTTAATTTATTTTGTAATGATAAAGTAATATACTGAGATGTTTCCTGTTTGTATGGTTTTCCCAGCGGTCAGTTATCACTCAGCTAGCAGACATCTTTACAAACTTCACAGGGAATTTTGCTGCACTTAATCAAGGTGATGAGGCTTGACTCTGTGAACAGTCTTGATTATTCCAAATGGAATTTTGTTCACTGTTCCTAAAGCAAGTGATTATCTGCACTGAGGAACTTAAAATTGCAGCAAATTCAGTAGTATTGCTATGAAGAGAGTGCTTCCTTCATGCCACAAGTGACTTTCCAGCACTTCATTTAAAAGAGCCATGAGTCTGTATGGCTTTCTCTGCTGCACTATTGAGCTTCTGCTGCAGCCTTCTAAGTTATTAGTCATCTGTATATATTGACAGTGTTTGGATTTATCAGAAAAGACAAAAAATTACCCAGACTCCCCTACTGAGCTGATTGAAGTTGCCCCCACATCTCCACAAACCTTATGCTTTTTTCTGTCATTCGTGGTGGTGGAACATCTGAACAATCTATACTCTTCATTCAGTGGTGGCAGGTCCTTACTAGACCATCTGAAAGTGTTGTGTATGAAATCGCTCTGTAAAGAAACCCCAGGAATTTAAAGCTGCAACTGTAGTCTTTTCCTGAGTACTGTTCGTTTTTAATTGAGAAAGGTCAGCAGGATAAAAATAAATCCCACTTATTCCAATCCTAGAAAGAAATTAGAAGCTAAACAGAATTGCTGCACTTTGTATGCAAGGCAGAAGCAATATGAGCTTTTGTTGTTTTATTTTGCTTACACAACAGCTTGTTTTATGATAGGTCATTTTTCTGGTCAGATGTTATTGCTAGAGAGTGTAATTGGTCCCCGATTTTATTTTCAAATAGATTCTACTGTCAAAGTCTGTGACTACAAATTGGCAACAACGTTTGTCTTACCTATGATGGTATTACTAAACACTGATCACTTTTCTGCCTTCTAAATTAAAGGGTGAAATAAACATCAACCTTTTTTTATCAAAATACTGCTACATGTTGTTAGATCCTGAGATGTCAACAGAATATATGATACTGTTGAGGACTTATATGCATGAAGTTTGCATGTTTCAATATGTTTCACTAGTAGAAGCAATAAAGTGCCAAATTCTTCACCAACACTGCCAAGTAGACAGGATTTAAGGAGGAGAACATAATAGTGTTATTCAAGAGCGCCTTTGATCATGGGAAGGTAAAGCTTTTGAAATATCTTGCAACTGGCTAGCTTAGAATGAAATTTTTAAAGGCTGCAAGGATCTTAAAGCCTTCAAAGCTGTGCCTTCTGTCAAAAATCACTGTGATTGCTCTGCTATGTGAGGCTTTGCTAACAGAAAAAATACTTGCCTTGTACGTCAACATTAGCATCTCTGAATGCCAGAAGTAGTGGGTAAGATAGTTTTAAATGTCCTCTGAGGTCTGTAGCCATTTGCCTAGTGGACCTGCCAGGACCCCACCAGTCCAGCTACCAGGCAAGTATGTTGAGGTAGATGATCTGGGCGAAAGCACAGCTGGCAGAAAGGACTCCCTCCACCACTGCATAGCTGTTTGGAATCAGAAATTGCATAGACAAGAGTATCAGGGACATAATTAAAAGCAATTTATTATTTATTAAGAAACAGGCATTTCTTAAAATGTTTCACTGTAATTTTAAGTAAGCAGAAAAATAAGTCCCTCATTTTCAATAACTTTGATATGATCAGAAATAACATTCCAAAAGTCTCTATCGAAACATCAGAGGAATCCCAACAAACTCTTCATGGTGCTGAAAGGGAACAGAATCAAGTCTGCCATTTTATTAATTCAGATTTTTTCTGTGATTAAATTTGTAACTAGTTTTCCTCTTTAAAACCAATTTTTTTTCATGTGCAGTTACTCGTGAGTGCTACTTCAAAAAGGAGAAAAAACTGGGGGGGATTCTACATTGTGGTAGTGCATGAGGTTGCCACTCCTCCTGCAACACTTGCTGCTCTATTGCAGACTACATCTGTTGCTCTATTTTAAAAGTCTATTCTGCCTTTCCTCACATTCTCACTGATTTTTTATGGGGGTTTTTCCACACTGAAGAGAGAATAGTTCACCAGAATGCAGAAGCTTAGGAATGCATATATTCAGTACCACCTCTGAAGCTGATCTCATTTTTATTTAATTGTACATCTAGACTCTCCAACTGCAAACCCCAAAATATCCTCACAACATAGGCCATTAGACATGCAAATGCTTTGTTGATTTAGCCAGTAGGTTGACTGATAGGTTTGGCATTTTTTTAACTGGAAAGGGAGCCAGATGTTCTATTAGGACAGCTGGAAGAACAGTCCACCCTGTTGATGTTGCCCACGTCCCAGTTCTACAGCTGACTTGTTCTATGGCCTTGGATATGCCCCTTTCTCTCTCAGGCTTCCAGGTTTTAGGGTCTTATTTAAGTAATTTTCCTGGAGTTAACTATATAAGCTTAAATGCGTGCTAAGATAAGATTCTGATTTGCTGACTGTGAAGAAATAAATCACTGTGTTACATGGGGCAGCTGTAAGAATTCATTAGGAAAATGTTTTGAAAGGATGCTCTAGAGGAGCTAAATATACTCCCCAGTCATGATACTTGAGTATCATGATTGGGACTTTTTATACCTTATAAAAAAAAATGCAATATCATAAATCTGAATCTGCACCAGCCACTCATGCTTAGTATCTATCAGAATGTTTTTCTATATAATATATTTTAGTTTACATGTGCAAATAATCTTAAAAATGTCAATTTTCTAGCCAGGAAAAGGTAATCTCATCTATTAGTACAACAGTAACAGAATGGTGTGGAATCATTACCTCGGATGATCCTTTGGAATGTGAGATAGTGGTGTCATGCAGCACAAGAGTGGTCCTGTCCCAAGGAACATTCTTTTAGCAAATGCCTTTTTCACACTAACTTCACTTAAGGCAAGAATGTATTTTTTTGAAGCTTTTCCCAGTATCCTTTTTTTTTTCATTCTTTTTTTTTTTGGTGGGAAGTCTCAGCTTTGGCAGGGTGAAACAGCTGAAAAACTTGTCAAGTATAATGCTTTGACTTTAGCTTAGTGAATGCCCCAAACTTCTGATCTGTCCCCATCACCCCCCACCCCCACCCCCCTTTTTTTCTTTTTTTTAAATTTTTCTTTCTTAATATTGGAAAGCAAATACTAAAAATTTATCCCAATTATTTGGACTAGCCAGATCTAGGCTATATAGAGCGTAAGAAGAAAATGTCAGACCCCATTCTGACACCACAAGATACAAGTTGCGTATAAAATTGTGTATAATTTTAATAGACACTACCTATGTAGTGGGCCAGGAAAATAACATCTAGAATTCCTGACCAATGGAGGCAAAACCATGTAGATGGACAGATGTAGTTTCATTTAGAATAGTTATGTTCAAATTCACTTTTCTTAAAACATATTTGTTTAAATAGTAATTACTTCTCTCCTTATTCAAAGAAGCAAAATGAAGCAAGGACTTATACGGACCAAAACTCTTGGTACTTACTCTGTGAGAACTGTCACAGTATTGAGAGACTTGCCTTATGTAGCTTTGCAGGAGTGCAAAATGAGGAAAACATGCAATAAACTACTAAACCCACAAAGAGATGGATCTTCAGAGTCTTTCCATCTTTATATGCAGGCTAACAGGCATCTAGGGATGTGAACTATAAAGACAGCAGAAAGCTGTTTTCACACAAGTATCTGTCAAGGGTGCAAAAGTGGAGTGTATGATGCAGGGTAAGCATTATGCAGAACACATTAGCTTTATCCATAGATAAATAAATTTTGTCATCAGTGGTGTTACAGCTGTAATGGTCTAAAGAGAGATGAGGCAAGGCTTGTAGGAAAGAATGGTATCTTCCATTAGGTCTACAGTACAGAGGAGCTTTCGGATGCATGAACCTCTTCCTCATGTTTTGTTTACTTCTATAATGCACTGTAACAAGGTGGTTCCATTACATCGAGGGTTGGAGCCCCAACTGCGGGTGGCTAGTGGGGCAGAGCCTCTTTTATTGAGGCCACCTTGAATATAAGAAGAGGAAATGATGAATGACCAGGGGCAGGGTCTTCCATGCAAAAGGAAACTGAAGATCTGTAGTTGGAAAAATTATATAAGCTGGGACATACGCTTTATTAAAAAACCTTTTTTTTCAATTTAAAAAATCTTAGGAGATGTCTCTTTACAATGACTATGTAGCTCAGCAGAGTTGGTTAGACATTCTATCACCTCATAACAACATTATGTTTTGAGTTGGGAAATGTTATTTCCTGCTCAGAACATTGTTATCTTTCTCAATTATTAGAAAACCACTGCTTTACTGTCACCTTCCCCCTCTGGCTTTTAAAAAGGGTTATCAGTTTTCCTCTGCATTATCAGTTGCTGCCTTGTTCTTGAAGTTTCCTCCGACTCAAAATGCAGAGGAAAACTTGCTGGCTCATGAAACCACCTGAAGTACTTTTTTCATGGTACAGGAGGGAAAATATTCTTATTCTGAAGTCATATCAGTTTTGATATATTAGACTTGAGATCACATAACATTCAAATTCTCTCCTCTTTCCTATTTTTGTTCAGATTTTGCTAAGGACTGTCATTTTATTGCAACTTTCAGAAGTGACTGGATGTGTCTTTTATTGAATTGTATTTTCTGAATGGTCTAATGTTAATATTATTCTTCCTTTCATTAACAACTTTAGGTATTCAGTACTACTGTTCTTTAATAATATGTTGAGAAAAGAAGCTTTAACAGCAAAGCAACTGGCCAGTGAGAATACAGCCATGATATTTAACCTGGTTCTACGTTCCATTATAAAATATTTTTACCAGAAAAAAAACTCTTACCCCTTTTTTCTTATCATCCTTTTAAAAAACTAGTGCATTTTAAAGTATATCTTAAATAAGTTTGTAATTTTTGGCATCTTAAGGTGCCAGAGCAGAGAAATGAACCATAAATGAGAAACATCAAAAGTAACTTAGAAATTTTTTTAATATTAAAGCGATGAATCACAGGCCAAATTAACAAGTAAAGGAATCCACCTATAATGAAATCTTTTTTTCTAACATAACACTTCATTATAAAGGGAGTTTTTCTATAATAGTAGCAAGTGTAATTACATTTTTATATATAATTAGGACATTATTATCATTTCACCATATCAAAGTTCATTATAAGACATGCCCAATGCATTTTTCATAGAGCAAAAATAAAAAGAGAACAGGGGTCCTTCAATTAGACTAGTATAAGGACATCCACAGAGACTGAGGGAAGCTGATCAAACAGCTTAGCCCAAAAGGGACCAGGTAGAAACTCGTTGCTTCTCTGGAACAGGGAAGTTGCATTTTTACATATCCTACTTGGTATTAATTATACTTTTCACCCTTCTCATATTCCACTACTTTGTTTGGGATACAAAAATGCTTTTCAAATTATAATCCACCAGAACTAAATATGGAAGATAAGAAATCTCTGTAGTCTACGAATTTGAGTCATGAGAGCTTCTCTACCTTCTTGAGTATGTTGCTCTTAACACCCAGAAAGTTACATCTGTGTCACCAGAAGGGCATGCAGAGGGAATCCACATAAGGTATTCCATTTTCCAGATTAATTTTAAAGTGTTCGGGGCCTCCTTCTTTCTAATTTGAAAAACAATTCAATCTTTTCCTCTTTCAAAAGTTCCTTTATTTCTGAGTAAGGTAAGGATTAAGGAACTATTGATAATTGGCACAAGAACAATCAAATGTCATGTTGATTATTAGCTTGTATGTTCCTTAAACATTGTTAAAACTATGCATAGTTTGATTATGCTCCGTGTACTTTCCTAATCCTGAAAGAGTTTGTTATCTGGTGCACCCATACATGTAAATTCTACATGACTTTGTAACTGCCAGAAAAGGTGTGTCCTCCTCCCTTTATAAAATACATTTACAAGTTCTCTGGTAGAGCCATAGAATGGAAAGTGTTTAATTCTGAGTGTTAAACTGAGTGTATTTATTCCATTTACTTATCAGTCTATACGCCAGAGATAGGTAGGTTAAATCACAAACACAGTAGGAAAATGAGTATTTCTAGTGCCATATAAAAAACTGCAGTCATTTGCAAAGCTGGCAATAAAGAGATCTAATGAGATGTTGAAAATGTGGCTTTGGACACTCCATCTGTGTATGTGTTCTGGAATGTGGAAGGGGAACTACCACATGGTGCTGGACTGTGGTATCTAGTGTCTGGCAATGCAGATGTGTTCCATCTCCAAGAATGCACTATAATGCATATATAATGCTCACTAATGTGACAACAACTGGATGAAACAGATTATGAAATACAGAAGTACTTTAAATGGCTACAGGTAAAATGGCCCACTCCTCAGAGAGGTGCCCAACTTGGTTGCTTGACTGCTCTCCAGGCTGAGAGCTCCTCACCTTGGTGATTAGTTTTGGGCAGTGGGAATTGCTGCCTTCTGGGCAGTTCAGAATAACACAAAAGGTGCCAAGTACAGAAGGTATGCTCACTGAAGAAATGAGCTGGTTTCGCATATTCTTGCAGGCTGCTTCCACACTAGGAAAAATCCAAGTTTATCTTGAAAGAATACTAAATAAGGATGCCATTTCTAGAAACCAAATAAAAAAAACCCTCAACCAAAAATCACACGTTTGTTTTAACACTGTATTCCTGGCTGACAAGAGCAGATTTTTGTTTGAATAGGTTGTGGCTACACAAATGACCTCTGCTGCCAGAGCAACACTTGCTCTAGTTAAAGTTTGCACCTCACTACACTGCTCCCTGACACTCCTGTGCTGGCAGAAGGCTGTAATACAGACCAGCTCAGGGATCAGGCAAGAGTGAAAATGAGTGGGAGCCTCACTTGCCCTGGAACTAAAAATGTCTTGCTATGACTCTGTTCTAGAGATCCACATTCAATACATTTCTAATAACAAGCTGTTGTGTCTACTTGACTTCTGCATGTGAGATTGAAGAGAATCCCTGGCTTTATAAGAACTGTGGTGACTCCAGGTTTTACTGGTGTTACAGTATTTGGTGATTGCTAGAAGGTAGCTGATAGATTATCTACTGAAATGGGTGATTGCAGAGAGCTGACTGTAGCAATTGGCATTATATTTTGCTCATCTCAAATGATACCTCTGGCTGTGAAGCAATGTATTTCAGTTCTGCATTTTGGAGATCCCTTCCTGTTCTGTTCTGATCTACAGGTCATTGTAACACTTCACTGTGCTCTGTATTGTAAGGCCTTGCCACATTTTACCTAGAAATATTGAAAGAATATATTACTTTCTGCTGTCACACAGAACACCAGTGACAATTATTTACTTTGTTATTCCTGGAATAAGAATGACTTCCAGAATGATGTAAATGGCTTTTGTGACCACCAGTGTGTCAGGGTGTAAACTGTCACCCGGGTGGTACATTTCAGGCTCGGAGTGTTTCTTCACACTGCACAGGCAGAGGTTGGAGGTGCAATGCCATCATGCACTGCCAACAGCTCTGACCCACCACAGCCCTCCTGCTTCCCTACAGTGAGCTGATCAGCAAATGCATCAGTCCTGCAGGGCTGAGAAGCAGCTCATTCCTTTTTTGGTGTAACATGGGTGAAACATGCCTAAATTAAATTAGGTGAATGTTCTTGTTTCACGTGTTCACTTCTTCACTTTCTCCTTTCTTTTCCCTTCTAGAAACTTCCATTAATTATTTGCATTTAGCTCGGAATTATCTCCTTTTTGCTTGTTTTCCTCTTCTCATTTCCTCTGGAACCAGGATTTTTGTCCTGCTAGGACAAAAGTTAAAGTATAGTTCAGTTGCTGTAAAACAGGGTAGTATTTGTTCAGGGATCTGACAAATTTTATATAGGACACAAGAACTGCTGAAAGATATAAATCAGAAAACTACAACTGGAACTAAAAGTTCTACTGTAAATAGCACAGGCACAGGAATTTCATTACAAATAATTGCATTTATCTGAATGGTTTCTGCATTGCTCAAGTGAAAGAGGGAGAGTAATAGCACCCAGGGGGTTTAGGTTATATCCTATATATATATATCCTATATATAGGATATATATATCCTATATACCTATACCTATATATAGGATATATATAGATTATATATATTTTTTATATATCCTATATATCTATACCTATATATATCCTGTATATAGGATATATATCCTATATATATCCTATATATATCCACTTTCACAGAAGTGGACTTTGCTCAAGTGAAATCCTTATGAAATCACTTGGCCCTGCTGGAACAGTTGGGCTTCTCCACAACTTTACTGGGATCTGGGAGACAAGACACAGAATGCAGGGAGGAGAAAAGCCTGAGATAGCAAGGGTGGGACAAGAAGATCTGCAGACCACCCATCTGCAGATGTAGACAACTGCTCAATGCAACCACAGGTCTCCACTAACAGAGCAGATGTCTTTGGTTCTTTCTGTAAACATTACAGCACAAATGACTTTTAAAACAGGTCTGGAACGAAACAAATGTGGGGATCTCATCTTCAAGTTGTGCTGCATCAGTTAGTTTGACACAGAGGCTGCTCCAGGCCACTTTTAAGCTTTTAAAATCTTGCTGGTATTTGGAAAATACAAAGAGAATCCTTTCCTTATTTACCAAATCAGCAAAGACGAAACTGTGATAATAATTTCTGCTATGTAGTCCCATGTCAGTGAGGTAAAATACTGTATTTAATGAGGGATGATTTTTAACTGCTTAAAAAAAGTAAAGCATGTTGCTTCATCTTTGTACTACAAACCAGATAAATCACCATTTTTAATGGACCATTGCATACAGGGAGTCAGAAGTCACACAGATACCCAATTTTATTAATTGCAAGAATCTTAGTTATTCTCCTGCACTCACAGCCAGGAAAAAAATTGTGATGTGGAAAACTCTCAAGCCTCCTAAATTTCAGCTGTGCCTTGTCTCCACTGTACTCTTCACCTTGCAGAGTGGCTTCAGTCTTTGAAGAAATAAAATGCTAACTTTTAAAGAGAAGAGAACGACATAAAACTGATTTGGTATAGAGTAAAAATGTGTGAAAACATCCACGAGAGGAGGGAGGTGAGACTTCTGTAACATTATATTTTATTTCCAAGACAGTAATGCAAGTAATGTAGAACATGTGTATGAAGTCTTTGCAATAAGGATGAGAAGAGGCTCT
This sequence comes from Psittacula echo, assembly GCF_963264785.1. Taxonomy (NCBI): domain Eukaryota; kingdom Metazoa; phylum Chordata; class Aves; order Psittaciformes; family Psittacidae; genus Psittacula; species Psittacula echo. Next base: position 65,560,344 of record NC_137735.1, read on the forward strand.
GCTTGCAGTCTGGGCAGCTGAAGCTAAATAATAATGTTACCATAATGTTGATCCTGGCTCCAGGGCCCATTCGTTGTCCCTGTGTTCATCAAAGCACTAGCCATGGCTGCAGGGTTTCAGTTTGGAGTGGTCCATTCCTGATAAGCTCAGAGAATGAGCAAAGCAGGCGCTTGTCCTTTTGAAGGACTGTAGATGTCCCTATAACCATTCATCACTTCGGAGGCTGACTTTCCAAGTATTATGCAGCAGCTGTTTGCCTTTGGCCTTTTCTATTGAAGATGTTTTGCACTCACACAGGTACATGGTGGCAGCACTGTGAATTTCTGGTGCAGAAGTGCTGAGCTAGAGGAAATCGAATCTCGAAGACCTGGGTAAGATGCTGAGAGTCCCGTTTCTTGCACTGAAACTTTTAACACTTGGCCTTCTACCTGAAATCATTTGAGTTTAATTTTCTGTGATGCTGAGCACTGGCACAACTTTTCTTAGCTGTAGTCATGGGAGCCCAGCACCTTTTAGAGGAAGGAGGAAGACAGCAGGAGGAAATATAAACCTTCCAAAATCCAAGGGACCAAAAATGAAGACCACTAACAAATGTTTAGTTTAAATTTTTGTCTTGGTCTTGCCTCTCTGTAAAGTAAGTTTGTTAACAGCTACATCTCTCAAAAATGGATTTTGGGGATTTCAGTACTTGTTAAAGCCTTGAAGAAATACTGTCTGTTCTCTTTAATGAAGCTCTTGGGAAGAAAACAAGTTTAATGTTAACATGATCCTGTCTGCGGGTCCTTCCCCTAGATAGCTATTCCATTCACAGTAAATGGCCCATATTGCACTTCAAACATGGCAGGTAGAACAACAACATGAAATTTTGTCCATGGGAGCTTTCCTTTTCCTGTGACATGGGAAGGCTCTGGTTCCAGCGCTGTGACATGGTTCGGTTCCAGTGCTGTGACATGGTTCACTTCCATGCCCTGACCACCTTATGGCCCCTAATATGCACACACTCAAAGTGAAAGTAAACTTTGGAGCAATAACCAGACAAGCCTCCCCCAAGAGAGTGGCCTTTTAGGAATAACAGGGGTAGTATTTTGGGTTTCCTTTTCCTTTCCTTTCCTATTTCTGTTCTACTCCTCGGATGGGATATTCTTGTCTTTTAAAACAGTAAATATATTAATATTAATAAATAAGTTTTTCTCACAAATATTAACACAGTTGTCTGCAAACTTAGGCAGGTATCAGTGAATTTATTTAACTTGGATCAGATTCTGGATTCTTTTTTTAGGGCTAAGACTGTAATAGAGTCATAGAATCATAGGATAGTTAGGGTTGGAAAGGACCTTAAGATCATACAGTTCCAACCCCCCTGCCATGGGCAGGGACACCTCACACTAAACCATGCCGCTCAAGGCTCCATCCAACCTGGCCTTGAACACCACCAGGGATGGAGCATTCACAGCTTCCCTGGGCAACCCATTCCAGTGCCTCACCACCCTCACAGTAAAGAATTTCTTCCTTATATCCAATCTAAACTTCCCCTGTTTAAGTTTGAACCCGTTACCCCTTGTCCTGTCACTACAGTCCCTGATGAATAGTCCATCCCCAGCATCCTTGTAGGCCACCTTCAGATACTGGAAGGCTGCTATGACGTCTCTGTCGTGGAATGGACTCAGTCGGAGATCAATGTGATCAGACAAAAGCCATTTATTATAGAAAACTAACCCTTTATATACTATTGCTTAAAGTTGCTTACAATAACTTGGCTCATTGTGATTGGATACATATCTTTAAGGCCCTTAACAACTAACATATAATTGGTTAAGCACAGGTGCGAGAACCTGACCTTCAAAGCTTGCCCACAGTTCACAATTTAGCAACTCTCTGCCTATGTCAGGGGGGTTGGAACTAGATGATCTTAAGGTCCTTTCCAACCCTAACTATTCTATGATTCTAACTCAGTAAATTCCAGCTCCTTCTTATCTTGCTGGGATTGTTACTCCCAGCGCCTCACTCCCATCCGCCTTCACCTCTAGTTGTCACTTGTTTCATGTTGAACTCCACGTAGGCACTTGCTGATCTGGGTATGTGGCCGTTCTTTGCCAGAAAATCATCCACACGTCTCCAGGCAGCCTTCTCTTCTCCAGGCTGAACAGCTCCAACTTTCTCAGCCTGTCTCCATACGGGAGGTGCTCCAGTCCCCTGATCATCCTCGTGGCCCTCCTCTGGACTTGTTCCAACAGTTCCATGTCCTTTTTATGTTGAGGACACCAGAACTGCACACAATACTCCAAGTGAGGTCTCATGAGAGCAGAGGAGAGGGGCAGGATCACCTCCTTCCACCTGCTGGTCATGCTCCTCTTGATGCAGTCCAGGATACAGTTGGCTTTCTGGGCTGCGAGCGCACACTGAAGCCGGCTCATGTTCATTTTCTCATTGACCAACACCCCAAAGTCCTTCTCTGCAGGGCTGCTCTGAATCTCTTCTCTGCCCAACCTGTAGCTGTGCCTGGGATTGCTCCAACCCAGGTGTAGGACCTTGCACTTGGCATGGTTAAACTTCATAAGGTTGGCATTAGCCCACCTCACAAGCGTGTCAAGGTCCCTCTGGATGGCATCCCTTCCCTCCAGGGTATTGTTGAAATAAAATGCGTCTATTAAGGTATTTAAGCAAGGGACCAGGTTAGGAAATCTGAGGCTCAGTTAGAATGAAACTTGGCAAGGGATGTGAAAGATAACAGGAAGGGATTCTGTAGGTACATAGTGAATAAAAGCAGACATGGGTCCTCTTTGAAAGCTATCAGGAGAACTGGCTAGCCTGGATTTGAAGAAAGCTGAGGTTCTTAATGACTTCTTTGCCTCAGTCTTCACTGGCAAATGCTCTGACCACATCACCCAAGTCTCGGAAGGCAGACGCAGGGACTTCAGGCAGTGGTAAGAGACTTTTATGTTTTGGAGGAGAGAGGGTACCTTTATTAAGGCCAGAGATATAAAGTTCCCTCTAAGCTCCCCCACTGTTAGCATTCTGCTTCCTAGGAGAGGGTTTCAACATGAACTGATTGTTTTGATGGTGACGTAATGTGCTTCTAGTGAATATTTTTCTTGGGACTCTCTCTTCTTTCTGTTGCTGTCCAGTAGAGCCAGTCTGCCAGTACCTAGTCAATGAGGCATTTCTCAGGCAAATCCCAACGATGCTGCAGATGCACTAGTAACCACAATACTGTATGAATCCTCACCCTGGTTTTGACCAGCTGAATTACTGCAGGGCATGCATTGCCTCAGTTATTATAATAGGACAAACAAGCCATAAAATAAACACCAAAGAAATAAAATCAGTCAAAGCAAAATATGCACCTTGGAACAAAGCTACTAAAAGATTACTGAGCGGTACTTCAAGGACTGTAATGTCTGTCAGATATGCAGTATGAGAACTAGATGAAATGATTCAACTGATGCATTAAATGCTTTCAGTATAAGCAAGTGGAAAAACTCAGTGAAGAGACACAGCCTTGAGGCGGGTAAGGAGCATGACAGCTGGTAAAAAAAATGACAAAATACATTTACATAGAGCAATTCATTTAAACAAGGTAGTACATAAATGAGCTCAATAACAGATGCCTACAATTGAGGAAATATCTGAGTTGGCTGGCAAATGCACAGGCTGTCTTACAAGCAGGTATTTTTGTATTAAGCAGCAATTAATTACCCTAATCTCCACACTACAGAGTAGAAATGCATGGCCAAGAGAGACAATATCGATTAAGTTTGCTGTAAAAGAATATTAATGCTGCCAGCCAAATATGCTAAGAGGACTCATTTGGATAAATATCTGGGTGAATCAGCGTGCTCAGGTATAGTAATTTGAAGTTAGCAGAAACTAAGGTAGATCATGTCTGCGACATCCTTTTGCTTCCCAGAGCAAGCTAGGGCAGCGTGACTAAAATAAGGGAAAAACCAGAGAAGCAATGACTGACAACAGTGTTATACAGGGGTCACTTGCTGTCTGTTATGAGTATAACTTGATCCTGGGAAGGCTAAAGCAATGTGACAGGTGCCTGCACCTGAAGTACGTCTTCCTAGTAAGGAAGGAGAGACTAAGAGACTATTAATATCTGTAAGTTTTCCAGACTATCTTGCTTCCAAGCATTTAAGGTGTCACTTGAACAAAGATGCAATGCAGACATAACTATTTCCATTTGGTGCATCCAGTGTGTAACTCTGCAAGTAAGTGACTGTTTATTGTGCAAATGCTAGATTCACAAACAAATAACGTGATACCAGAGAGAATGTGTCTGGAGCACTTCTTCTCCATAAAGGACACCAGGTAGCTTCCATATCAAAACTGCTGTTATCAATGGAATGCAAATTATGAAAGTCATGAATTGGCTTTTCAAATGCAAAATTTGGCCAGTTCAATTTTGCAATTTGAAGATTGTGAATCAATTTGAAAATGAACATGACTAACCAGATTTTTTCTTAAAAACAGTAGGAGTGGAATCCAGACGCTTTCAATGCATGCAGCTAAAGTACTGGTGTTCTTTTTATACCACTAATATGCCTTAATTTAGATTAATCCAACAAGGAAAAGATTATGGTATATATACAATCTTGAGAACAGCAGAATTATAAAATTGTAATAGACTATGTCTGAAATTTTTGAACTGCAAGAGAAAAAATGTGTAAAGCCTCTAAATCTATCAACCAGACTAGTTATGAGGCACTTTTACGAGAGGCTGAAAACACCCAATGTAAAGAACAAGAAACAGCTATATGTTTATTGTTCTGTCAGTCTAGCCAGACATCAGGAGCAAAGGACCCCGTGTACATGGCAAGTTTAAAGAATAAGATCCTCTATACCAGTAACTCCTTGTGATACTTGGGTCATTGAAAACCTGAGCTCTAAAGAATGAAAACAGATCTCAGATAGAAGTGTAAGTGCTCTAAGGAGGCAGTTACCACACGCTGGCCAGACATCACCCAGGTTAGCGGTGACCTAAGAAGGGAACTTTCTCATTAGCAGAGCGAAAGCTGCCAAATTCGTATTTCTTTCTGGTGTCCAATGCATAAGACATATATGAAAGCAGAAAAATAAGAAACTGGGTGCACATTGCATGAGATGTTGTGTCAGACAAGGAGATTTGGACAGACTATTTCATGATCTCTTTGCAGTCTTGCCTTCAGTAATAAATGTTTGGTACTCAACTGTAAAATTGTTTGTATGCTTTTTACTGTAACTATAGATTTCTAATTACCTTCAACCATGGAGCCAAGCTGACATTTCCTAATAACATTTTTTCCCAGTGACCTGAACAAGTGTGGCAGTGCTGTTTAGATTAGGTTTGTTCTGTTTCACCAGGATATTTTAGAACAATGTGATTATGCATGGTTGCACCTACCTACTACTATCATGACAAGTACAGAAGTTAAATTATGAAGCAAACGTAAGCTTTGAAGAAATTTTTATTTAATCTGTATTCCCCTGTTTCATCTGCTCATCCATCCAGCACAATCTGCATCATTATTAACCACACCATATTTCTAAAAAAGGAGTATAAAAAGTAAGACATCTGTGTTATAGCATTAATATATTCAAAGGTTTTTACTTTCATCTTCCAGGCATTAACACTATGTAAGTGCAATGTAGGCGCAACTTACAGCATCGATGAGATACCACAAGAAAAACATAGTAAGTGGCAAAAAAGAAGGAAAAAAAGATGCAAGTAGACTGAGTATTATGTAAAAAGAGGACTTTTTTTTTTCATAAATAGAACACTTTCGCCTATTGCTCCTATATACGTTTATTTCTAATTGCTACCACAATTTTTAAGGCACTGAGGCAAGCCTCCAGCAGTGTGCTGAAGGTGTGTTTGTGCTGTTATGCCCTCTGGCTTTGCTGCCAGCCTATTCCCTTAGATCAGAGCCAGAAGGCAGACTGTTTTCGAATACCGATCACCTCACCCGGACCTAATCCTTTGAGTTCTCTTTGGCATCTATTCCTTCTGCCAGTTTCCTCTTCTGTTCCTCTCTTTTCTTCTGAAGTTGACAACAAAGACATCCTCAGGGCCCTCCTTGATGTAAGACCACTCTTGATGTTGTTACAGTGTGGGTTTTTTTTTGTACCCTAAAGTTGTGCTACTTTTATATTCAGCTAGCACAATATTTGCACACCAGAAGATAAAGAAAATGAGAATACGTTACACAGAATGATAGTTTCTTTTTTATTTGTACACGCTGGTCCTTTCAGTGGAAACCTTTTTTCTTTTTCTGTCATTCATCTACATACCTGATCAAGAACCTAAGGTATCTTTTTACAGTCTGTGCTGCTTATATACCTTAAATTGGCCTGACCTGCCACTTTTAATTTTAAAAAGATGGCTGTATGGAATGTGGATGAATACAGAATTTCTATGAAGCACAAAACTTTTGAACGGTTCCTGTCCTCTGTGATAGTGAGTTTTAAAAGGGAAATCTCCAAAGAGCTAATTAGTAGACAAGTAGAGCTCAGGCTGAACAAAGCTGAAAAGATAGCAGATAACTAAAAGGACCTGGCCATAGCTGACAAAAATCAAAGCACTGACAGAGAGCTGGCAGTAACCTTGGGCTGCTAACTGACAGGGACAATAAAAAAAGCCTCTGAGTGTGGCAGAGAGTGACAGCCACAACCACAGTCTCTCTAAAGAGCATGAAACCTCCACCAAAACAAAGATACAATCTTCTGCCTGGCAGCACCATACACTTTCCCTTCCCATTCCAAATCGGGGAAATCTGAGCTTGTCTAAATAATTCTGCTGCATAAATGTGAACCGAGGAAGGAAACACGATGTGCAAAGTTTAGTGTCAACCCTATGATCTGAGGGGACATGTCTGCAAAAATGTGAGTTTGACTGGGGGACAGTGAAGGTTTCCTTTGCTTATCCTCGCACTTTTGCTGGAGCAGCCATAGAACTGCTTTACTCTATAAACCTTCATGGGATAAACATATAGAACAAACTGTGAAAGACATTTAGTCACAACATGCTCCCTGAAATGTAATATAAAATGGAAAACAAAATTAGCTTCTCTGCAGTTAGTGGGGCAGGGGAGACACTTATGGCTGTATCATGTTCATAGAGGAAAATGTGCTTGATCTGATTCTAAAAGTCACTTAAATTTTGCATAATAAATTGTTGCAATTCCATATATTAGTATGCCCTCACTGACCATTACCATTTACACACTGTGATCAACAACATGTGAAGCCCTGTTCAACAAGTAATCATTCACAAACTAAGATATGGAGGAAATGTATACAGGCAGCAGGAAACATATTGAACCAGCAACCACGCAAATGAGATATGCAAAAAAGACTTGGAGATTGTTTCATAAGACAGTAGAGATGGTAACTGCAGGGAAACCAAGGTTGCAGAATGCAGAGAGATGTTATAAAGTAGCATCATCAATCCTGAAATCACCATGACAATAGTTTGGGTGCTACTTTGGGGCATATTCATGTTAAGACAGAGATTGTAAGTTTGATTTTGTATCTCAGTGTTCTATCTGCAACCAATTTATCTTTTTTCATATAATGAAATAAGGGCCAACCTTTTTCAGAGGTGGCCAGTTTCTTTTATCCTATGAGCTTACTACATATCAGCAGTCCTCATGACACCTAGCAAACTGTAACACAATTACTTGGAAAATTTCTCTTGTTTTGTTGAAGGGATGGGGATGATTTCAAGGTTAAAGAAGAGCTGAATTTTTCTCTATACTCTCCAAGAAATCTTGACAGCTTTTAATTGCTGACTTACCCAGTCCTAAACCCTTCACTGTGCCACATTGTCTTGGATATATGTGTTTAATTTGATCATTCAGCTAAATGGTCAGCTCTGAAATGTATGTATTTGAAACATTAAATAAGGCTCAGAAGTAATATCTGCCCCTGACATGCAAGAAAAATTCATATACCTCAGTATTATTATTTCATTTCACTTAAAAGCTTAAAAATGTGTTTTTTTCAAAATTAACACCGCTGTTTAATAGTTTCCATCTATTTGCAAGCCAGACCAAATTCAAACTCTTATACAAATCCACCTGCAGCTTCTAAATCTCATTAAAGAGATAACCTTTTGCTTCATTTACACCTGTTATTTAGCAGTCTCCAGACTGGGAAATTCTTTTATTTAAAAACTGTAATTCTAAACCAGATCACACAAAGGCTGCTTAAGAGAGCCTCTGTGTGGTGGGACAATGAGATGCATCTGGGCATCCTGCAGACAGCCCTGTTTACACTTGCAGTCAGAGCCATGCTCTATATGAGAATCTTGATTAAAAAACTGTCATGGAATCCTTTGAATGTTAATATTTTTTTAAATTTCATTCAACCTATTTGCCACCTATTTTCATTCTTTTTCCTATGACCAAAACAGACTTTGGTTATGCTTAATTTCTCCTTTTTCTAAACCATGTCCTGAATCCCTAAGATTATTTTTTCTCCTCTTTCATGCTACGTTTCTTACAGTCTCTTTTTAATCCTTTAAGTTCTTCATGGCTCCCACTTTCTTCAGCATAGGTGTTTCTCACTGATTGTCTGCATACGTTTCTCCTCCGTCCCCTGCAAAGGATATATTTCTTTCTCCCTTCCCTCAGAAAGTAACTTTTCTCTTCCAAGTATGTGTTCTTCATTCATTTTATGTCACAACTGTGTAAACTCATATGAACTAGAACAATATAAAGGGCCAGTAAGAATATGGCTGCTTCAGGCCTTTTCTTGCTTAGTCTTCTTCAAAGAAATCTGCCTTGATCATTTTTCCTCTCCTTTCTTTCTCAAACTGCAGCATTCATCTCTATTTCACTGCATTGTATTAGCAACTGCCTCCACTTAAAAAAAGGGTTCACAGATTCATCCTCTGTTCTTACACTGATGTAGCTGAAGACAAAAGCTTTTAAAAGCTTTTGTTAATCTTAGTGGTTTAATTCCTTACTAGCTAAAGGGCTGGTACAGATTGACATACTAACACATATATATACTAAAACCATTGTAAATTGGTTTTGGAAGGTAACATTGTACTGCGTTATACTCAATGCATTCCAAATGAATACAGTTTATAAGGTGACATTCATTTCTGGGAGCAACTGAAACAAAATTGGACCAGTTTAACTGAGATTGACATTAATATATCACTGAGCAGTTAGTTATATCACATGAATTAGGTCTTACAAATTCAAGAATCATTTGTTATGCTTTTAGTACAAATTTTCCTGACATAAGTGAGATAGAGATAAATAGCCAGTCACAAAGATGTCATTTGGTCTCTTGGGGCTATATTGATGATTCCTGCTGAGAAACTCTAGCAGCAGTTTACCATGCACTAAAATGTGGAATGGGTATCCATGGGTTTTGTAGGGGTCTTTTATTATTGATTCCTCACTTTTTAATACTGATTTTTATGAGGATGGTGTCTGTATAATTTGGCAGAAGAAACTCCATTGAGAAACTTTGGAGTCTCCTCCATTTAACTGACATTAGAAGAAATGTCATAAAGAAAAGATGAGTTCTACTTCATTATTACTTCCAGTGGAAAAGAACAGCTGTAGGTAATGAGGCTTTATTTTGAGTGTTACTCAGACATATCTCTACTTTCCTATTCTCAGAACTACCGTGCACAGCCCTTCTGGATGTCAGTGTATTCACAGTTCCACTAATTAACTTCAAACTGATGATACTAAAAAAAAAAAAAAAGTTTATTATTTTCAAAGGTTTCTTCTGTATTGTTGTATTTATGTTGAATTGTTCAAAATCTGTTCTCCTTGAGGTTTGGGGAAGTTCAGTAGCAAATTTAGAAATGCTGCCTTCTCGTTCCGATTCAAGACAAAAATTCAGAAATGCCTGAATTTTCTCTTGGGCAAATATCCTACCTTCACATTCACCCGAACATTGACATTAACCTGTGCTCACTCTGTGTATTCTTCCTCAAGTACAATTTTGTGACTCTGGATCTTATGGACAGCACTTGTATTCAGCAAACATTTCTGATACTGTCAGTAGACAGGATTTGTAGCAGCACAGCCATCAGCAGTTGCTTTTGCAGCATACAGGCTTCCTTTCTTTAAACAAAAGTATCCGCTACTCAAAGGATGCTTGTGAACATAGTACCCATTGCAAAATGTCCAAGTGGAGATGCCTATTGCAGATCAGGTCCTTTTATTTATTGTACCCTTACTGGCCCGATATGAGTCTTCCTGATTAGCTGTCTTTTACTCAGGCCTGTACAGTGGAAGTGTGTCCTCTCTGAGCCTCTCTGTGCATACACAACCTGTTGCCATTGATGAATAACTACATGAGGCTCTGAGCCTGTGAGGACTCAGGCCTCATGGGCCTGATCTTACTCTTCTGAAACTAGTTCTACATTCCAGTGATGTAAATGAAGGCATCCGTCATACAGTAGTGAGAGAAGCAAGAGCAGCTATGTGCTTAAAGTGCCTTTTCTACTAATAGGCACATTCCTTGAATGCTGTCTTAAATGACCAACAGCAGAATGTAAAAATGAAAGCTGAAGCTTCTTCTGCCAACGCAATCCCCAGTCATTTGCTAGAGCAGGACTGAATATTTACTGAAGAAACATAGTCACAAAATTAAATTAATATGAACACTACCAACACAGCCTCACAGAGAAAACGCAGAAAATCTAAAAATCTCTTTTCTCCTAGTCATACCACACTGCACGTCCTTCCATAGTTTTCTTTCTTTTTAAGTATAACAAAGCTGCCAGATGCTGCATGCATACTTTGGTCCAGTATACAGATATTTTTTGGAGCCAGGGGCACCTTTAAGCAAAAGCTACAAAGGATTATTTTGTGTATATCTGGTTTATGAGAACTGTATCTGAAAAATAAAAAGAAAATTTTCTCTTATTAATATAATTCTGAAGTGGTTTGTGTTGCATTAGTTAAATGGGATCTTCTTTAATCTTTTCATTAAAAGAATTTGCTTTCTTCATAAAATTTATTTTAAAATTTTTTTATTTAAATGAAAATCAATTAAACCCATATTACAGCTACTGCTGCTAAGTGCATTTTCGAGAGATAATAAATAGTCTAATGATTTTTTGTTTTTATCATGAGGAAATTTCTTCTGGTAAAATATGCCTGCCTGAAAAGACATATTTTTGCTGGAAATGTGTACAAACTAGGGCTTTGGCTATTCTTGATGGACAAATAATATCAAGAGCTAAGGGTGTTTTCTTCATGCATATATTTGGCAAAGAAAACTACAGATTTTCCTTTCGGACATTCATCTTCATCCCGGAATGCATTCAAGCTGAGCTAAATCTGATGTCTCTTCATGTAGTACAGGATGTGCCTGTTTGTGTGCGGTGGGATTTCTCACAGGGAAGGTTGCAGTTGCTTCAGATTGTTTCCAAATACATGAGTTTTATGGTTTGAGTTACTGAATAAAGGTCACTCCTCTATTCGTATTCTACTTTGACACTTCAGATGAGATGAAATTCTTGAATTATAAAGCTATTTAGGCAGCTATGAATTGTGCTGAGCAGTGAGAGCTCAGAGTTCAGCTCCCTGCTGACTAAAATAGCCCCAGATTGTTCTCCCAGAACCTTCCAGGGCTGATCTTGTTCAAGAGACTTTGATGCGCCCATAAACTGCATTTTTGGAGGAGTGTTTTAATTGACAGTGGCTCTATTAATCTGACATGCTTTTAGTCTCATAAGCATATATTATAAATCAAAAGGGAGATGCATTATTGTATATAATGTGGTTAAAGGGAATATTAACAGTATTTCAAAGAACAAAGTATACACCATAAGTATGAAATAAAAATGGGATTACACAGTAATCGCGTGAAAAAGTGTTAATTGCATCACAGTGTAAACTACAGTTAATTATCAACATTAACCATCCCAGCCTGTTCACTGACTGCAGTAAAATGATTCCTGAAATGGATCTGGCCTAGTGACACATACCTGTACGTGATGATTTTAAATAAATCTTCTGATCTCAGGTCATAACAGCCTTATGGAGCAGTGCTCTGAAGGACTATCAGAGCTCTCACTGTACTGGGCTTGTATCTCTTTGCTTTCCTCAAGGATTCATCAGATTAAAACTGATGTGAGGGTGACAAATACCCTAGGCAAAATGATCTTCAAATCATATAATTTAAGGCCATTTAGTGTATTTTCATTAACAAGTTTCTAGCATACATTTCGTGGGTGGGAAGGCAGTCAAAGGCCCTTCTCACTTCAAATAGCCATGAGAGAGATGTTTGCCAGAATTTCCGTGAACACATTAGTGATCGATATAACTATTCAGTTGCATGGCTGCAGATTAGCTCAACTGAAGTTCCAGTTTTCTTCCCTTGCTTTCCCCAAATTACCCCACGTGTATGAAGAAAACAGTGGAGAATTCTCACACAATAACCCATGGAAGTGTTTGCTTCACTCCAGTGCAAGGGATAGCATATGCTCTGAACAGAGTCTACTTCTACACCTGTTCGATATTACAGCTTTTGGACACAATAGCCAGTAGTGTTAACTTGACTTTGTTACTGTATTACACTAACATATTAAGTGTTGATTCTGCATAGAAATTTTCGGTGTGCTTATTCTTGTGGCTACGAATACCAGTAAAATCTTTTAAATACCTCGTAAGAAAAAGCAAAAGTTAAAGTATCAAAGCAGTACAGTAGTACACATGGCTTTAAAGTTACTTATTGCCTTTCTTTCCAGCTGTAAAGTACATGCTAAGGAAAACTACAAGCATTTGACTGTAGTTACCTGTTGCTAACTGCTTGATGTTAATGGGAAAGACGAAAACTTGCTGCAGCTTTTTAATCACCTCCTGGCTCCATAAAGACAAGAAAAAAGTGTATTTATATTGAACAGAAAGCAATAGGGAATTCAGGAGTTGCAGATCACTTTTTTCTATGTTTTTATTAACACTTATTATGGAGGCGATGTTTATATATTCTGATCCTTTGTGATCTTCAAAGTTAAGCTTTGTAAGTATAGGCCTACAAACAAAAAAATGACACACGTTTGTTGTCTGTTCATTTGCAAAGTGGCTGTTCTATTTCAGTTAGGCTAACTCAGAGAGTAACTTGAGTTAAATCTGTAAGGCACTCAGGTAGGAACACTTCTCAATCTTAAGGGGTATATAAATTACGATAGCCTTTGGCTAATCATTTCACAAGATTTATAGCCATTGCATGTTTAGTTGCTAATTGTCAGCCTTGTCAGAGGACAAAAAGACCAACATGATGAAAGAATCTGCTGCTCTCAGTAGCTTTTCTCAACTACCTTCAGAAATAGTCAGAAAATAAGAACAATAAAAACAGTCAGAAAAACACAGAAGAGCTAAACCCAGGCACCAAAATTGCTTTCAGTGACAGCAGACAAAAGCTCTACTCCAAACAACCATGCCTAATTAGCAGAACATTTTCTACGACAGAAAAATTACACAGCACAAAATTTAGACCACCGAAAGATGATAGGTTGGTTCTCATCACAGGTGTGTTACAGTGCTCATCTACCTGCTAATAGTGAGACAGGAATTCAGCCCAAAAGTCTTGACAAAATACTGACTTAAGTGTTCTGCCCTCCACTAAGATAATAATAGTGATATCCCAAATGTGAACTGGTGTTTATTTTCCAGTGAGTTTTTTTATATTTACCATAGGCAATGCACCAGCAGTTTAATAGTCAAAATTAAAACCTGGATTATAATTTGAATATTTAGGACAAAATCATGGCACTTACAAAGCCTTAAAGTTTTCATGGGAGGACAACTTTGCCAATGCACTAAGAAGAAAAATTTTCAGACATGTAGATATTATTGTATGCTGTAATGAGCATGGCAACACAGTAATTCCCTAAGATAATGTCTTTACAGTCAGGTTATATTTATAGACTTATCATTTGTTCTAAAAAATAACCACTGTCTCTTGTTTTAATTAGTTGCAATCTACAGAATCCAAGGAAGGGTACTAACAGCACTAGACAAGAGAAGGCTCTTTTTACCAGCAAATAACCCAGTACAAGTTGTGTCACTGCCATCAAACACTACTTCTCCAGCTTCATCCTTCCAATTGATCTACAGACCCTTAGTGATAGTTGCAAACATGCTGTGTAAAGCAGAGACACACTGTCACCTGCCACTCTTAAAGCAATTGCATTGAAAATCACTCTTCCATCTGTCCATAAGTATTCCAAAAGATCAACCCACACACAGACACCCCAAACATATTAAATTTGAGAGACTTTAAACACATGGAAAAGAAAAAGTGTAATATAAAAGACAAATTGTTCTTTTCCTCCTCATATAATGATGGAAGCATTATTAATTCAATCGCCAAATTTATATCTTTTCAGTTAGCAATTTCATGTGATATCATAGAATCATAGAATATTCAGGGTTGGAAAGGACCCTAAGATCATCTAGTTCCAACCCCCTGCCATGGGCAGGGACACCTCACACTAAACCATGCCACTCAAGGCTCCATCCAACCTGGCCTTGAACACTGCCAGGGATGGAGCATTCACAATCTCCCTGGGCAACCCATTCCACTGCCTCACCACTCTCTCAGTAAAGAATTTCTTCCTTATATCCAATCTAAACTTCCCCTGTTTAAGTTTGAACCCGTTACCCCTTGTCCTGTCACTACAGTCCCTGATGAATAGTCCATCCCCAGCATCCTTGTAGGCCCCCTTCAGATACTGGAAGGCTGCTATGAGGTCTCCACGCAGCCTTCTCTTCTCCAGGCTGAACAGCTCCAACTTTCTCAGCTTCTCTTCATACGGGAGGTGCTCCAGTCCCCTGATCATCCTCGTGGCCCTCCTCTGGACTTGTTCCAACAGTTCCATGTCCTTTTGATGTTGAGGACACCAGAACTGCACACAATACTCCAAGTGAGGTCTCACGAGAGCAGAGTAGAGAGGCAGGATCACCTCCTTCGACCTGCTGGTCACACTCCTTTTGATGCAGCCCAGGATATGGTTGTTAAAGCCTTCTATCAAAATGAGAGAATGGAGGTTCCTTCCTAGTTCTATCGTAACCCTTTGGTATGAGATAGAGTAAATTATTTTCTTCTACTTCAGTTCTCCAATGATAAACTGGGATAAAAGTGCATTTCACAACAGATGACTGCTGGTGAAAATTTAGTGATAAGCCTAATACAGACTAAAGCATGGGCTTTAAAAACCATCTCCCATTTGGTAGTGTGAATCATACTGGGAAATTGGAAGTAGCAAATAGTTTTTAGCAGTATTGGGGTGGGAATGTCTTTTCTATTTTTCTTTCTGAGAGAGTTTTAGAAAAATGTAAACTGAGGACAGGAGAAATTCTAAGCTGCAAATAAGACTTATAAAAACAATAGCTATTAAAGAGTGACTGGTAAATATAATTGTCTAAAGGAAAACTGAGGCTAGCTGCTTTTTTTGTGCTTTTTAATATCAACTACACATTGGTCTGAGCAGTTTATGTTAGCCTACCTGAATTTAGATTAGGTTAGTTGTAAGAGGTTTCAGTACCAGATTGTTGCAATTAAACCTGCAATGGGTAAGCTATTTCCAAAGAGAGCAGATGGTATCCTTTCCCTGATAGTGCTACAAGCAACCCCTGCTAGTGGAAAAAAGTGATGTATGCTCCTTGCAATTCTTTTCTGAGAAATCATTTACTCAATAATGAGAATAAATGCTACATCCTACAGCCAGGTATACTGAGTATCAGGCAGTGGTCTGTCAAAAACCACAAACAGAAACACTGATGAGAAGTTTTGAAGATATAACAACTGCCTTTTAAAGAATCACTTAGATGTTGATAAAAAAATTGCACAAGTAATTAAGTATTACTCCGATCTAAATAATACTGTTGATGCAACTAAAAATAATGTGGGACGCAACTAAAGTGACTCTTGGGGCTGCTTTATTAGCAATACATGAAAAAAAGCAGTGAAAACATAACAGGCTGTTGGAAGAACATCAGTTCAGTAAAATGCACATGAATCTAATGGAGATGTCAGAGTTTCTGAGTTATTTTCAGAAAGGAAGGCTATTAAATCTGTTTTCACCAATAAAATCAGAGAATGTACTCTTGTAAACCAGACTGATGACTTGCCCATGTGTGAAGAATGCACTGAGATAAGGAACTGACTAGAACAGAGTAAGGGGAGTTGCATGTTTCTTGACTTCGGTTCTGCAAAGATATTTGTGTGTTATTTACAAACAATGATGTTCAATATAGTTACTTTAAATGGCCAAGCCTAGATTTCTCCAGCACAACAGTAGCAGGTATACTGATATAAAAGAAGGAAGAAAACAGATAAAAGTAAACAGATCAAATTAATTGTTCCATTCATGTGAACTTCTGTGTTCTGTCTACCCTCGTGACCTCATTCATCTAGTGAAAGGTGTTGCTTAGGCTTAGTAAATACTTTGAGATTCAGGCATAATTGATTCAACTAAAAATAATATCTACTTCTTTAACCTATTCTTACATATTTTCAGGTAAAATGAAAGTTATTATACAAGTTATACAGATGAGGAAATGAAGGCACTGAATACTATGCAATTAGAATAAGCTTGTTCTTCAAGGTAGTGAGAGAGTCCACCAGAGTCAGGAATGGAACCAAACTTGATGCGATTACCCCTGGGTCACATTGATTCCTCTTTGGTAAGGGTTGCATATGACATAAGTAAAATGCCACTGTTGTTTTTGGTTTTTTAATTCATGGGATTAGCTGTTTAACAGAAACACTGGTTTATGTTTTGGATAAATAGAACAAAATTGAGCAAAAGTGCTTGCTGACTCAAGTGGGTCAAGATCAAGCTATATAGAATCATAGAATCATAGAATAGTTAGGGTTGGAAAGGACCATAAGATCATCTAGTTCCAACCCCCCTGCCATGGGCAGGGACACCTCACACTAAACCATGTCACTCAAGGCTCCATCCAACCTGGCCTTGAACACCGCCAAGGACGGAGCATTCACAATCTCCCTGGGCAACCCATTCCAGTGCCTCACCACCCTCACAGTAAAGAATTTCTTCCTTATATCCAATCTAAACTTCTCCTGTTTAAGTTTGAACCCATTACCCCTTGTCCTGTCACTACAGTCCCTGATGAATAGTCCATCCCCAGCATCCTTGTAGGCCCCCTTCAGATACTGGAAGGCTGCTATGAGGTCTCCACGCAGCCTTCTCTTCTCCAGGCTGAACAGCTCCAACTTTCTCAGCTTCTCTTCATACAGGAGGTGCTCCAGTCCCCTGATCATCCTCGTGGCCCTCCTCTGGACTTGTTCCAACAGTTCCATGTCCTTTTTATGTTGAGGACACCAGAACTGCACACAATACTCCAAGTGAGGTCTCATGAGAGCAGAGGAGAGGGGCAGGATCACCTCCTTCCACCTGCTGGTCATGCTTCTCTTGATGCAGCCCAGGATACGGTTGGCTTTCTGGGCTGCGAGCGCACACTGAAGCCGGCTCATGTTCATTTTCTCATTGACCAACACCCCAAAGTCCTTCTCCCCAGGGCTGATCTGAGTCTCTTCTCTGCCCAACCTGTAGCTGTGCCTGGGATTGCTCCAACCCAGGTGTAGGACCTTGCACTTGGCATGGTTAAACTCCGTAAGGTTGGCATCAGCCCACCTCACAAACGTGTCAAGGTCCCCCTGGATGGGATTCCTTCCCTCCAGCGTATCAACCAAACCACACAGCTTGGTGTCATCGGCAAACTTGCTGAGGGCGCACTCAATCCCACTGTCCATGTCACCGACAAAGATGTTGAACAAGACCGGTCCCAACACCGATCCCTGAGGGACACCACTCGTTACCAGTCTCCAGCCGGACATCGAGCCATTGACCACAGCTCTTTGCATGCGGCCGTCCAGCCAGTTCTTTATCCACCGAGTGGCCCACCCATCAAATTGATGTCTCTCCAATTTAGAGACAAGGACGTTGTGTGGGACAGTGTCAAACACTTTGCACAAGCCCAGGTAGATGATGTCAACTGCTCTACCCCTGTCCATCAGTTCCGTAGCCCCATCATAGAAGGCCACCAAATTGGTCAGGCAGGATTTCCCCTTAGTGAAGCCATGCTGGCTGTCACCAACCACCTCCTTGTTTTTCATGTGCCTTAGCATGCCTTCCAGGAGAATCTGCCCCAAGATTTTGCCAGGCACGGAGGTGAGACTGACTGGTCTGTAATTCCCCGCGTCATCCATTTTCCCCTTCTTGAAAATGGGGGTTATATTGCCCTTTTTCCAGTCATCAGGAACTTCACCTGACTGCCATGATTTTTCAAGTATGAAGAACAGTGGCTAAGCAACTTAATTCGCCAGCTCCTTCAGGACCCGCGGATGGATTTCATCAGGTCCCATGGACTTGTGCACATTCAGGTTCTTAAGATGGTCTCAAACCAGATCCTCTCCTACAGTGGGCCCAAGGTCTTCATTCTCATAGTCCCTGCATTCGCCTTCCAAGACTTGGGTGGTGCGGTCAGAGCATTTGCCAGTGAAGACCGAGGCAAAGAAGTCATTCAGAACCTCAGCCTTCTCCAAATCCAGGGTAGCCAGTTCTCCCGATATCTTCCGGAGGGAGTCTACGTTGTCCCTAGTCTGTCTTTTATTCGCTACGTACCTATAGAATCCCTTCCTGTTATCTTTAACATTCCTAGCCAAGTTTAATTCTAACTGGGCCTTAGCTTTCCTAACCTGGTCCCTAGCTTCCCGGACAACATCCCTGTATTCTTCCCAGGCCGCCTGTCCCTGTTTCCACCTTTTATATGCCTCTTTTTTCCTTTGAATTTTCCTGTGAATCAAAGAGAACTATCTGGAACCTGAGATCACACAAATTTGCTATGGGGAAAGATAAATTAGGTTATCCATGGCCTCCTGCCTGGTTATCACTTTTTACTACAAAAGAAGTTATTCTTTTTATTACCAGGTCTAAAGGCTTTGTCTTCTCTTCCTCAACGCCTTTACTTTTTACCCTCCTTCTCAGCTCTCGTTCTGTCTTAAACGTCCTGTCTGTACCATTGCACACTTCTCCCTGCACCACATTCTGATGCTCCACAGGACTCTCCCTTTTTTCTGTACCCAAAATACTGAAAGACATAGCATAGTGGTACGAAAGAGGCATTGTTTGGAAAGGGGATGGGAAGCATAGAGCTTAACGCAGCTGCCAACCCTGCCAACCCATTCTCCCATGCCACAACATCAACCCACAGCTCCAACCATGCATGGTGGCTGGGGAGGCAATGCCACAACATGTACAGTGGTTGCTGATTCTCCATTCCTCATTCTTAAATAAATATTCATATATGACAGAATTAAAGAATACTTACACAGAACAGGTTACACTCTGTTGTTGCTTTCCTATACACCCCAGTAAGAAAAGAAAATATAAGTACTAAAGTATATCCGCAAGTGTTGTTTTGCTAAAAATACAAATGTACCATGTACTTTTCCTGTCCTTTCTCTACAATTATTCTGTTCATGTCCAGTGATGCACATGTCTCTGATCTGATTAAATAGATTTTGTATTTGTAAAGCAGAAAGAGATATACTCATGTGTAGGATTAAAGGCCCCACTGAAGTCAGCAGCTGTTACATACACAGTGCTAAGCCTGCATGCTGAACAGAACAGCCAATCGGAAAACAACATGGGCAGCCCAATGCATTTAGAGCACTTAGATACTTGTAAGGTTTGAATGTACTTAGTGGCTGTTTTATTAACAGTACTTTCTACTGGAAGACTTACACATACACCTTTCCAGAAAATACACTTACGAATTTAGCTAATATATTGTATGCATCTTGAATTAACTTCCTTCACAATTATAGGACCTCATACTGAAACAAAAACATTTCATATTGCTTTTTTTTAATTTACCAGTACTATTACTAAAATGATTAACTACTACTCACTTATTCCCACCAATTATCCAATAGAAAGCAGGATATTAAGAGATATAAAATAATACTGAAACAAGATATATTATTTAAGCAATGAAGCTTGGGGCTGGAGGTAGAATTCTGGTCAAGTTGGGGACTCAGGTTTTAGTCTAGAGCATTACAAAAAAGGCTAACTGCAACTTTAGACTCAACATAAAAACTTGGCATTGTGTGGTTTGCATGACTTCCCAGGGAAAGATGTAACAACCCCTTCTTATTTATGGAAATGTATTTTACAGAATTAATACAAAATCCAAAGAATTTAAAGGAACTGGGATGTTGTTTCTCCTCTTTTCTCTTTATCCATTTTCTGTGTAAATTCAGACAAGGAGATTACATTCAGAATTTTAAAAGGAACAATTTTCCCAATCTCTTGTCCAAATTTATCAATTAAGCATCATCTGTTAAGACACTTGGTTCTGATAAGGAGGAAAGAAAGCGACTCTTCCTCGTCCTCTTTTTCCATTCTGGAGGGGAGATATTCTCTTTTCCAGGTTGCCTCTTCAGAAGGGTTAACTTCTAGTGATTGTAGTTGATGATTCCCTTATACACTTCTAGTTAGTGATTTCATTTTATGACCCCATCCAGAGCTGAAGATCACAGAAGTATCGTTAAGTTTGTAGGATAAAACAGCCTTACTTGGAACACTTGGAACTAAGAAAACGCAAGCCTATGCCCTACAAGCTCTGGCACAACTTGCAGCATTCCATCCCATAGAATAGCTAGAGTTGGAAAGGACCTTAAGATCATCTAGTTCCAACCCCCCTGCCATGGGCAGGGACACCTCACACTAAACCATGCCACTCAAGGCTCCATCCAACCTGGCCTTGAACACTGCCAGGGATGGAGCACTCACAATCTCCCTGGGCAACCCATTCCAGTGCCTCACCACCCTCACAGTAAAGAATTTCTTCCTTATATCCAATCTAAACTTCTCCTGTTTAAGTTTTAACCCGTTACCCCTTGTCCTGTCACTACAGTCCCTGATGAATAGTCCATCCCCAGCATCCTTGTAGGCCCCCCTCAGATACTGGAAGGCTGCTATGAGGTCTCCACGCAGCCTTCTCTTCTCCAGGCTGAACAGCCCCAACTTTCTCAGCTTCTCTTCATACAGGAGGTGCTCCAGTCCCCTGATCATCCTCGTGGCCCTCCTCTGGACTTTTTCCAACAGCTCCATGTCCTTATAATGCCTTCTGATTTATATGGAAGTGACACCGAAAGAACTTACGAGGAAGGACAGATAAGACACTAACTGAATGACACCAAAATAGAATAATAAGACTAATTTCAGACTACTGAATGAGAATGATGACTGGAGAAGGTCTAATTAAGAATAAGGGGAGGTCTGTGAAGAATGATGATATGTTATTATGAATGATGTAAACAGTAGAGCAAACGTACATCTGGGATACTTTTCTGTCTTCTAGCATGTGAATTAGGAGAAGACGGAGGAATTTTACCAAAAAAGAACTAAGAGTTACTCATGTTGATTTTTCAGTTGAGTTACTAGTAACAGGAAAAATATTCTCTGACAGAAGAAAGTGGGAACATATGGGATCTACAAAGGCTTTTTTCAGAGTATTCAGTGACAGAGGCCAGTACAGCAGAAATAAGAAGCTGTATATTAATACCAAGAAATAAGAGGCTGTGTAATATTGTGTATTTACTGCTATACTTTGCTCTTCATAGTAAAATTCTTGTTCTCTAAAATTCTTTCTTGTAGATCGGAAAACATATTGCCTGAAGGTTTGATAGTTGTCTTCACACACTTCTCATGTTCTGCTCATAAAAATGGTAAGGGAACTTTAAAGGGAATAGTAGCAGACACACTTGTATGTAAGTTCATGTTTGTGTTGCCTGTCTTTTGCCTTGACTATTTCCCTAATTTACAACCTCTTGAGATAGGAATTATTTCCTTTCTTACTTAAAGCATTTATATACCAATCAATTTTTACAGTCATTCTTGTCCTGCAGATTACCTTCAGGCAGTTGGTTAAAATATTTTACTGTTTTTCTGTGGACATTAATTTCACCGGTAGGCAATACTTTGTAGCCAGGTTTCTGGTGTAAAGACTGGTATTTAGCAGTCTGCTACCTCTATGAAGGTTCCTACTAAAATACCTGTGGAACTGAATGCCTCAGCTGAAGAGGGTGAAATGAACAGTTTGAACAGTCAAGATTTTATTTTTCACAAGCATAAATGTCTTTTCAAAGTTGCTTACACATATTCCTTTAACTAACTGGATAATGTCTTCCAGTGTAATTGGAAGGAAATTAACATGCCATCTGAACATGTTCCTTTGAAAGATTATATTCATGGCAGAATGTAGCATTTCAAGGAGCCTACACCTACTGTAATGTTGAGATTTCATTTCACTACATCTGAAGTCTTACTTGAGTGTAGCCCAACATACAGTCTTCAGCTGCATCAGACCAGTCAAAACATTGCCAAGTAACAGTTGATCATAAGTGACCAGTTGAAGAACACTTATATTTAACAAGTCTCTGATTATCACATGAAAAATGTGCTGAGGGCAAAGAGCTTAGGGAATTACCTAACATAGAAATTCCTCTAAGATTTTTATTATTTCCCAATGTAACTAGGCTACTCAAATGCAGAGATGCAATTATTCATTTGCAGCCCATAAATTCAGATAAAATGAATTTTTTTTCACTTTCCATTTGGACAAAAGCATAGTGCAGAAGAAACAA
The DNA here is from genome assembly GCF_963264785.1 of Psittacula echo. Taxonomy (NCBI): domain Eukaryota; kingdom Metazoa; phylum Chordata; class Aves; order Psittaciformes; family Psittacidae; genus Psittacula; species Psittacula echo. The sequence goes on from NC_137735.1 coordinate 65,582,985, forward strand.
GAATGTTTTCTTGATGGACTATATGTTTTTATTCACACATATCCAGAAATAATGGAAGGAGTTCCTGAAACTTTTGGAAAATAATTTTCATCCAACAGAGACCTAAGAGACGAAAATTTCAACCATAAGTTTTCAGAAAGTTATGAGCTGCTGAAGTGCGGATAGCATGGAAAACATCACACAACCTGAACAGTAGTAGTCATTTTCTCTCCTGCTGTAATATGTAACTGTATAATTTATTCATGTTCTAACATACATTAGGTAAAAGCAATGAACTCTTAGTGCTGGAAGAGTTAAATCCTGTAGAAGTCACTATAGTTTTTCATATGTAAGATTAAGGTGGGGGCTTTGCCTCAATTAACTGTTTTCCAGTTGCATTAAATGAGCAAGATTCCATTTTGGCTGGAAATACAAAGTGCTTGTCAAAATGCCATTTCTTACTGAATTTCAGTTTCCCACCCTGGGAAAACAATCCCTAATAGCTTCCCCCTGCCCCCATTGCCTAGCCCCCTTCACATTTTCCCTGCTTTTTGGAATAATTATAGCACTTCCTAAGCATAAAAATGCTTGCTTACAGAGCATATTGTTTTAAATTAATTCTTCAGACAGGAAAACTCTTCAGAAATTAAAACTCAGTGTTTTCTAGCTATTGTGCTATAGTGCCTCCTCCTGCTTTTTTGCGATCATCTCCAGTTTTCATACAGTAGTGAGTTCCTTTTGTTGTTCATTTCACAGAATTCTGTATCTTGATTTTTTTGTTGGTTTACTTTATACACAGAAATTAGATTTTTCACCCATATGAAAATCTGTATATACAGAATTGGAAATGGGCAGGGTGTGTATCTAATTACACAGTGTGTCTTAGCTTTGAAACCTTAATGGGTAAAGACAAAGTATATTTTCACAAAAAACCCCAACCAGCTGTCTGTGATGTATATAAATCGATTTGATTTAATAGGCAGTATTCACTGCGAAGTTTGTTTTTATGCTACCTTTTTTTTCTAGAAACCATCAGAAATTTCCATTTTAGAGTAAAGATTGCAGTCTGTTCTAAGCAGGCCAGGACTTCCAAAGCATTATTTAAATGCCTCAGCTGAATACCAGCATTCTTTCATCCCATTTCACACACTGAAGTACCAAAAGGGTAAATAACTTGCAATATCATTTTTGAGTGACTTGACTTTGAAAAAGGCAGAACCTATATAAACAACTGAGCAGTTGTTAGGCACTTAACTGGATCTCTAAATGATCCCATATGCTAGTCTGCTAATGCTGGTAATGATTATAAATACCTCAGTTCATCGTATTTATGAGTTATAGCCAATAGAAAAAGACAAAACCTATAACTTTTCCACAAACTTAGTTAAATGTCAAGGTTTTTAAAGGCATAGTTAGCAAGTATATTAGATGAGATATGTCAGTTTCCCAATTTACGACTCTGACTTGTCTCTTGTGATTCCTTATAGCCTCTAGCCATTCTCCTCTTACCTGAGGCATTCTCTGGCAAAAACCTGATGCTTCCAGTCATTCTGCATTCTTGTGTTCCTTCAAAAATAATTGGACAGGCACCTCTCCATAAACAATCATCATTAGTCACATAAGGTACACGGATAAGAATAACATACAAATAAGTTTCAGTAGAATGTCTCGAGTCAAATAATAATAATTTGGCTAGCTTGCTAAAAATTGATTGACAGGGAGTTAATGCACTTAACACTTTTCCAGCAGGCTGTTAAAATTAGTTCCTTGATGCTCAAAAAGTCCTGCTCCCAGAAAAGTGACACCGACATTGACCAGTGAGTTTGTTGCTGTTCAGTAACCTGCTCCATTTCCAGACTATATGATTAAAGTCATTATGGGAACTGTCAGTAGGAGGGAGAAAAATGAAAACTGTCATAAGAAGCAACTGTTGGAAATCTTAGGAATTTTTTTCTATAATGCTAAACTATTTTAAAATATTGCCTATAATTTTAATATTGCAATATTCAGCCATATAGTAAGGGTCAATATAATAAAAGAAATCCTTAGAAGTTATGCCATAAATGGTAATCACATTCTTCTTTATTACATATATAGTAGAAACGAAATGAATCATGAATTTCATTTGACATCAAAGAGTGAATTAGCTTGCAAAAATGAATTCCTATTTTAAAATGTTTCCATCCTCTGTTAAATGTTAAATCCTCTAAATTAAAGAAGTAAAACTAGAGAGTGGACGGGAAAAAAACAAGAATTCACAGTTGCAAGAATTTTGTTGAAAGAAAAAGCCTGTCGACTGCGTAATCGTTTTTATCAATCCTACAGCGCACTGTAGTTTGTTGCACTAAATCAGAAAGACAAAAATGTTCTAATTCCATCTTAAAACCTTTGCTAAATTCATTTTAATATTTGTTGTAATTACATAGTAATAATTTCGCTAATAATTTATATTCATAAATACCCACTAAGTTCTGTTTTAACTGCCCCCCTAATGCACTGTAAATTGTTGTTAGTTAATACAGAGATCACAAAACTTATGTAATGTATTGCTCAGATAGACATAAATTATAGTATTTGTCTTGTATTTGTATATTTTAGTAGGCTTTACTGATTTTTTAACAAATTCACAAATGCTTAAGCTATTGAAAGATTAGGTGGTTTTTTTTACATACCAACATAAAGATCTGACCCTGTCCGTATGTTTAAAATGTTTTTATACATCAAGAGGATGCTTAAAAAGAGAGTGTCTTTAATACAATAATACCAACACTATAATTTTCTTATATTTATTTTTCTTTTCTCACCTGCTATGCCTAGGTTTTGACATTAAGAATATTGTGTTTGATATTTTCAGCATTAAAAACCACTTTATGCTTTGGTTCCATTTTACTCCCAGTCAGAAAGATCAGAAAAAGCTCAAGTCACACAGTGAGAAACTTTATCCACTGAATGAGACATTATCCATTCCACCAGACTACAAATCAAAGAGTATCTCTTAGGCTGCTTAAAAATTCATTTTAAAATCTGATCCTGATTGTACTTTTATGGTAATTTCATACCATCAATCATCCTTTTACCTTTAGTCTCTAGGTCCACTGCTTTCCCCATAGATCTCATTCACTCTACCTCATTATAATTCTTTAGGTGAGAAAACAGGGTAAGAAACCTTAACAGAAAATGAGAGAAAGATGTAAATTTCTCAAGAAAAGTCAGGTTCACTAAGAAGCATAGCTAATGATATGTTCTGATCTGTGGGGCTTTTTAAGAAAAAATTAAAAGATGGAGGGGAATAGAATAGTGTGAAAAACACATTTGCCATGCAAATAATGTGTTTGTAATTTGTATTCTCACTCAACAATATCATTTATACAACTAAGCTGTCAAAATATTTTCTTAGATGGAGTTCCTTAGAAAAAGAATAAAAGAAAGATTGTTGGAGCTCCATAGAACTTTTCCTAACTGGGCTCTGAACTTCCTATGATTCTGCACTTTCCATTACAGCTGAGGCTGCCCCATCTTTGCTAATACTATAGATTATGTAAATTGCAATAATTAGTGAATGGAACTAACTGTAGAGTGCTAGAAACATGCTGATCAAAAACCCTTTCTTAGACTTACACCTAGACTTATACTACTTCATTATATAAAATGAATATATAACCTTGTTTATTTCTTCAGCAGTGCTAATGCCTTCACCAAAAAAACAGCTGATCACAGGAAGGGAAAGCTACTATGTATTGTTCTGTCAACCACTTCTCAGTGGCAGCTAAAATTCTTGAAAACAGCTGAAACAAGTTTAGGTATGATGGTTTCTACATAAGTCATATTTTTCCAGAAATCAGTATTATGTTTCCACTCTTTTCATTTGAATCCTGTCCATAATGAAAAGCCTTTCTTACACCATTGAGAAATAACGACAAATAATGAACCCACTATTCGAGACATCTAGACTGAAAGAAAAACTGTTGTTAATCACAAGGGAAAAGAATGATTTTTTTTTTTTTTTTCCCACAACACTATAGGCCAATCCATGTTACAGTTCCTAATGTCTTTAACAAAATGTAGCTATAAACTGCTGAATATCGGTAATAATCCCTCCAAAATGGTTTGTCACCAGCAGTTAGTGACCAGTTTCTTAGTTAATGGCCTGAGGGGAAAGGCTTTAAAAAAGCTGTATTCACTGTTTCCTCTCAGGCAATTTAACTGGCTGCATTAAACTGTATTTTCATTGAGCTTCCTAACATTTCTACTCTGATAAAATTCTAGTCAGGGAAGGGAATGAGGCAATGGTGGAGTTTGTCACGACTGTACTTTTTAACAGAAACATTCAAAAAAAAAAGTTATCGAGTGCCTTACTCCTCTGAATGATGGTAGGATTTGGTACTGATAGTAATAATAAATTTTCAAGTCTTTAAATATTATGTAAAATTTAAAGTAACTAGCAACTTTATCTGAAGAAAGGTGAAAGAGTCTTCAGATTTATGGTATGATGCAATGCCCTTGAAACAATCAGGGAATGCAAGAAAAATCTTTATGTGCTTTCATGCAAAATCAACATGCTAATCTGAAATGCTCATTTATTTTCATAAACCAAGTAAAAATAGTAGCTTATTTGGAAGAGTATCACATGTTAATGTGATACACGGTAATATTAAAAGGTTAATAAAACATGAGTAATAAAACATGAGTATAGGAGAGCATATAAAACAATTAATATACAGGTTTCATTTATATTTTAGTGAGTTAATATTTTGTTTCATAAAGTGCTTCCAACTATGTCATCGATGTACAGGCTTATGCAAGTAGGATTTTTTTTTTAAATATACATGCTTTATCCATACTTTATAAAAAAATTCTCAGTATATGAAAACATTTTCCAGCACAGTGCTCTATGAAAAGGTAAAGCATGAATATTCCTCCACTATTTCAGTTGTGTAACAAGCTGTAAGGCAGTCAAACACATAAACAACACTGCTGATTCCTCTGCCCATCTCCACAGCTCATTGGGTTTATATGGTATCTCTTCACTTTTTGCTCACATGGGTAAAAAGACTCATTAATCAGAAAATTTTTCCCAAGTATAGCAATAAAGTCAAAGGAATGATTGGCATTACACAGAACTCTCTGTAACATACACACAGGAATATAGGCTCTCATTAGGCACAGCATATTAAAAAAAGCCCCAAAACAAAATACATCTTTGCTTGCGCTATATAGGATGAAGGAATAGTAAAGAACCACACATAATGTGCAGGGAAGTGGGGGTGACTGGAGGGAATCTGAGGTTTCTGGAGTCCAGGCATGAACAGAAGGAATCGGTTCTGGGGAACTGTCAACCTGCATTAAAGCTTTGGTGAAAGGCACAATTCTGAATAAAGTTACTTTTGTGAAGGACACCAATGCGAGAGTTTACTGTGACAGAATCATCCCATTCATGCTCAGCCTGCATGAGACACTCAAGAAGTCTTTACCACCACCCAGCTGCACTATATGCAGTAAGACTTAGTGAAACGTTTTTTTTCATGAACCTTTCTTTTCTTCAAGTGCTCTTAGAGCACTTTTTGCTGTCAGGTCCCAGTTCAAGGTGCTGTACCACCCACCATAGGGAGAATCATATATCCAGCAATTTTAGATCTACCATAATAACCATATGTGGTAGACTATCATTTTACAGAACTCTCAATGTTTTAAAGCTGATTCTCATCCTGAGGTGGGCTGTTCATTCTGTGTAATCTAATCATAAAGTCAATTGAATTATGGTGAGTAGAATGAACTATATTGCATGCAAAAATTTAGAAATAGACATGGTGTTTGTTGGAAACATGACATTCATGCAGTTAAGTCAGTCACAGGATGTCTGAAGTAAATAAATAGTGTTAATAAGCAGCATTAAAAATGACTGAAATGGAACATTAGGTAGCAACACGAATTTGGTATAATTAGGTGGAAATGTGGAGGGGGCAAAGAAAAATAGTGAGAAGTGGAGAGAAGGGCTTATGCTTTGCGAACAGAGACAAAGGTTTTCATGGGAAACAAAAGCTGAATACCTTTTGGAAAGGTCCCAATCAAGAAAAATATTTACTTTAAAGAGAAACTTTCTGTCACATTCACAATTTACAGTTCCAACAAGCTGAAACATTTTTCTTTCATTAAAAAAAGTAACTGCACTTTTTTTTCCTTTGTGTATTATATGTAAGAGGAGACTGAAAACCTTCAGGGTTTTTTGTGGTCTTCCCAGCCTTCTTAATCCTCAAAATATCAGATGTTAATTCCGTTTATGTTGGAGGACAACTTGGTGGATGTACCTCCTGTGCTTTAATTGAACTATTAAGAGAGAAGGGACTGAACACTTAATAATACATTCTTCCTTCAAAAAATTAGTAAGAATACGAAACATTAATAGAATTACTTCATATTAAACTATCTAAAGAAGGTGCTAAACACAAAGGGTCTTGTCATTCAGGTGACCCCATAGGTTAAGTGCTTTGTCTGGATAGAAAGGAATTGGAGGAAATCTGGGATCCACTGGACATTGTCTCATCTCTAACTCTTACAAGGGGCTGAACTGTTACACCCACTTGCCCAAGCCCAGGCAAGCTTTTAAAGCATCAAACTGGAGGTTAGTTGCTTCGAGCTGAGGGATTTTGGGGATCAAAAACTGAGCAAAGAAAGGAAAAGAGAATAGAAAAAAGCAAGAGGAAGAGATGAGAGATAAAAAGGTATTTTCTTGACAACAAGAGCTGGCTCAGTGGTGTCTGATTTGTATATTTTGAAAGCAGAATTAATTGTGTGCAATTTGGATCATCTTTGTTCAAAATAAAACAATTTGTATTCATTTTGAACAGAAATATACCCAGAAGCTGGGGCATTTCTCTTTTGGCTGTAGAAATGTTAAATCACTGTAAAATACTGATTCTGTTATGACTTTGGATGCAGCAGTATTTGTTTCATGCTAACCTGACAGTTTCTGTCAGATTCACCACAAAAGACATATGATGTAGGAAAAGTTCCTACCTCTGATAGCCCCCATAGAAAGAGCTGGACTGATGATAGTGACTTGATTTCTAGACAATTTTCTTCCACTGAAGATAGAGCAACTGCTTATGACTGAGGTGGGAATTTGAAGAGAGTAGCTGGTGGATTTTGTGTTTAACAGTGTTGTGGCAATTTACAGAGATATACAAACTGCCAGGTACAAAAATAAACATTTTAAAGTTACTTCTTAAGAGTATTTTGCCATGATGACTGCATTACCTGTCAGTTGTTTTGCAGGAAGTTATTTGCTCAGGAAGAGAAGAACTCTCAACTTGTTTCACTTCCCAATGTTTTATTTAAATCTCAGTGAGATGATGGAGCATGGGAAAAGACCTCCTATTTCATGGCTGAAACTCCTTTCAAATCTCAAGGCTCAAACAGAAATGCATAGTATTATGTGAAATATATACTATATACAGCCTTGTATACTGGGCTGCATCAAAAGAAGCATGACCAGAAGGTCGAAGGAAGTGATCCTGCCCCTTTACTCATGACAGCCCACTTGGAGTATTGTGTGCAGTTCTGGTGTCCTCAGCACAAGAAGGACATGGAGCTGTTGGAGCAAGTCCAGAGGAAGGCCACGAGGATGATCAGAGGACTGGAGCACCTCCCGTATGAAGACAGGCTGAGAAAGTTGGGGCTGTTCAGCCTGGAGAAGAGAAGGCTGCGTGGAGACCTCATAGCAGCCTTCCAGTATCTGAAGGGGGCCTACAGTGATGTCAGAGAAGGACTATAGTGATAGAACAGGGGAAGTTCAAGTTAGATATGAGGAAGAAGTTCTTCACTGTGAGGGTGGTGAGGCACTGGAATAGGCTGCCCAAAGAAATGGTAAATGCTCCATCCCTGGTAGTGTTCAAGGCCAGGTTGAACAGAGCCCTGTGTGACATGGTCTAGTGTGAGGTGTCCCTGCCTATGGCAGGGGGGTTGGAACTAGACGATCTCAAGGTCCTTTCCAACCCAAACCATTCTATGATTCTATGATTCTATGATTATGTGCACTGACTTTTCTGTCTAAGCTTTGGCTGCATACTGCCCAAGTGGTCAGTAATGAAGTGATTTCTACTATGATTTCTGCAATATTAGCAATTATGTGAGAAATATAGCTTTTCCATTAAAAAGACAAAAATAAACAACAAACAAACAAACAAGCAAAAGACCCAAACAACAAAACAGAGAAACACACAACTTGGTTCTGTTTAAAAACTTTTTCTACTTTACTCATCATGCTAATACATTTGTGACAAATATTATTTTCCCAGATGACACTTGTACAGTAGGTCTATAGGAAATGTCAGCCAGGGAAAAAAAACTCCTGCATTAATGTGCATTCTGAAAGCTTTCTCATTATTTCTCATGCCAGCTAGAAGAATACTAAATAACAAAATAGAATGCAAATAATAAAAATGATGCAATTAAATTCATACAAAGTTGGGGTGCTCCAGAAATAGCGGAGAAATATTGCACACAATATTTATGTATATATGATTCCTTTAAAAAAGATGGGGTACTGGTTTTATGCACACTTTGTATTCTTATCACTCAAATTATGGAAATCTAAAAAAAAAGGAAATTAAGGTAGTAATGTGCTACGGAACAACATACAGTGATGATTACAATGGAATCTGTCAGGGGTTATCTTTATGGATTCTTTCAAAATAAATGTATGGGAACTGCAGTAGAACCAAAAAGGAAAGTTCAAAAAATATCTACAAATTTGTGGGACTTTTTAAAAAGAATGAGGGTGATTTCTTAATCTTTTTAGCAAATTAGATTACATCTAATATTTTCCAGAAATTTTTGTTTCCCAAATTTTTCTTCTAAAAGAGAGAAGGAGCAATCATTCCTTGACCACTTTCTTTGTATGAGGAATGATTATATAGGTCTCCAGCTATTCTTCTCTTCGTCAACCCTTTCTAGTTTAGGTAAGCCTTTCTCTTACAAAAACTATGCCCTACCCTCAATTGTCTATATGCACGGATCCAAAGATGGACTTTTAGGGGGAATGTCACAGAGAACAGGGCTATATACACAGTATTAGTCCCTGAAAAATGAGAAATACCTAGTATGTCTGTCCAGTCTGTCCTGCTTTTAGGCACATAAAACTGTGAATTTTAATGAACGTGCTGGTCCAGGAACTAAAGCACAGTATGACACAATACAGAGATTCTGCGCAATTTTCTTTAGCAACAAAAAATATTGCAATCTATTAAGGGGATTTTTCTACAGATAGTATTTTAATGAGGAAAGTTCATAATGTACCTCATACCAAAATCAAAAAAAGGGTCTAGGGCAAGAAGAAACATTCTTTTAGCTATCTTAAAAACAATTTAATTTAGCCTCAGAGCAGACAACAGAATCAAAGGCAGCCAGTTCAAGAGATTGCAGTCATCTACTCAGGAAACTAAAAGATCTGTGACCTGAATGGCGGGTTACAGGTAAGAGTCTTAGTTGAATGAAAGTAATTGCACAGCAGCTATTGACAGAATGTCATTAAGAAACTTAGTGTAAATCATTTCAAATAAATTAGAAGACGCTTTCATGTGGCCAAGTGGAATTCATCTAAATAGTGGAGACTGCCATATACTGAAGTGGAACGCAGTTTCATGTGAATGGCTATAGCTACTAAGGAAAATCTCCTTTCTTCCATGCTAATAATCATACCAGTAACTGCTACCCTTAAAAAGGGTATATATACCTATACACAGATATATCATGAAATTAATGTCAGAAGCAAGATAAACACTGAATTTCACTGGATTCAGTGAAGTTATTATCTCTTCTTTCTGTTGGAGCATTTCTTTAGAAAAAGTCTGTCATAAATATGACACAATAAATCTAGGAGTAGAGAAATATTTAGTTAAAATTATAATTATTTATACATACATATCAATGCATACACTTCATTACAGCCTCTTGCTATTTGCCTTTTTGTTTCATTAGCGAGCTATGAACAACATTTTCAAGGGTGATTTTTTTGGAAAGCATAAAGTTGGAGAGCTTTCCTAAAGTGCAGTTGTAAATTTCACATAGTCATAAAATTCCAAGAGAGGAGTCTTGGAGAAAAATCTTTCATATAGCTAAGAATTTTGTCAAAAATAATGTTTAAGATAATAAAATTAATAAAATTTAAACTCTGGAGCATTTTATATTTAACTCTGAGTATACTTAACAGGTATACATAGAGAGTGCGTATCTTAGTGTAGAAGAAATTTAACATACTTTTTCGTTAAGTTTTAGTGATAATTTTTAAACTGTATGTGCAGGGTAAATTCAAAATTTAACCCAAATTTGAAAAACATAACTAGACTGCTTCTGTTATATATCTTACCACCCCCTCTTTACTTTTGGCTTTTTATCTGCTTCTCCTGTTGACAAAAACTCAACTACTTTCAATGTACTGTTTTTCTAGTGTCTCAAATGTGACCTTGATCACCCCTTCTTCAGAACACTCTTGTCACAGACAGCCATACTTTTCCAGAATACTACTAACAGCTTCAGAATTTATTCAGTCTTCAGTTCTAACTGTATCTTTTCCTGCTGCCTCTGATCAATCTGTCTTGAGTGCAGCTTTACCCTAGCATCTTGTTTTTCTTCTGCCCACATTTCCAAACAAGTCTATTTAGATAGTCTGTTTCATCAGTTTTAACATCAAACTCTATCATTACCTGTTTTGCCTTAAAAAAATAAGCTTCCTGAAATCCCACAAGATCATAACATCAGAGCAGCTATCTAACTAGTAAAAGAAAGCCATAATTTCATTACCATGTGCCAGTATCCCTGGTTAGCTAAACCAGCTGGCACTGGAAACAGTAGGCCACAAAAAAGGGTGCAGCATGAGCTTTGCAAGGCTGGAGTCCACAGCATCCTTTTCCCAGGATACTTGGAAACATTGTATACATAGTGGAAAGCCAGCACAGCCCTTGATCTGACCACGTAAGATTGAGGAACTACTCTTTCATGAGGGCCTTATTCAGTATTCTAGTCTGAAAGGCTCTTTCTTACTGATTGTATTTAACACATGCACTGTGTCTGCCACTGCAGATCCCACCCATTATCCTGATACAAAGGAGTTGTGTGTTCAAATAGTTTGTTAATTATTTTTATCCCAAAATACCACATTGTGGTATCATTATTTTTTACTAAAATATTTTGTGCACTGTTTATGTAATATCACTTATCCTCATGAGAGCATAACACCTGCCAAATCAGACAGAAACAGATATCTTCTGTTTGTGATATAAAAAAGTATATTACATCTCAGTGCAGAATTATGACATAATTTTCCCTGATTGGATATTTCCATCTTACACTTTCACTTACTCCTGGGTTACACTCTGAAAGAGTTATATGAAGTCTGTTTCCCTATTTGAAGCCAGATAGAATTCTATGTTTGAATATTAAGCTTGCTTTTTTTTGGTTTTAATTTACTATTTTTGCTCTCTAAATAAAAATGTTTATTCCCTTTTAAAATTCTATTAAAATCTGGAACACAGTATAGTGATGAGCTGCTAGACTTATGTGCATATAAAACTACATATATATTTATATATGCTAATCCATTTACAACACCCCTCATTTAGGAAATTCATTATTAATTATGATCTGAATAACTACAAAACAACTAAAAAGCAATGCATTAGGAACCATTCTGAAAGTAAAAATACCGTATATCCTAAAAAATATTCTTTAACAGGCATAAACTCTGAGGCAGCTGTTTTCCTATTTATCTAGATACTAAATGTGAAAATCTTGTTAATCTAATTTTCTTGAATGTCAGATTAAAATCTAATATTAGTCATGGACAAGATAATTGACATTCCTTCTAGACAAAAGAAATGCATAGATTTCCTATCTGCTTTATAACCAACCTTAATACAATGCTACTTGGGGGTAACTTTTTATAGTGGAACTTATACAAGAAAGTATGTAGGGAATGAATGGTGATACACGATGTTGAAGGAGAAATAGCCAAGTTAAATGAGACTATATACAGGATTTGTAAAGTAGTGGTAAGGGGATAAATCCCATGTGATACGGTCAAAAATGGTCTTGGCAATTAGGAGTCAAAGATGAGATGAAGTTTTAAGTACAGAGAAGGATCCAAATGTCAGAAGAAAATCACTCTGAAAGTGTGATTTCAATGGCATGAAATTTAAAAGTACAGAACATTAAAGGACTGGAGAAATGTTTCTGCAAGATTGAGTGAAACTCCTGAGTGAGTTCAATTTTTTGATTTTTTTTTTAATGTAAATGCATAAAGCCTGGAAAAAGCAGTTGCAGTACATGGGAATGACACCTTTTAGTGACAACTTTGGAGGCATGAAGTCCAGGGTATGTGATGCAGAAGTAGAAGCCCATTCAACCTGGAACAGGGTTCTGACTGGAAACTCATTAAAGATCTTGGGCTAAAAGTATTTACCAGTATAATCAATACTAAAAGTATTTATCATTTGTGCTTTTCTACGTCACCTTCAGCTCAGCTAATCCCATCTCTGGCAGGAAGAAACAGGCTACCTCTGCATTTGCTAGCTTGTCAGATTTCCTCTGATGCTCTGGCAGCTAATATCATGCTAAGGCATTCTTAAAGAGAAATCGTCTCTTCACCAGTCTTCCTGCTCTGCTGGAATTCCCTTCTTCCAGCATCAGCCACATCTTTATCTCAGTTCTTGCAATGCTGTATAGGAAAGGTCAGCTCCAAGCAACACTACTTTGTGGCCTCCTCTTTACCTAGTAGTGGACGACTCTTGTCATCTCTGTTGGATGCAACAGTGTTAGTTTCTCTTCTTTCTGAAGTGGCTTAGGAAGAACACTTTTCTTCAGTTCAGAGTCTGCTTCTTTCCTCCATTTTTATTTAGAAAAGGATGACGTGTAAACATCAGCAGTTTCTTCTAACACAGCACAGTTTCTCTGGTACTCAAATATATAATTCAGAGCCACCACTATTAATGCTTTTTGCAGCTGAGATGTTACTTTAAAACAGTATTTTATAGTCCCCTCCCTTAAGAGAAATGCTGGATAGAATTGTTACTCTTCTTAAATGGTGCCTGACTTGAAGATATTGATAACATGTGGAATAGATAGAGGAATAGAAGATGGTACTCCCTTCACCGGCATAGTCCCACCTTATAACTCAACCCCATCCTACTGAAGGTATCTGAGAATGAAAAGTCTGTTTACATGTTACAGCTGCCTTGGACATCCCATCTTTTCTTCAAAACTTTCAGGCATTGTAGTTGGCAACACTGGTACCAGTCCACTGGATATCCAGTTGTATTTACCTGCATTTTCACTCTTCTTTCTCAGCCAGTACCTGCCCTGATGATGTTTTCCCTCTATTTTCTCTCCAGAAGTGTATTCAACATGTTTTTAATAACTTACTTTCTCCCACTAACATTAGTTATGCCTTCTTTTCTTCACATTCTAACTACTAATTTTAAATCTTTCATCATCCTCTACACTTCCTGGTCTTTCTTCTCTAACCATTCGTATTTCTTTGGATTATCTGTTCCATGTTAGAAATCTATTCTTCTTCTCTTCCTTTTTCAATCTTCACCTTAGTGTTAATCTTTATTTCAAAATTTATCTTTTTTCTGAAAAGTTGTTCTTAGTTTCCACATACATCCTTTTCCAAAGGATTTCTAATCAGTTTGCTAATCTACAAAGTCGTAATCCTTTCTTCTTTCTGGAGATTATTCTTCATTGCTCAGTTCCTTCTTGTTGCCTGTCTGCATTACACCCAGTTTGCTCAGCTAGATATCTGCAGCAGCTGTTAGCTGTTTAGGGCAAACCTAAACATGTATGTTGATAAGATATCCAACTAGCAATAAGAACCCTAAACCAGTCCTTGCACCCAGACATAAAACATCTTAATATTTGCTAAGGAAATTTAACAGGCATAAAGCAGCCAAGAGCCAGTAATATAGTTCTGCAGTTACACAGCCCAGTTCAATGTTATGTTACAAAAAGCAATCTGAACATTTTCTCCCTAATAATAACTAGTAGAATCTTACTTGTACAATTAAAGAGCAATGTAACAACTTTAAATTTAACCACTTAGCATTTAATTTACTAGCCATGAGTACATATATATTATGGTTTTTAATGTTAAATTAGGTGACCCAGTTTTATAGTTTGTGTTTTATAATACAATAAAATTCTAGTCAAAATAACCACAGAATGTATATACAAGGTGAAGACACTGTATCGTAGAAGAAAGATCCCTCTACCTCAATGAATAATGCATTTGTGAAGCATGGAGGTGATAGAAATCTGAGAACAATAAATAAATATAATCCATACAACAAAGCCTGGGAGTGCTGAGTGGAGGTTACTCACTTGAGCTCAAAGATAGTGGAAACAGTTTGGTTCTAGCTGCCCTGCTGAAAATGCCAAGACTGTTATTTACTATGTTAATATAATCAAAGCTATGATCATGATCTCTTCAACCTCAGGTGCAAACCATATACTACAGCAGAAAAGCAGCTGTCAATTGTTTCTAAAGCAACTGAAGAAAATAGGTTGCTAATCCAAACTGATGACAAGAATGCAGAAAATTAAGAGACCTTTACTCCAAAAAGATCTTCAGTGACTGGCGGCAGAGAATGTAGGAAATATACTGTGGTTCGTAATAATTGCTGTCTGCCCTGGGAAATGGCATCAAGGCCAGAGCAGTCACGGCTCCATGCAAGCACATACTCTAATTATTGAAAAACCTGTGTAGAGTCTCAATGTTAATCAGTCTCTCAGAGACTTCAGCTTTATGCGGTTAGTGCAGATTTATGGCATTTTTCTTTTCTTGTTATTAAAACTGATATTTCACAAGGAAGAAACTATCTCCAGACAACTGTTAAAATGCAAAGTTTCTGTCATAAAAGAGAACTGCAGGATTATTCTGAGACCATTCCACAGAGAACCCAAACAAGAAGGGCAAGAAACAAAACATCAAAGACACACGGAAAAATGCAAAAGGATGAGATTTTAAAATATTAACTAAAGATGCAACAGTTGGCCTATAGATTCAAGAGGTTATAGTGTAATTAATTAAGTGCTTGTTACAATTAGGGAAAAAAAACAGTGCATATGCTAATACAACATGAATAATGCATAACTATAAGAAAAATTAAAACAAATTGAGAGGTTTGCATGGCCACATTACCTGAGTTATTTGCATTATTGTATCAATGGTGTCCTTAGAAAACAAACAAACCCAGAACTTTAAAATTCTATTACATGGTCACCGTTTGCTTCCTTTTACTAGTGTTGCAGTAATAGTATAACATACAATTACTGATTATTCCATATTTAAAATTATATTTTGGTCCATACTGCTGAAACAGTCTTGAAATATACATGGTTATAATATGGTCTTTGCCAAATAATAATCAGTAATAAAAATTATAGTAACATAGTAATATAGTAATAATATCAGTAATAATAATAATAATATTTTCTACCAGCTGTGTCTGCAAATTCCTGGCAAAGTAGAAAAAGTTGTGTGTCTCAGTATCCTTTCTCTTACTCTTACATATTACATCAATCTCTACTTTCCAGAAGTACCTGCCACTTCATAAATAGTAGAACCCTGTGAAAGTTCACAGAAATGAAACCATAAAAATTGCAAACTTCTGTGTCACTGACAGGATTTGAGAAGTGTTTGGGAGGGGGAGATATAGATGTGTTAGTCACACATCATTTAGTTGTTGTCATGATTTTGAAAATATGAAATCTGAGATCTGATTTGTCTACAGGTTTTAATTTACTGGTGACGGTTCACTGCTCTTCAGTGGCCTAAATTAGCATTAAAATAATCCTTCTGGAAAGACATGCATAAATACTGCATAAGAACTGACCGCAGATTGTACTTATAATTTAGAAGTGGTACGTTTACTCTGTATAGAAAAAGACTGTGCAAGATACCCAATTATCTATATGGCAACAGGAAGTTCATAAGATGTAACTGGAATAAGCAGTTGGAATGCCTGAATCAGAGCACAAGACTGGAAACAAAAAAGGATATGCAAACTGACACCTGACATTGGCTTTTTATTTCACTTACGATGCTAATGATTGAAAAGAAAATAAGGACTAAGATACCGCAGATATATGTGCATAAAAGATGCACAATGATTTAAAGTACAAAAACTTGTATGGAAAAGCAAGCAATGTGTATTCAAGAATTCTCTTATCATCGTACAAAGCTCTTAGATATAAAGACATCTAGGACACTATTTTAGAGTAACTTACAGTCCACTTCCTTAACCGTGATGGTATGATAAATCAAGTCATGTGCACTTAAAAGTAAATCACAGGTGAAGTTTTTTTACTACCTGATTTACTCTGAAGATGCAAACAATCACGTACAACAACCAAGAAGCATTTATGCAGTCAAGTGCTTTATCTTCTGTAGAGATTATGACTAAGTCCAACCCACAACCAGAATACCTATTTCTTGGTTTGGATTTGAATTTCAACAAACTCCAGCTAATCCTGGGAGGAAAAACATGCACTGAAGTCAGTATTTTATTCTCAGAATGGCATATAAAAATGCATCCCCATAGGAAGTAACTTGACCACTACCAAAACAACTAATACTGTGATAATGGTTATAATTGCAAATAAAAATAACAGGGGAAACATAGAAAGCTGTGCATGATAGTGTGTCTGTGAGCCAGGCAAAAGCAATTAGACTGGTGATTACTAATTACAGATTATAACTTAGATGTCTATCAAAGAATGAAACCACTCTGCAATAATCTAATTGATGTTTTGTATATAGCAGTTTAGATCTGCATATTCTTACTTGTATACATTTTTATTTCTCAGTATTAGCTACCACACTGCCTTAGTAGAGATGTATGTCTCTACTTCCGGATGCATGTCCAGAAAAAGCTGAGGGTTTCTCACACTTTTATAAGAACATCATGCTGAATTGCAACCATATGCTGATTATATATTATCTATAAACATAGACATGAAGGTCTGGGTTTTCACACGTGTTTCTCTATCTGCATCATAACTGTGCACTTGAATATTTAGAAGTTCACTCTTAGAACTTGAAAAACTGAATTTTACTGGGTGAAATACAAAGTGAAGTATCACATTTATAAAGTACAATATTCTACAGTAACTACTGCAAACTGCAGTATTGCTATTGTTACTTATAGTGTCTTAAATAATTGCTATATAAATCCTGTAGTGATATTTTAAAAAGGAGGAGAAATGCTTGATTTGTACAAGTTAATATAATTTGCATTCGCCCAAAATTAAAAATAGTCAATTTAACTTTCAAATCATACATACAGCTATCATTAATATTTATCCTCTGCTTCAACTATGTAAACATTAAAGAGTATAACACTTCATTCTATGATACATTATTATCAATTAGTGAAAATACAGCTGACAGCATCAAAAATATAAACAGAAAGTGAATTTTAATAAAGGCTTAGTTCACTGTTTTTCTAACCTGCCACTTGTTGGCCTTATAATAATGAGAGATTATACTACCTTTTAAAATAAATACAAGATTTTTTTTGGATAAGAAACTATCTAACTCAACATAATCTTGTAAGACTGAACGGCAGGCTCGATTAGTGCTTCTTTTCACTTATAAATGAAGCAGATATTCTGCAAAGACTTATAAAGTTTAAATCAAAATTGTTCCATTAAGCAATCAGCGGCCATATAAGAACATATGTATGATTTTTATTTTATTTCATTAGATTTTATTTTATTTTATAAGCCATCCACAATTGTATGTCAGTATCCTACTTTTGCTGCTGCCTGCACTAGTCATTGTAAGCTGTGTCTTGATGAGTTCTCATGTACATAAATAAGTTATCTGAAATGAATGGACCCTGACTAAATCTTTCCTAGGAAAAAAAAAAAAAAATTAAATAGGTAACTCTTCCACGTGGATATGACTGTGCCATAAGCAATACGATCTGCTTTTCTGGGCATGCCTGCCTGTATACTAAGTTTCCAGTGTTTCTGTGTGTTCCTGAAGCCCTGCTTGCCTACTCCCTGTCTGTATGGATACAGAATCTTGTCCCTTTTCAAGAGACGATGTAAACATAATGAGAAAAAATTCTAAGGTAAAAATGTCAAAACCAAGGGACTGCTCTTGGAAGAAGGCCAATTTTGCTATAAGTTCAAAGAAGAATCAAGAATTAGCTTTAAATTAGAAACATCAGTACTTGAAGGAAAACATTAGGTGTAAAGAAGGAGAATCACTAGCTCTTTCTTTGGAAACATCTGCTTGAAAACAAGCCAGATAGCTGTGTGTGTCACACATTTTTTGTCCAGTACTGTATACTGATAAAAGCAAAACCAATCAAGTGTAGGATCTTTGCAATGCCAGTATTTCATTGCAATGTGTGCAAGACAGGGAAACTGAATCCTGAAATTATATACAGAGACTGAAAAGCAGTGCCTAAATTCTGCTGAGGTTGAAAAGGGTAACTATGAGACCTTAGCAAGAATTGTGATGCAAAAGTTTACAGGGTAGACAAGAAGACAGCTGTTAAAATTACAAAATTAGGTAATTATAAAATTAAAATGTAGGTGATTATAAACCTACATTATGCAAAATTCTTAACCCTGTACTTTTTAAGCAGAAAAGGTTCTGGTTCTACAAAACAGAAAGGAGGAATTCTGTTGATTTCCAAATTTGTTACCCAAACACTGTCCCAAGCCAGTTCTACCATTTTTTTCTTCCTCTTTGGTCAGCTTCAGTTTAGCAATGCAGTCATGCTGCTGCTGGTTCCAAATACGCATCTGAAGCCTTTCCCCCATTAGACTAAGCAGCTCTAGCTAGGCCTTTCCATTCTATCCCCAGCAATGAGAAATGCCATTTTTGGGGATGTTGTCCCCAGTAGTAGCTGGTAAAGCCACCTTCCATAAGTAGAGGCACAGGTACATCCTGGGTAAATACTCTGTGCAGAGACTCCAAATTCCTGTCAATAAATCCAAAATTAAAGGCACATGGGTGCTGGCATTACAGTGTATAATCCAGCATGAGATTATGTCTTTCATTATGGACGCTAGCTTCTAATCTTTCTTGCAGCAAACTCATATTGTTATCTTTACTATTGCTGTAATCCATCTCCCAGGTGAGCCAGGTTACTAAATTTCAGCTTGTTTCAAGACAGAGATATTATGTACTTAGCTGAAACTGTTTGAAAAAATTATTAAACACTCTGTCATATATATCTGGCAACATTTAAGACTAAAGACTGAAGCTAAAGACCGATGTTGGTATGACATAAATGTTATAAAGGTTTTGAATTGACAGTGAAGTCCCAAGAAAAGGAGCCCTTAGCATCATCCTCACTTCTTTCTGGAGTTTAAAGATTAAAAATTCAGAAAGCATGATAATGATGGAAAAAAATATAGTCAGGATAGATGATTCAGATGCCTGCATTCTGTGCATCTGAGGAAACTGTGGTGTAAAATTGCTACATATGTATGCGCTACAGTTACAGTAAAGTTAATCCACAGAAGAATCAATGCCAAGAACATCCCTTTTCAATAAACAGAGTGCTCTCCCTAAGGCTAATTCACAAGAAACTGTCTGATACAAACTTCTGTTTCACATTTAGAAAAAAATGTGACTCCACAGTTTTGCTCATGTGGCCACCACAAGACAAAGGCATTTACGTCAGAGTCTACTGCAATTGCACATAGATCCAAGTCCAGCTATTACCATAGCAAAATGTCTTTTCCAGGATTTATGGTCCTAAACTGTCACTGCCAGCTGCTGTCTTCAATTTCACTTTCCAAAAGATGTTACTTTGACTAGATAAGCAATTAGAAAAAGGCTGGACTGAACCAGTATTACTTTGAGTAACATTTGGATGTCCCTGCAGACTGAGGGGCAATAAATGTCACCTCCATCTCTAAACACTGTTGTGAGGCAGATCCATGAGGAATGAGTGAAGCTGTTTTTTCAGGGACACAAGTATAATGGCTTATGCTGGGAAATTTCTGCTTCTCTATTCTGGACATCTTGCAACAAGTTAAGAGATCCTCCTTCTCTTGCAAGGTACAGAAGAAAATTAGGCAAATGTTAGTAATTTCAGCAATATATCGTTCCAACAGAAGCTCTGTGCCTCAGCAGTACTTCACTGAATTCTCTGGCTTCATCAGTTCAGTTATTATTTTATATTATCTGGTAATTCAGATACAGCTATTGTAGGTTCTTCAGTCTGTGTTAGATATTCTCTATGCTCCCCAGAGTTTTGTATCCTGTTTTATAATTCTCTTGTTTTTACCAGTTGTCACCTATGGTGCCTCAGTATTTTACTCTCAGGTGCTTCAATTATATATGAATGTGATGCGGTTCACAGCTGCCATCTAAATACCTTTGTACATGAACAGAGTAACCTACATTTAACTTCATAGACAGTTGTGCAAATCTACTGTATTTCAGGTTTTGGGTTTGGGGTTTGGTTTTATTTGATAAATGATTTCTAACTGCTTTTTCCCTCTTTCCATATCAAAAATAAAACAGGAAAAATAAAATTAAAAAAAAAAAAAAAAAGGCAAGAAGTCACAGAGCCTATCCCTAAACCTGAAGGGAAAGAAGGGAAAGAGGCTAGCTTGGAATATTGAGGGCTCATTTGACCTGAGAGATTTGGTCATGCTGGCTCCTTTGGTGTACCTCATGTACTTAAGCTTGGCAATTTCCTTAAAAATGTCTATTTCAGGAAAGAGTAGCTTGTCTTTTATCTTGTTTTAATATCTTAGTAGTAGCAGTAATTATTTGCAAAGCTTTGTTAGTACCCCACAAGACTGATTTTCAAAAGTACTTTCATCCTGCAATGAAGCAGAAGCTGTTTTCCCAGTACTCCTAAACATAAGAGTCTTTGAAAACAGAGAGACAAGATCTCTGTTGTAAGATTATTGCCTACACAGACAACAGCCAGGTAAAGAAGAAGCAGATGTATGGACTGGCAATGACATTTATATGAATATTCTTTGACACATTTTCAGCAAATATTTGCAATGTCCAATACACATAAATGTATTTGACATATTTGACACTTGTGTAATTTTTAACATAAATAGGAAAATCACATATACCTCACATCATACTTTTCTATGCTCCTCATACAGTATCACAGGATAGTGAAATAGAATTTAGTGTCAAATTCTTGTAACTTTGAGGTTGGGCTGTGTTAAAATCATATGAAACAAGAAATCAGTGCACTATGTTATCAAAACCATTTTTCATTTTACCAGGTGATTTTTTTTTCCTCACCTATTTGTCAGACCATCTTTGCCTCAGTCTATATTATCCAGAAAATATAGTTGGTAGAAAATATACATTGAAGAAAAATAACCTGGCCACAAGTGGTTTAAGGATGCTCCCACTTCTTAAAGTTACTTCATGGAGCAGATAATTATCTGTTCAAACTCATGGAAATGGCTTGAACTAATGGTACTCCTATACAATAGGTACAAATACTCCTATAGTATTTGTTAAGTACTCATCTTTCTGCTTGCATCTGAATTTCATACTCAAGTATGCTTTTAAAATAATGCCAGTCCTCACAAAAACATATAAAAAATAATCATGTATTCTTGTAGGAAAAAAAAATCTCAGTACTAGAACAGAAAACAGCTGCATTGGGATAAAAATAATTCAAAGCAGAAGCCTTCAATATGTAGCAATATAACATTGTATTTGTTTTGATTTTTGCTCTTCTGAATCCCATGAGCACCAAATGTATCTTTTAGACGATTTTGAAATAATTTTGAAAGTAAATAATTTGGTAGGACTTTCAAAATCAATTGTTAATCTATTATTTGACTGGTAGTCTCACTAATCAGGAAAGCAGCATGACCAAGTGTAAGTAAATACAAATCGAAATGCACCAAGAAATAAATGTCTGGAAAAAACAGCAATGCACTAGGGGATTTTCTGACTTCAAATTTGTGCAAATACAGATAGAGCTTAAGATGTGTGGTTATTGGTTAAACAATTTTTAATGAAATATAAAGACCTATGTGCTCTTAAATGGATAATTTATGTGCATTGTTATTGTCTCTCAAGGTTTAATTAAATGTTTGCCTTGTGGCTAATCAGCTACAATTAATAAATGAAGCCTATACTCATGTCACTGATAGGGAATGTTAAAATGGCCTCCATTAGAATTTCAGTATCATTTTTGTGACTGATTGATAACAACAATCCAATGTACCAGAAACTTACACAAAGTAATTTGATAAGAGTACTAAGACAAATTACATTCATATAAAGCAATGTTTTTAACACAGTGCATAATTTTAAGTTCAGTTTGAAGGTAAGTAATGTGGAAGTGTATGCCTGCAAAGTGCTTTTCACCCTTTTGATGAAATTTTTTCAATAAACGAATTTTGTCAATAAAATTGAAAAGGTTCAATATTAATATCTACTACACCTAAAAACAGCAACACTTCTTAGCCTTGTACAATCTATACAGGGGAGCAAAAACATCCATTAACCGTTAGACCTACTGAACACAAAGGATTCGATCTCTGGCACAACACACAAAATTTTGTCCTAGGACTATGAAAAAACGCCACATTATTTTCCTAGACATGGCATTTCCATGCCTTTTCACTTCTGCTATGTTAAATTACAATCCTCAGTAGGTGAGCGTTTGAAATGTAGGTGAGCCTCTACTCACTCTCCCACCTGAATACATTATATAAATCACAGACCAACAGAGAACAGGCCAAAGGCAATCCTGGCTGTCACTGACAGTGTTCCAGAAGTCAACTAGAAAGAGAATTTCAGATCTCCTGACCTCAAAAGACATCTGTTCTATGTAGTTAACATACTGTTATTTATCATTTACACTGCAGTAGTGCACAGAGCTCTCAGGGCTAGGCTCCATCATGAAATGTTACCTGTAAATAACATGTATTTACTTATCTGTATCAGTGTTTAAGATGAGCAATCAATGAGAGTAACTAGAGCTAGAAAACAATAATGGAAGAAGAATTTTATAGCAATTAAGAATAAACAATCTGCAGGGACCAAGTGTAAAACTCCAGAATTTCAGTTTACTGAGGAAAAAAAATAATCCTTCGGTGTAACCTAATATGAGCACATTTGCTGGCAGTCTCTCATTTTTTTTTTTTTTCATTAATTTTAGCACAATCTATTAGACAAGGAAGAGAACTGTACCGGATAATTCTATTTTCATCACTCAAGTTGTTAATTTTGACTGCACCTCCTTCGATTGAGGTAGATTCTTGTTCAGTCACAAGTCATACCATCTACAGAATCATGAACTTCACTCAGAGTACTATCTTCTATTAGTATAAAAAAGGCATAATTAATTGCAGTACAGTAAGGATATTGGCTGTATACTTTGTCCCAGGAAATGAAAACTTATTTAAGAATAACTTACTTCTTTTGGGGTTGTAAAGACATCTTTATCTGTAAGTCACTGTCCTTTTATACAGGCTTCCATTTATTACAGAATTAAGACTATACAAATAAATGTATCAGAGATATTCAGCTCAATTCTACATGAAACAGAGCTTGTCCCAACACATACCAAAATAAACAGACAATGACACACTGTATACACAAAACACAGTGAAGTTTTCTACATATGATTATAGTGGCTATTTCTATCAGTTACTAATATCAGTTCTACAGATAAAGCTTTTGTTTTTTAAATGCTCTGTAAGATAAACAGTCTTAACCTCATTCTGATTACTATTTTCCATTCAATCATGGAGGAGACCTTCAAACTCACTTGCCCGAGGCACTGAGAAGCTCCAGGTCTTTGACGCTCATGAAAGAAAGATAACGATCACTCTTCAGGGGAGAGAGATCTTATTATACATACCCCGTGGGGTTTTTTTATCCTTTATCAAACTGCACCTTTGTGGGCCTTTAATTTCTTAATGGGTTGTTTATCCTTTCCCCCATAATTCATGATGATAAGCTAGATGTCACATAGATATTGTTATGGTGATGAAAAAGTTGTACTGATGAGCTGAGTCAGTGATGTAGTTTGATTAACTTTTTATATAAATCTTTTTAGACAACTTTCCAAAGAAGACAAACCAAGTAAGTTGAGAATGTTACAAATGTTTCAGAAGATTAAAATCTAATGCATACCTATAAGTCTCTGAGTGCTAATACTTGAAATGAGTAAACATTACCACAGAAATAGAAGGAGATATTAAAGGGATAAAATTCAACTTATTGTAAAATGAGGGAGCAGAAGCAGAAGGGTGCATGCTGGGACAGTTTTCTCTGTAATGCACGTAGAATGTAGGCATACAATGGCATGACAGAAAAGACTTGACAGCATGAGTTTTGGAAAGCAGTATTACTTGTGACTCCATTATTCACTAATAAGTTTATTAGGTGATCTCAGAGAAATGCTAATAAAATCTTTGTATGATGCCACCTTTGTTTGTACCATACATGTCTCTCAAGTCAAAGAAATACTGATTTAGACACTTCTGAGACGTGTTAGGTTACCATGAATCCAGTTTTCATTTGTAATAGCCATAAAATTGAAGTGCAGTATCTCTGGAACATCCAGGCCTATGAATGAATGTTTATACCCTCTTTTTAACAATGCAAAACTCAAACTTCTAGGCATGCAGAACAGTAATGCCCAAGGATGAGAAATAATTTGTCCATTGTAGCCCTCAAATCTATTTCTTTAGAGCTAAACTGGGAAGAGTTGATACTTATTATTTTTAGTTTTTAGTTAAAAGTTTTTAGTTACATGAGTAGTTCCATTTTGAGTGAATGGAAAAACTTATATATATAAATGTTCACCAGTACATTAGTGTTAACACAGTCCTATTTTGCTTAGTTTCCCATTACAGTGTTTGAATTGCCATAAGCAAAGAGAAATGGAAATTGTGATAAAACAAAAGTTTATGGAGTCTAATCCTTTTCTCTAATGCCACTCTGGAACATTTCTATCTATGAGCTGCAAGATACAGCAAGATGAAACATGACAAGAACCATGAAGTAAAGATTTTGGAGACGTGTGTTCTCTGTCAAATATTTGGCTCATTCCTGAGCCTATTATGCCAGCAACAGAACTTGACAGTGATCTAGTATACCGATGCACAATATGTATATAATTTAGCATTGCACATTTAAGGACAGTATATTACCAATTCCTTTTTCAAACAATCATAAAAGCTGCACCAACACATTACCTAAAAGGGTACCAGCTACTCAATATCTTGTAGTTTTTGCCTCTTTAGATTACATTTTTTGAATATTCCAACATCGAAACCCGAAATTTGCTCAAACAAATTAAATTTTCACATAGCTTTTATGAAGTTCATCTGCTATAAAATGTTATCCATCTTTGGACGTTATCATTGCTTACAGAATTAGAATCATGGAATCATAGAATAGTTAGGGTTGGAAAGGACCTTAAGATCATCCAGTTCCAACCCCCCTACCATGGGCAGGACACCTCACATTAAACCATGCCACTCAAGGCTCTGTCCAACCTGGCCTTGACCACCGTCAGGGATGGAGCATTCACAACTTCCATGGGCAACCCATTTCAGTGCCTCACCACCCTTACAGTAAAGAACTTCCTCCTTATATCCAACCTAAACCTCCCATGTTGAAGTTTTAACTCATTACCTCTTGTCCTGTCACTACAGTCCCTGATGAATAGTCCATCCCCAGCATCCTTGTAGGCCCCCCTCAGATACTGGAAGGCTGCTATGAGGTCTCCACGCAGCCTTCTCTTCTCCAGGCTGAACAGCCCCAACTTTCTCAGCCTCTCTCCATACGGAAGGTGCTCCAGTCCCCTAATCATCCTCGTGGCCCTCCTCTGGACTTGTTCCAACAGTTCCATGTCCTTTTTATGTTGAGGACACCAGAACTGCACACAATACTCCAACTGAGGTCTCATGAGAGAAGAGGGGCAGGATCACCTCCTTCGACCTGCTGGTCACACTCCTTTTGATGCAGCCCAAGATACAGTTGGCTTTCTGGGCTGCGAGCGCACACTGAAGCCGGCTCATGTTCATTTTCTCATCGACCAACATTCCCAAGTCCTTCTCCACAGGGCTGCTCTGAATCTCTTCTCTACCCAACCTGTAGCTGTGCCTAGGATTGCTCTGACCCAGGTGTAGGACCTTGCACTTGGCATGGTTAAACTCCATAAGGTTGGCATCAGCCCACCTCACAAGCGTGTCAAGGTCCCCCTGGATGGCATTCCTTCCCTCCAGCGTATCAACCGAAGCACATAGCTTAGTGTCATCGGCAAACTTGCTGAGGGCGCACTCAATCCCACTGTCCATGTCACCGACAAAAAAGTTGAACAAGATCAGTTCCAACTTCTTGACATGTTCATTCAATGAACTCTCTAATGCCAGTTTTGGTTTAGTAACTGAAGTTGAACTGTCCTCCTACATTATCATTTGAATAGAAAACAACTCATTGATGCCATATAACATAACTACTTCAGCTGCCATCTTCCCAAATGTGCAGAAGTAGCGTGTGTGAGTGTATATATATGTTTTAACATTCAAAGTTTGTCACTAATTATGGTTAAAGTAGACATCATCATTCTTTAATAGGGTCTTCTCACTATTCAGATCATTTTCTGTCATCTATACTTAAAATTCCATTTTCCACATTTTAACTTTGTTGACCATATGTATATTTCCCTTACAACCTTTTACTACCCACAGTAATTTTCTACAGTTCCTACCTTACAGTGTACATGTATGATACCACATTTCCTTCTTCTGTTTCATACATGTTTTCCTTGTAAACTACCCTGGCTTTTCAGCAAATGTATTCCCTAGTTGTGGGATTATGTCTTTGTGGGTATCTGGGCTAACATCCTTAAATGGTTTCCAATTATCATTCTCCTATTTCAGATCAAATTCTTTCTCCTGACAGCTTTACCTTATAATGGTATTCACCTTTATAAAATTAGCCCTTGCAAATCATTAAGTATATATATTGGTTTGGACTTAATTCTGTTTGCACATAACAAATGTGATCAAATCATTATGACTTATACCTGAGGTATGGCTAATTTTTAGTTCTGTGATCAATTCCTTTTCATCTGACAAGATGAGGTCTAATATAGAATTCCCCTGTGTTGGATGCAACACTTTTTGAGTTAGGAAATTGACATTTAAAGTATTTTGAAATGCCAGGTACATTTTATCACAGGCAGCATGAGACCTCCAGCATATGTCACTCAGATTGAAATTCACCAAAATACAGCAGTGTTTTCCCTATATATTGTAGGTGGGTAAGACATAAGTCATGCTGTTCTCTAGTGTGATTTGATATCAGCTAAGTACCCTGTCAGTTTCTGACTTATCTGTTAGAACATTGACCCATAAACATTCAAGATCATTTGCTTCCGACTGCCATCCGCTCAGAGAGAGGTAATGCCATTTTTGAAGTGCTTTCTGTCCACTTGATCCTTCCAAAATAGATTATAACAATTGGTTTTGACATTGTGGTTTTCCAAACAGTTTTAGCAATAAAAACTAGGTCAAACCTGTGCTAAAAAACAATGATCTCTTCTGCAGGTTTCCAACACCTAAAAAGAGGCTACCGAAAAACCTCTGCTCTTTGTATTCTTCAGCATCCTATTATGCTTCTCTTATAATCTGCATTTGCATTTACGAAAAGCTCACTGGTTCCTTCTCACTATTTCCATTTCTTATAAACTTCCAGATTCCTTAGCCGATCTGTCCCCTGGAAGAACAGTTTCTTTGCTGCAATAAATTAAACAGCAGGATCTCATCAACAGAAAGCAACAGAATTTTTCCATTAACCAAAAGCTTTCATGTTACGTCACTTACTTAGCAGTCAGGTCTAGTCTTTTCTACTTGCTCTTTTCTGTTGTACAAAAGTCCTGAAGGATGTCGGGAAGATCAGAGGTCCTGAAAGAAAAAAGCCTGCTTAGAGCAAGTGTTCATCTATAAACTAAGAGACTGCCCACAGACCTTCCTTTAAGTATCGATATGATATTGTCACTGGTTCTTTGCTTGCCAACTTCAGAAATTCACTTAACTTTGAGACACGCTCCCATTTCAGATAAGCTCATTTGGATTTCATTTGAGCTCTAAGAAACCACACAACCACTCTGTTAGCTGGAGGACCCATTAATGCAGAGCACCTCGAGTGGTGCTGATTTCTCACAGCTTCCACATTTTCCATGGTCTAAGTCGGACTTTGCGGGCCACCTGTTCCGCAGGCCTCACCCAGAAGGGAGCACCGGGCTTGTTCCTCACGCCTGGGCGTCCAGCCGCCCCACAGACACCAAGTGTAGAAGTGCCTCACGCCTGGGCGGACTGAGGCTGCTGCAGGGCCTGAGAGAGAAAGGTCCGGGGAAGGCAGCGAGACGGGAGACCGGCTCTCAGCACCGCCCACCCCCGTTGCCATGGCGAGGCCGCGAGCGTCCCGGCTACGGGCGGTGGCACCGGGGCCGAGCCGGCGCGGAAGAAAGGGGCCGCGGCCGTTACAGGCCACTGGGGGCTCCCTGTGCCCCCCGCCCCTCCCAGGGCGCACCCTGCGTCTCGTCTTAGGCGGCGGCGGAAGAGTAACGGAGCCATTAAGCGAAGGGCTTGGAGGGCTCGGCAGTGAAGAGCTCATCCTGCAGCTGCAACACAATGGGTAGAGGTCTGTTCCCCTGCAAAGTTCGGTTAATTCTTTCTTATGTATTTAAAGTGGCTGAGACCGTACCAGAGCCAAGCATTGAGGGTATGTAGGGTAAGAGGACGGTTAACAGTTGAGGGGAACAAAAAGTCTACCCGTTGGTGGTTGGGGAGGCACAGGAAGTAGCAAGGGGAGGCTATCTTCTGTCCCCACAGCCAGGGCTGGATAGCCACAAAGCCAGAGGAGGTTCAAGAACGTGGGTCGACTGCCACAAAACCAAGCGTTGGTCTAGGCTGTGGCCTCATCCCAGCTACTTGGACCAAATTCCATCTATCATGAAAGCTTTAGATTTAAAAAAAAAAACCAAACTATTATTTGTTTTAATCAATCATATCAGTACTTTCAGTGTAATAAAGAAGCATGGCTGTGAGTCAGTCCTGTTACACTCTGACTTCCTTTTGTTTTATGAGGTGCTGGATAGCAGCAAATGGGTTTGCAAAGGGAGCTGGATGTAGCCATGCCTACTTCCTAGGCTGCTGCCCCTCAGAAATGCTCAGCTTCCAGTTGCATTTATGCAGAAAATGCATGGGAAGAACAGCAAACATGTTTCCTAAAATGTGCCAGGAAAGACCATTGTGATCAGTTGGCATTTTACCTTTAGCCTCAATGCATGCTGGAGTGATTCCAGCCTCTGGGAAGATTCACTTCCTCATGTGATGGAATATAGCTCTTCTTTAGGAAAAATCTGTACTGCCTTGTCTTTTGCTGAACTCTGTGGGTGCTTGATTAAGTAAATGAGATGTGGCTTGGGCCTTATATTAAAGTAGTAAGATGGAAAGGGATCAGCAGTCTTTAAATGGTAAGCAACAAAATGTATGTGAGTGTAATAGGACACATTTCAG
This sequence comes from Psittacula echo, assembly GCF_963264785.1. Taxonomy (NCBI): domain Eukaryota; kingdom Metazoa; phylum Chordata; class Aves; order Psittaciformes; family Psittacidae; genus Psittacula; species Psittacula echo. The sequence goes on from NC_137735.1 coordinate 65,612,523, forward strand.
AAGGATGTGTTACTGATACCTTCATGTCTCTCCATGATTGTAATTTACCTGTAGACATTAGAGTTACCTTGGAAATGAGGGAAAACCAGCATTTAACTGTGAAAGCAACCTCCCACTTCTAAAACAAAAATTAAATTGGCATTAGTATGAAGGAGATTTTTTTATTTTACTTTTTTTTTTTAATCCCAAACTTTGAGTTTGAAATAGAAGTCAGGGCAATATTTTAATCCTTGTGAGGCAGTATTGGACTCAGGAAATGTCTGTGTCTGTACTTCATGTTGGTGTGAGACCTGTGTGTGCCAGACTGTCTTATCATACACTTGATGTCTGTGGGGTAGGAACCATAAGTGTGTGAGCCAGCGAGGAGCTACTGCATGCTTCAGCCAGGTCCCATGTGGGTGCAACATGGAGCCTGTTACCTGTGGCATGCCACAAAACACAGCTACCAATTGATAGCTTCATGGTTGCAGTGTCTCCACCAGGGCTTTCTAGGGTCTCCTTTCAGCAGTTTACCCCTTTCCTTTTCTGCACCACAGCTGCAAATGGTCAGCTATCCTGCCTTGCCAAATACAACAGTTGCCATTAAGATGTTGTCTGCTTGCTTTTTCTCACCTAATACCTCAAAACTGAGAGGATTGTAGAAAGCTTTTCATCTTCTCTGGACTTCAATATTGTTGTTCCAAAGTTTAATTACTATTTCTCACTGAACAGCATCTTCCTAAAAAGAGATTTTCCTTTCTATATTGCTTGTGAATAGAAACCCATCATTCTCTGTAAGTATAATCTTTTATAGTGATGAATTACCCATATGCTTTTATTCTATTGATTTTGTTTTTCCATGACACACTTCTGTAAAATACTGCCTTTAATTGTAGGTTAGTTTATTTATAAATAATATTTTTTTCTTTCTGTAAAAAATGTTACCATTAGTACTAAGCCCTAAAAGAATGACTTAGGGGAAATATCATATCCTGTCATCTTTTCAATCTCTAATTGTCTACATTATTCCATTCTAAGTAATGCAACTAAAAAATTATTTCACTAAAACTTCAGCAAAATATTGCATCACTGGAATGCCTTTTGATCCCAGAAAGGCTAATATGTAAAATATCTGCTAGTCTGATGCTGATCATTCAGAATCAAGTTGGTTCATATCTAATATTTATTCCCTGTAAAATAAATTTCCTTTCACTAAATGTAGCAAATGGTTAAATTCTTCTCCCCTCCTATTATATTCTGTTTTCCCATTCCCATTAAAAGTTTCTGCCTTGAGGCCTACCAGCAGGGCATGCAATACCTACATTAAACCAAATTTAAAAGTAAGGGTGCTCCTGCTGCTAACGTCCTCAGATCACAGACATGCAAAATGAAGGAACTGGCAGCTGAAACTTTAATGGTAGGAAGTGTAGACTGAATACTTGGGGAAAAAACACAGTAGCTCTATATGACAAAAAAGTCCTATTAGCATTTATGTACTTCAAAATGACAAGCTAGACGATTCTACATAACTGTGGGGCTTTCAGCTTTTGTTTTAAGTCAAACCCTGTGTTGTAAGAATAGCATTACTTACATTTTTTATTCAAAGGATTGTTACTATTATGATTATGTATTATTTTGAATGTTAATAGAGTGCCTGTTGTTGCATTGCACACTGTACGTTCAATCATTTCTCTGCCTTATATATTACCTTAAAATATTACTAATACTTGGATGTAGATAGCTTGAGGAAGAACAGGGAACCATGTGCAAGTAAGGTTCCTGAATTAGTTGTCCCTGTGCAAATCAAAAGCACTCCAGGGAAAAAGAGAAACCCATTGAAAGAAAGATCATGACCATTCGTTCACATTATGTCCTACTAAAGTAATGCTGAGGTCTGAAAAGATTTGTGTGGAACCTGAGTCCAGTTTTACATGTAACGCACTAGGAAAAAAAGGAAGTTGACTGAAGAGCAGCACAAAAAGAATAAGAAACTTTTATCACTGTGAAGACAGTGTTTCAAGTAACATGTTTGGTTTGTTTGTTTTAGTTAAAGTGAATATGTTGCCTCAAGCAATCCTGCAAAGCCCAGGGGAGCATCCCAGATTCATAAAGCAGACTCTTGGCCCCTCATTAGACTCTGCAAGGTATGTACCTCTTTTCTTTCAGAATTTATGGTGAATATCTTCAATCAGCTAAGGTGACAAATTCTGTTTGGGTTTTTTTGCAATATTTAAAACTACAAAACTCAGAGGCAAAGAATTTCTCTTTTAGGAAATCTTCATAATTAAAAGAGGGGAAAAACCTAAATAGGAAATGTGTTCTGTGTAAGGCTGATATCCTAATTTCGCAAAACCCCTTCAACAGCTGCAGGAAGTTAGTTCTGTTTAGCATTGTTATGGATGTAGGTCATTGAAAATGTACTTATTTGGATGAAAAGACAAGATTTTGGTTTTTTTGTTTGGTTTTTTTTTTGTTGTTTTTTTTTTTATTCAGGCTCATCTCTCAAAATATGGTGAATAAAACTAGCTTGAAAAACATTATCCTGTACTTAATAACTGAGTTAACAACAATGCCATAATAGTTCCAAGCCATCTTCTTGCAAATGCCTACTTGGCTTCCTGTTCCATTGCACTCATTTCTCATTTTAGTTACTTGTATCCATACATTTTTGTCTCCCTCAGCGCGTGTTGGTCTCAGTTACTATTCTGCCCCAGTATGGTCTTTTTCCTGGAACTTCCTACATTTCAGAAATAATTGTGGCTAATTTCTTCTTATTCCACATTTCCCTAACACCCCTTCCCCACCCCCCATGCCCCCTCAATCACCTTAGCCTTTGGCTGAAAAGTCTGCAGCATTTCAAAGTTCAGCAGCTGCATGTCCATGCCTAAAAGCAGTGAGGATCTAGTAATGTGGAAGCCTTGGGCCCAGTCTTTCTGGAGGGCTCGTACTGCCATATTCTTTGATAGGAGAAAACTGGAGTACAAGTTAACAGAATAGGCAGTGATGATAGAAAGCTTTGTGAGAATCAGTTTGGTCCTTTATGGAACTTTGTTCTGTTCTTTGAGTAAAAAGCCAGGTGTATTAATCATGAAGTTTATTTCTAGGAAAAAAAAATAGTAGTTATTTTTTTGTTGTGTAAATTGGTAACATAAGTAGTGATAGGAAAGCATGGTGTAAAATGTTAACTCTGGAATAGGTATCTATTGGATTAAATATATTTGTCTTAAATAGAAGCCAATTTACAGGTGAAGTAGACTTTTTTATAAACTATTTATGAAATACTGTGAGTCATCCTGGAAACACTGGGGAAATAAAGCTAAAACAGTTTGGAAATAGCAAGTGACAACTTCTGGAGGGAGAGAAACAATGCCACTTTAGCCAGTGCCATCCTCACCTCATTTCTTTATTAAGAATCAACATCTATTCCAAGTCACAGTCCAGTTCTTCACATTAATTAAGTTTATTGGTTTTAATTCTCATTGCTTATTACAAACCATTTTAAATAATGATTATTCGAGATGACAAATTTTCTACTACGTATTTTTTCCTATGTATCATCTGCCTGTCTTTTCTGTGTTATTGCTACATTAACATATTTGATAATAACAGCCAGAATGAGATAAGAATTTATTGTTTTTACTAACTTTAAAAAAGGTTATTGCAGAACTTACGTAAACAGTAATTGTTTTGCAATTTCTTGCCTTTGGTTTCCCCACCCCCCTTGGCTGTAGTTCTCTTTAAGTTAGAGAGTGTTAGCAAACAGAGCTCAGAAATTTGTATCTTGACTATAAGGCAGGTGACATTTTAAATTGTATCTGATTCTAGGGACTTTCCCCCGATTGCTTTTTCTTAAAATACCTTTGAGAAAATAAAGAGAAGACATCAAGCTTTCCTTTGTTCCAGTTAGAGATGATTTTTAACTGCAGTGTAGATTAAATTGCAGCAAGCTGATAGTGATGCCTAGGAATTCGTTTGTTGTAGTTGACTGTTTCAGTTTGAGGGTTTGGACACCCCACCCATATCTGGTGTGTTCTCTAAGCGCGGAAAGTTCATTTTTGCAGTTTTAAATTACGAAGGTCACCGAGTGTTTATTGTGTTGCCTACTGAACACTTAATATTTAATTATCCAGAGATATTATTTTTCAATTTTTGTATTACCTCATGTAAACCTACTGGATCTTGAAATATGTTTTACATCAAATTAAAATATGCAGTAATTACCTTATCTTCATTATCCTAATGTATCTTCCTAAATTATGACTATTTTGGTGTGAAAATTTTGATACGGATTAAATATTGGTATTGATTATAACTGAATTTTTATGGCAATATCCATAAGGTGTACATTTTTCATGGTCAGCAGCAGCTCGTATGGCTTGTGTTATGTGCAGCTTGAAAGCATAAGCCTCTGTTCGGTGCAGCAGTAGTAATAAATTCTGGAACAAATTTAGATGTACTATTTGTGCCAGAAGTTTTTACTATTACATTGTTTTAAATACAAACATGTCAAATATTCTACATTGCTTAGCTATTTTGTTTTCATTTAAATTAACTTCATAAAGTGTCTTTGGTATTCTCAGAGCAATAAGGAGAATGACGCTTATATTACCTAACATTATGAAAAGAATTTAGTCTTGCCACTGTAATGGAAGACAGCAGTGTAATACAGAGAAAGACGAAAGTAGTAGATATATGTGGAACATTGATGTTGAATTTCTTTTATCTTTGAGCAATTAACCCGACAACCTTCATGCTCTTTTAAAGAAATTTACATTACTTTTATAAAGATAGTATCCTCCAAAGTCAGGATATCAGAATCTGTTCAAGTACACTTTATGGTCAGTAAGTATGTATTATCCTTTAAAATTCTAGGCATCTCTTGTGTATCAGAGTGGGGATGCAAAGAGATGATTGCTCAAGTGAAAGGTGAAATGATGCACAGTTCAAATTTTAAAATTCAATCCATGCATCCTGATATTTGCTGTTTGTTTTGATGCCCTTTGTATTACCCTGTTAGCGGACCACCTTTTGAAATATGCTGTTTGAAGTGTGAAAAGCTGAGAACAGTGTTAAAAGTCTGCATTGCACTGAGGAAAGCATTCTGAGTTGGGTTTGGGACATTTTTTGAGGAGGTCTGGTTTTTTTTAATTTCAAAAAAATTAAATACAAAATAGATTGGACCATTTTGGCCCATACTGGTAATGCAAAAATGTAATGGTTCTTCTTTAGAAAACAGTTTAAATATGGATGGCTTAATCAATTATTACTGATTTAGCTAATGCACAATTTCTTCTAGTTTAGACAGAAATATGAGGCAACCAGGTCCTAGAAAGCTAATACTAGCTCTGTTTTCTTCTAGAAATCAAGATTTAAAATACCTACAGACCAAAAACTTAACAAGATATTTGTATGTGTTTATAGAATATCTGATATATTACTTTCTCAGTATTTTAGTATTTAGCTCTACTTGGCAATGCTAATATATTATAAATGCTGCAGAAGTCTACGTTAGCACCTCACTGTGTTTCTTTTAATTTTTTTCATTTAAATTTAGGATTCATTTGATCAAAGCCAAAGATGGCATCGATGATTATTTGGCGAAGAATATCAAAGGGTTGTCAAAACAAGAAGCTGCTGCGTAAGTTGGCTTTTTTTGAGGCATTTTAACATACCTAAGTTTATTGTTTCCTTTGTTTCTACTCATCATAATCATTTAAATTTAAAGCTCCCCAGGCCCTACCCTTTTTAGTGGAACTTGGCATTTAAAATTGAATTTGATATTAAATAATGATGGCTCATTTCTCCTGATCTTAAATATATCAAAGCATTTAACTCCTCAGTTTTACCAATTTGTATATTTAACAAAGTATTATATCACATTTGTAACATTATTGTTAAGATTGTGTCAGTAATTATGTTTAAAATTGTGTTTCTCTTTTTTTTTTTTTCCCCCCTTGCTTTTTTTTTCCCGAGCCTCTGTGAAATATCTCCTTTGGGGTGGAAGCTTCGTACACCGACATACATATTCTTGTAATTTTGAATTACTATTTAGCCAAGCCCAAGTGCTGACTTCTGTGGTAAAGCATTTAATACACCATTAGTTATTTAAAAACCCAATGAAAGAAAGAAATCTAGATAAGTTTTTGATTTCTTAGAGCTGAGGTATTTACATTTAGAAGTTACAAGAGACTACAACCGACTTATTCTTCTGGAGTCTTTTAACAGATCTGGGGTTCAGCACCATCAAAATTAATGAAAGAATTCTAAGAAATCTGAATTGCTGGTTGCTTAAGTGAGATGATTTATTTATTTCAATATTGAAATAATAAAAAGATGCATATACAAGGCCTCTAGGCACCTTAACAATTAATATTGCAAGATCACCCTTGCAGCATAAAAACATTGTATCAGTCAGACAGGAATTCGACCAGTAGTTGCTTGCAGAGCATGCTTTTTTCCTCCTTCCTAGCTCAAAAATGGACTGGCAAACCTTCCCTAAAAACTTTCATATTAAAATCTAGAAAATTACCAAATTTGAGTTGAGGGGTAACAACTTTAGCAGTGTCCTAAAACCATACCAGATTAAGGCTCAGCCAGCAGACACCTTTCTCTTTCCTGTAACACGTCCAATTTGCCTTTATTTTTACAATGGTAACATGATAAAGCTAGTAAGTGTTCTGACTGTCAGTACAAAGACTGTAATGTGTCTGATCTGATGCTCTAGGAAAGCAGTCTGTTTAAAGGAAACTCATACCACACTTCTTTTATTTGGGTTTTGTCTAGGTTCAAAAATGAAGGACTAAAGATTCACTGAACCAAAGTTCAGTGGTAGGATTGGTCAGGACCTTCTCAATATGTCATCCCAGGGTTTGCAAAGTTCAATTTGTTCCTTTGTTTCTGTATGAGAGACTGTTATCATGGTCATGGTCTGTGGGAGAGAGCAGCCTGACAGTGACAGGAAACTGAGTTAAGGAAGTCCCATGTTACTGCTCTGTGAGTACGTATGGTTGATGTGGAACAGTTACCTTTGATCATGCTGTCGTACTAATTGTGCTAGGTCTCATAGCTGGTTTAATTCCCTGCTTAAAGAGAAGGAAACTAAAACTGGTCTGTGACGCGGTCACATTCTGCATGAGCTGGATCAAAATAAGGAACAGATCCTTCCTGAGCAAATGCTGTGTTGACAAGAGATCCTGTCCCCTGAATTAGGGGTAGTGTAGTTGCTCTGTGAGGGGAGATGTATCAGACCCCAGGGAGCAAGCACAGAAATAAGTACATTAATTTATTGTATCACAGTATCACAGTATGTTAGAGATTGGAAGGGACCTCAAAAGATCATCTAGTCCAATCCCCCTGCCAGAGCAGGAACACCTAGATAAGGTCAACAGGAATGTGTCCAGGCGGGTCTTGAATGTCTCCAGAGAAGGAGACTCCACAACCCCCCTGGGCAGCCTGTTCCAGTGTTCTGTCACCCTCACTGAGAAGAAGTTTCTTCTCAAGTTTAAGTGGAACCTCTTGTGTTCCAGTTTATACCCATTACCCCTTGTCCTATCATTGTTTGCCACTGAGAAGAGCTTGGCTCCATCCTCGTGACACTCCCCCTTTATATATTTATATACACTAATAAGGTCACCCCTCAGTCTCCTCTTCTCCAAACTATAGAGACCCAGCTCCCTCAGCCTTTCCTCATAAGGGAGATGCTCCACTCCCTGAATCATCTTTGTCGCCCTGCGCTGGACTCTCTCCAGCAGGTCCCTGTCCTTCTTGAACTGAGGGGCCCAGAACTGGACACAATATTCCAGATGGGGTCTCACCAGGGCAGAGTAGAGGGGAAGGAGGACCTCTCTCGACCTACTGACCACCCCCCTTCTAATACACCCCAGGATGCCATTGGCCTTCTTGGCCACAAGGGCACAGTGTTGGCTCATGGTCATCCTGCCATCCACTAGGACCCCCGGGTCCCTCTCCCCTACACTACTCTCTAACAGGTCGTTCCCCAACCTATACTGGAACCTGGGGTTGTTCCTGCCCAGATGCAGGACTCTACACTTTCCCTTGTTATATTTCATCAAGTTTCTCCCTGCCCAACTCTCCAGCCTGTCCAGGTCTCGCTGGATGGCAGCACAGCCTTCTGGCGTGTCAGCCACTCCTCCCAGCTTAGTGTCATCAGCAAACTTGCTGACAGTACACTCAATTCCCTCATCTAAATCATTGATGAATATATTAAATAATACTGGTCCCAATACTGACCCTTGAGGCACTCCACTAGATACAGGCCTCCAACTAGACTCCGCCCCATAGACTACAACTCTCTGGCTTCTGTCCTTCAGCCAGTTTGCAGTCCACCTCACTACCTGATCATCCAGACCACACTTCCTCAATTTAGCTATGAGGATGCTGTGGGAGACTGTGTCAAATGCTTTGCTGAAGTCAAGGTAGACCACGTCCACCGCTCTGCCATCATCCATCCACAATGTTATTTCCTCATAAAAGGCTATGAGGTTGGTCAAGCATGACTTCCCCTTGGTAAAGCCATGTTGACTGCCCCTCATAACCCTCTTATCCTTGACATGTCTTAAGATGGCATCAAGGATAAGGTGTTCCATCACTTTCTCGGGGATGGAGGTGAGGCTGACCGGTCTATAGTTACCCGGGTCCTCCTTCTTGCCCTTTTTGAAGACTGGAGTGACATTTGCTTTCCTCCAGTCCTCAGGCACCTCTCCCGTTTCCCAAGACTTGGTAAAGATGATGGAGAGTGGTCTAGCAATGACTTCCGCCAGTTCCCTCAGCACCCGCGGGTGCATCCCATCTGGACCCATGGATTTATGGATGTCCAAATTGCTCAACTGGTCCCTAACCCATTCCTCATCGACTAAGGCAAACTGCTCCAGTGACCTGACTTCATCTGAGGTCTCAGGAGTACAGGGCTCTTCAGGACTGCCTCCGGCAGAGTAGACTGAGACAAAGAAGGCATTCAATAACTCTGCCATCTCTGTATCTTCTGTCACCAGGGCACCCACCCCATTCATCAGTGGGCCAGCCTTGCCTCTGGTGTTAGTTTTATCAGCTATGTATTTGAAAAAGCTCTTTCTGTTGTCCTTGACCCCTCTCGCCAGATTTAATTCTAAGGAGGCCTTAGCCATCCTAGCTGCCTTCCTACATCCTCTAGCAGCAGCCTTATATTCCTCCCGAGTGGCCAGCCCCTCTTTCCATGACCTGTAAACTCTCCTCTTCCACTTGAGCATACCCAGCAGTTCTTTATTTAGCCACGCAGGTCTCTTGGCCCTCTTCCTTGACTTTCTACGTGTCGGGATGCTCCGCTCTTGAGCTTGGAATAAGCAATTCTTGAATGTCAACCAACTATCCTGAGCCCCTTTACCTCAAGCAGCCTTGCCCATGGGATTTCCCCTAGCAATTGCTTGAAAAGGCCAAAGTTTGCCCTGCTAAAGTCCAGGGTTGCAATTCTACTTGCTATTGTACTGGTCCTACCACACAAGATCCTGAATTCCACCATCTCGTGGTTGCTGCAACCAAGGCAGCCCTCAACCTTTACTGCTTCGACCAGACCCTCCTTGTTAGTGAGGATGAGATCCAGCAGCACTCCTCTCCTGGTTGGCTCATCCACCATTTGGATGAGGAAGTTATCATCCATACACTGGAAGAACCTCCTGGACTGTGGCTGGGTTGCTGAGTAGTCCTTCCAGCAAACATCAGGGAAGTTAAAATCCCCCACGACAACCACGTCCTGTGACTGTGAGGCCGCTCTCAGCTGCCTGTAGAAGGCCTCGTCAACTTCCTCACCCTGATCTGGTGGCCTGTAACAAACACCCACAACAGTATCACCCCTGCCAGCCTGCCCCTTAATTCTCACCCACAGACTCTCAACTCGCTCGTCCCCTGTCCCTGGACAGAACTCAGTACATTGCAGCTGCTCTCGCACGTAAAGAGCAACCCCACCACCCCGCCTGGCTGGCCTGTCTTTCCTGAAAAGGACATAGACCTCCATGAGTATATTCCAGTCATGTGAGCTGTCCCACCACGTCTCTGTAATTGCCACCAGATCATAATGTCCTGACTTAACACAGGTCTCCAACTCCTCCTGCTTATTTCCCATGCTGCACGCATTGGTGTACAGGCATTTCAAGGAGGGAGCTGAGCTCACCAATTTCACCCTAGGATTATAGGAGGCCTCCCAGTCTTCATCAATTCTAGAGTGCTGCCCCACTGGGGCAAGCCCAGCTACAACCCCATCCCCCTTCGAATCTAGTTTAAAGCTCTCCAAATGAGCCCTGCTAATTCATGCCCCAGCATCCTTTTGCCTCTGTGAGATAAACCTTTCCCACATGCCATCATCCGGACTGGAGCCTTATAAAACCAGCTGTTATCAAAGAACCCAAAGCCCTGCCTAAAGCACCAGTCTCGTAGCCAATTGTTTATGGACTGAATTTTCCCATTCAGTCCCACATCATCACCGGAAGATGGAAGAAGTGAGGAGAAGATCACTTGAGCCCCAGACTCTTTCACCATCCGCCCCAAGGCCCTGTAGTCTTTCTTCATCCCCCTCAGACTGTGGGAAGCAGCTTCCCCCCCACCTGTCTGGAAGACCAGCAGTGGGTAGTAGTCTGTCGGGTGCACCAGGCTGGGGAGCGCCCTGGTGATATCCCTGATCCGGGCTCCAGGCAGACTACACACTTCCCTATGATGAGGGTCAACTCTGCATATCAGGCCCTCTGTTCCTCTCAGAAGGGAATCGCCTACAACAATGACCTTTCTTTCTTTCTTGTCAGAGGCAGTCTTGAGGCGCGAAGTCGACCGCCTTTTCCTAGGTGACCTTGTAGTCTGGCCTTGCGCCACATCCTCACTTACCTCTCCATCAAGATCCAGGGCCTCAAACCTATTACGGAGGGGCACCTGGGGAAGCAGGGCAGGAAGGGAGGAGGGTTGCCCACGGTTCCGAACTGGAACTTGCTTCCAGCCCTCATCGTCTTTTTGTCACCCTAGTTCCACGCCAGCTATGCAGTGCTGCTGTAGTCACTACTCTACAATTGTTGTAGACCAACTTGCCTACCCAGTGACCTGTTTCAGTCTTTAGCCCCAGTGGATTTCCACAGTACACACACTGTGGTAGGGACATAAGTGTTCTCTGTGATTACACAGGAATTCACTGCTGTTTTAGTGAGGCCTTGGGGCTTCAAAGTTCATTTTACAGATCTGATTTGATCATGTCAGCCTTTTACTGCTATTAAAAAAAAAAAACAACAAAAACCAAGCCAACAACAACAACAAAAATCCACGCCCAAAACCCCTTCCTATGCAATTTTTCTTTTTATATCCAAACTCTTAGTCTGGAGGTTGTGAAAAAAGAAACCAGCAAGGAAATCCACAATGAAGTGAGAACTTTATCATCTGTTCTGCAATACCTACACAAAGTGGGGTGTTTCCTTACTGGTTTGTAATATGCTGTTTTTCAAAGTTATCAAAGCCTCTTGCAAGATTAAACTGATACATGTATTCTAGTTTATTTCTATGGAGGCTTTTTGAGTACATCTTTTAAAAGACTATTTTCATGTTCTTTGTAGTTAATTATTCTCAGAATTTTAGCTTTTGATAGTAGCTCAGCAGTTACAAAGCTTTTATAGTATGTCATTTACTACTGCTCTTCCATAAACTTGATACAAGCATTTGAGAACAAACAAATGGTAACAAACTAGCAGCTACACAATTAAATTAGTACTAGGATAATATCTTTATAAAAAACCTAAATGACCAGCTGTAATTTTAAAACAATTTATAAACTAAGGGGATGCCGTATCTGTAAATGATCTTACTGAAATCGATGTTATCCTTTCTATGCCTTGGCAGACAACAGATGTTTTTCTGAAAAAAAAAAAAAAAAAGAGAAATTGCTTATAATATACTCTGTATTTCTTTAAATAGTTTCCATTCCAAAAGTGGATTATTGCCCTTTATCTTTATATCTGTACTTTTGTTTAATATGGAGGTTGTCAGTCATTTCTCTGTTAAGAGAAATTCTTGTAGCCACACCACTCCTTAATATTGAGCACTCTTTTTTTTTTTTTTTTTTTTTTTTTGCGGGGGGGTGGTGGTTGTACATGTTAGGCAGATTTATTACCTACTAAATAAAGACATGTATGGCTAGTAGCATATTTATGGAAAAAAGTAACAATATTTAAATTAAAACTCTTCCCTAAAATTGTGTCCTTCACAATATTCTTTAAAATTAAGTTAGTTTCTTCAGAGCTGAAGGAAAAAAGGGTTGCAGTTATCCTTCTATCATACAGTATTGTACTTTGTTCCAGACTTCAGCAAATGAGAAAAATTTTGTTGAGTGTTGTTATGTTATAACCTCATTTTTCTGTGAAAAAATTTGGAGATTTTTTCATTTCTCTTCTTTGTCATAATTTTTTGTCCCAGGGTGATATAAGAGGAAGATGAAACAGTTCTTAAGAAAAATAGTACTTTAATCATATTAAAACAGGTTATTGCTTTGGGTTTTTTCACTGATTTTGTTTTCTTTGCTTCTCTAAAACTTTAACTTGAAATAAGAAATGAATGCAGTGCAAGTAGCTGGAAACGGACAAAAGTGAAGGTTCCATTAATGCAGCATGTGACTGCTTTTCTGCTACAGCATTAGGCTTTTGTAAGCTTATGAGGAGGCTGGCTGACTCCACTGGCCTCAAGTGAGCCTTCCCAGACACTTTCTGTTAGTGGCCTTGACTCACCAAATCATTAATGGCTCGAAACTGGGTTGCCAGAAAAACCACGTAACAGTTCTTTAGTCTTCATATTAATGAAAATTGTCCAAATATGACCATATCATCAAAACACAGTTAAAAACTAGAAAAAGAGATTTTGAAGTCTTTTTGATGAAAGGAACAGCTCTGTTTAGTATTAACCAAAAAAAATAAAAATAAAATAAAATTCGTGATGCTCCTAGATGTATTTCTGTGATTGGATGATGCAGTTCTTGTATCCTCAGTCAAGACCCCTTGGTAATCAGATGACGTCTGAATTATTTTCCAGAGACTGTATGGCTTGACCTAGATATGCAGAAAATTGGTGTTTGTGTTTTCTGTCTTGTGAGTGGTGGGTCAGTGTGTTATTGCCTTGATAAATTTGTGTCAGTAAAGACAGGCTCTGATATGACTTTTTCAGGCAGGAGATGGTATTATTTTATATGCATTCAATCAGATGGTTTTTGAGATATAGTAGGTTGTTCTGCTTAGAATTCACCAGAAAGCTGGCCCTTTTCAAGATCACCTGGAACACAAAATGGCAAAGGCTTTCACCCTCAGGTGGGCTGTGTCTCCCAGAGCAATTGACAGGTATCTGAGCTAATACTGGGAAGATCAATCATTAAACTAGTTTGCAGATTGTATAGCGACAACTGGAATATTTTTGCTCTAGGAGCAAATGGTTGAATGTAGTGTCAACCCTTTGCTTCCGTAAATTTTTGTCCTTCAGATAGAGCAAAGGGATTTTCATCTGAATTTAACTGATACAGAGGACTAGGTTAATCACCGCATATAATCAATTTAAATAATTAAGAATAAGTACTTTGATTAGTTAAACCCAATCTTTTAGGATTTACAAAACTGCTTTAGAACATGGTGGATTATACTTTTGAAGCACCTGTTCCATAGCTTACATAGGGAACTTAAGGTGACCAGCTCAAGTGTAAACATGTAAATATACAATTAAATCCTACACTGGAGAGCTATTGAATTTTGAAAGTTGTAAAAAGGATCAGGTAGAAGTCTTAGAGTTGTGTTCGCTACTTCCTGCAGTAGCATTTCTACAAGAAGCTGGCAAGTCCAGAACAAAAGTGACCTGGCATCTATATTGCATCTTCTGTTTGTGCCATCTGCTAGAAGATTATTTTTCCATTCTTCAATGAGAGAATGAAAAGGGGCAAATTCAAAAACTTCACCCTCCCCCACCCCACCCACCACCCCCACCACCCCTCCCCTAGCAAGTTTCTGCTGTTTTCAGTGTCAGTATCAGCTATGTACAGTTAAGGAAAAAAAATGCTGGAAAATTAACGAGTGAGTAATTGTGAGTGCTCAAGATAAGTTTGTGGAAATAAAAGATTTCTTTCCTACATCCTTAATTCTACTACCAATTTGGCTCCGAATATTCAACCCCATCTGTCCTCCAAGACTACAGGAAGAAACCTCCTCATGTGATTAGAGGCCAGGATGATTTGGAGAGTCCACTGCAGGAGAAGAATGGGGTCTGTGGGCTGATGGAGAGCAGAAGGACTAGGCTGAAGGGTGTTCTGTTTGTTATTTTCATCATAGCCATGTGTCCTGGGTTCAGCCAGACTAGTAAACCCTACTATTAGGCTGGGCTTCTTATCTTGTCCTCTCTTTGTAAGTTATTTAAATCATTTGGTACTCAATTTTAGATTTTTTTTGCTTTTCTATTTGTCTTTATTCTATCTTTTGCATTGATGGACCAATTTATTAAGGAAGCTGAACACAAATATTTTCTTGGGATTTTTGATTAATCTAAACTTTCTAGTAGCTGTTGCTTCTACCAAATAAATTAGTAAAGTGACTTCATAGGTGACATATGAAATCTTTTACTTAACAAATAGATTGGGACAGCTTATCATATTGCTATGGGTGAGGTTTCTTCTTCGACGGTATATCACATTGTTATGGTTGGAGGGATTTTCCACAACCTTAAATCTTTACTGGGGCTTCCCAATTTGAACATGCGCAATTTAGGCTTATGAATTCTGTGTTGTGAAGTGAATATGACCATTTCTGTGTTATGAGGTGAGATGGTGTTACATAGCACTTAAGGGACAGGGGAGGGGCGCTGCCAAGAATAAGAGTTATGAAAAAAATAACTTGGTGGTGTGGGATTAAGACAAGGAAGGAAGAGTGGCAGCTGCTGTTACTAGAAACCTTGCATAAGGCAATTTTAGACACAGATAATGTGTAAAAGCAGATTCTGCTTCTACCTTGTATTGCAGTCCCTAATTGCACAGTATTTGGTTCTAGTGGTTTGAGCTGCTACCTTTTCTTTTGTAGATAGCACTATGAAGGCAGAGGGAGAGAGGAGAGCTCAAGGTAGCTAAAGAAGAACATAGCAGCAAAAGGAGAAAGGAGTAAAGTGTTCTTGCTCTTTCATGTTCACGATGATTTTATGGTTCTTGCTGATGTCAATCTTTGGATATGACCTGTGAGCACCTTATGACTGCATTACTCTGAGAACTGGTGGAATGTTGTGTTAACTCCACATTTTATGAGGATATTTCTTCACTTTTAAATACTAAAAACTACAGAAAAGAGTAAATCAGAACCAAAGAAATGTATCTTTTCATAGTAAAAGAAATTTTAAATTAAGGCACTCTATCCCAAACTCCCTGCTGATTGTGGAAAGGGAGATGGTACAAGTCACTTATTGAGCTAGATGATACATTTTAAATTTCTTTCACAATATTATTTAAATATGTATTTTTTTCTGTCTGAATTATTCCTAACAATCTTGCTTGCCATGACCAGGATTCAATGTTTATTAAATAACTTTCAAAAAAAGATTTTTAGCACTTAGAGGCATACATTCTTTTTGGTTAAATGAATCATCTCTGTGAATTCTGGGCCTGATAAACATTATTTAGTGTAACTAGGCAGTGATCTAAAGAACAGAACTGTGTGGGAAGTGAATGGTTTGCCTTTCCTAAAGAAACTTCTCTGAGCGTTTGTGTAATGTGAAAGGTTTTTCTTGAAAAGGTTAAAAAAAGTTCTAATCAACTTCTGTACATTATGTAGAACTTCATTTTCTAAACTCTGCAAAAGAAAGTTTCATATTTAATGGGAAATCATGAATTATTCCATTTATTATCTACTTCCTCCTTTCAAAGACATGATCTGGATAAAAGGCGGGGTGAATAATTTCAAAAAATACAATACATTTTTAATGGGAAGGTGCAAACTACAGATTCTCATGACTATTAGCAAGTATAGAGGAAACAGAATTTTACTTGCAAAAACTCATCAAACTCTTGCAAAGATAAAATACATGACATACTTTAATAAAGAAGAACACAGTGATCTGAAGTTTTCCTTTTTTTATGTAACTTGTTGTTTTTACTAAGTTTGGCCTTACAGTTTTCTAGTGCTTTCATTTCTCAATAGTTCAACAATATTTAGTACTGAAGATAATATACAAGCAATGCACAACTGACTTCTATTCTTAAAACGCTCATAACGGTGAAGCATCTCTAACATACAAAGAGAGTCTGAAATAAAGACAGTCTAATTTGCCTTGGTACAATCACGACTTCCTAATAATTCTCGCTGTGAATCCTTCTGAATTGTGTAAAATCCTCTCTTTTCATTTTCCCTCTGAATCTCTGTGTGGTCTATTTGTCTTTAGACTACTGAATAAGTTCTGTTAGAGACTTAAATGAGCTACCATAAACAAAAGCAAAAATACTGTGAGAATTGTTCATAGCAGTAGTATAATAAATGTGTAGACTTGTATAGGGTTCTATGATAATTCATAGCATCAGCTTGAGAAGAATCAGAAAGTAAATAGTTATGATTATCTTTTTCTAAAGATAATTTTGTACACTGTGAAAGAAACTTGCAGAGAAATTTGACTTCTCCAATATCATACAAGTCAAATGGAAAGGGTTCCAAATTCAGATGTTTCTAGCTCTCAGTCCACTAGGTTAGCTCTGAAATAAAAGAGGAAAGTTGAGAAATACTTCATCTTGATAAATAACAGTTCACAAAATATGTTGGAATTACTCTTTGTTAATGAACGTAATTAATTTAGAAAGAAAAGCAGAAATATTAATGAAGATAATGTTTTTGTCTGATTATGCTTGAAATATTCACAGGTGTGTGTGGTCTTGTTTGTAGAATATTTTTATAAGGCTAGCATTTTTATCTTTATTTTTAGTGCTTTCTTTTCATTTCTGTTTAGGGACATAATGCTCCAAAAGTTCATTGCTAAATTTATATTTCCATTTTCTGTGTTAATGAGGGTTCTTATTTATTACAGTACTTACATTCATTTTAAAGTACTTTTTCTGTGTCATCCTTTGATGTTTATAATTGATTAATTTTTCATTTTATGTAGTATTAAAGTGGCAGCGTAGCTTTGAACAAAAGGAAGCGAGTTCAATATATGTGTTCTTTGCGAGATCCTACTGACAGGTTATGCATCCACCTTTGATTGCATGATTTAGGTTAAAGTGTGGTTTGACAACAGTCAGAAAGTCTGAAAGAGAAGATGAAAAATACTGCATTACTGATGCTGAAAGTTGAATGGAATATATGGTATAAAGTACCTATATACTTGTTTTCTGATATACTGTTATTTTCATCTTTCTATTAATAGTTCTGAATACATAGCTCCATAAACCTTTTCTTATTTAAAAACAAAATCTCAATTGTTACAAAAGTCAATTTAAAGTAATGTTCTTCCCTCTCAAGATACATACAAATTATCATGAAATATTTTTTATTTATTGTTTAGAGTAGGGAATTCCTTTGATAACATTTTGAGGGCTTAGTTGATTTCATGTTTGGGTTTTTTTAATTAGGACATTAGCTATTTCAGCTTTGTAATTTGGAATTAAAAACCATGCACCCACCCCAATGTAAGTTAATTCTCAGCCTTAGTAAGAAAAATTCTGACGTATAACTGATGTCTATTGCTACTTAATGGCACTTATTGTACTTTCTTTAATGACATTACTATAGTCTACAATTTAACATATTACTATCCAGTAAATATTTCATAGAATCATAGAATTAAAAGTATTTAAAGTATTTAAAAGTATTAAAAGTATTTAAACGGGCAGTCTTTAAACTAGAATTAGAGGGTTGTGCCCTGATTCAGTTAAAGAGCTCTGTATAAGTAGCAGCATGTAGTGAAAATGTGCTGAGTACTTAACCAAACTGATACACCAAAGTACTTACGTATATAAATTTTCACACTGAACTCAGATACTCAGATGACTGAGATACATTTTCAAATTAGCTATGTACCTATAACTTCGGTGGATTGCAGCACAGACACGACAATCTAGATTTCAATAGTGTGAGTACATGGGTTTATATCTCTGTAACCTGAATCGTAACATTGCTGAATGCAATAGTCAAATCTTCAGCTTCCAAATTTACCAGGTATTGGCATATTTGCTTTTTGTGTTCAGCAATACCCTGCAGAAGTCTGAACTGTATTTCAGATATGGGTCACTAACAGTGTTGGGTTTTGACTGTCCAGCTATAACTAAATAATAATTCCTCTTTCAATTCTTAGGCAGAGCAACCTGAAGTTACAAGCTGTTACAGCATCCTTGGCTTTTTAGTGTTTTGTATAGTTTGGTTTGGGGTTGGTTTTTTTTTTTTACTTAATGCACATATTTTTCAAATTTTAGTGAGGAAATTCTGATCTCCTCTTGTTCATGCTGTTTGTTTGCATGTAAGTTAAGCACAAAGTAGGAAAGTATTCACATACTTTATTTAATTTTCATTTTCATGTAGATCTCTAGACATGAGATGTGAGGGGGAAAATAGTAAAATGTATTAGTTTGAACAAACCTAAGAAAAAATGTCTTGATTATTTTTCAGAATTTTGTGAGCCTTCTCCACGGCATTTGTATCAGTGATTGATTTGCTAAATGCAGAAGGAAATCCCAAATGGATGAAGCCTGTTTGAATACAGTTTTTAAACGTTATAATAATTAGTAATTATTTTACACTGGAAGTACACTTTAATATTTCATATCCTATCATTGTTTAATCCATGCCATTTTGTGTTTTACAAAATGGGAGTGCTATAGTATGCTTGTATTGTAACCATCTGGCATTAACCTACAGTAGTAATTAAATCCTACAAATTTAAAGATATGAACCCTGATACTAAAAAAAAAAAAAAACAAAAAAAAAACCACATAAAAAAACCCCAACCAACCAAAAAACACACCACAAAAAAAAACAAACCCTGTCATCTGAGAATAGTAGACTTTTACACTTATTTTGCATGTCTGTAATTGACCACACCAGACAGGAGGCATGGAGAATTAAAATAATAATAAATAATTCTGTTATGCTATACTGACTGTTTTGAATTTTTCCAACACCCGTACCTGCCTCTTGGTCTCTTAATTTCTTTTTTCTTTTCTCTCTTTCAGTGTGAAGGATAGCATGCCAATAGCCTTGCTGTGCAGGATTTTAAGTTAAAGGGAATGTAGTATGGTACTGTCCTGATCACCTAGATTTGCTTAGCTGTCTTGTAAAAGTACAATGCCATAAAATAGGAAGGTGTTTGAGATTGCAACAACAGTGTAATTTCTTTAGCCTTGCTGAAGGTTATTATTTATGATTTTTGCATGGGTAAAGACAGATTAGAATCAGATTTCTGTGGTTCCTCAGCATGACTCCAGATCATTTTAGAATAGCAATGATAATAAATAAAAAGAAATCCATATCAGAAAATCATATAAGTAGCTATGTAGTTTAAGAAAAGTATGATGCCTGTAGGAATACTAGATACACTTAAAGCAGTGTTAACAATAGCAATCGGTGCCTTTTCAGGCTTGCAGATCCACATTCAATAAATAGCTTCTTCCACTCATGTGATATACCACATGAAATCCTTATCTATAGCATGGCATCACTAAAATGACAATTTCAACTCTTGGTGGTTGTTTGGTGCTAAAAATTATTCTGATCCCTCACCCCCATGACACACATGCAGAAGGGCATAGATTTTTTCAGCACCTCATGCATAAAATGCCACATTGGCATATACTGCTGGTATAGGATAAATGCATGATACCTTACCAGAGCTACTAAGTGGACCTCAGTCATGTTTGACCCAGTCTGATTAAATAAACATACAACATGTGCAGGATTTCAGGAATGACAGAGGTAACTGTACAGAGGAACAGTGGATTCTCAGCACTGTTTATGTTTAAGTATTATAGTTTTCATCTGTTGAATTTCATGGATTGAAAAAAGAATTAAACAAATCTGCTTGAAATTAAAAACAGATTAATTGGTATCTTTGTTTTTACCATAAATGCACATACATGCTCCACACTTCTTTAAAAATTAATCTGTTTTCAAAAAATCCATCTGAAAGATTTTTTTTTCCTGGCATGCCCATGTGATCATTCGAAAGGGAAAGAGGACTTCAGTTTTATATTCACCTCATGCTTCAGTTTTAACATTAAACCCAGCCAACATGACAGAGCTGTCTGCTCTTTCCAATTCGACCGGTTGAGCTCTTTACAGGCAGCGTTTGTGTGGCTGTGGCACTGTGCTTCAGCGACACGGCGTAAGACAAACCGGAGCCTTGGCAGAGCAGGGAGCGCACCGCGTTGTCTCTGCGCTCTGCCGGCGGTTCTGCGCTCCCGCGTTTCATCCGCGCGGTCCCTTCCTTTGTTCTGAGGCCTTGCCCCGCCGCTCTGACAGCTCCGGGATTGACATATCCTGGGTGCAGTTTTCCGGATTTCCAGTAGATGCCCCCAGAGACCATTAAACCTCTTGAACGGCCCCACTTCAAACAAATGAAAGGCCAGTCTTTTTTCATTTTCCTTCTTGAAGTAACATAATTGTTCAAAGGAAGCCTAAAATCGGCGTAGCCGCCATGCAGAAAAACAAACTTACCTGCTTAACAATCTATAATAATTTATTAGGTAGGAAGATTCAAAAGGTTTAACGTAAACTGCTTCATTAGTGTAGTAGAAACCTACTGTTAATAGTTGGATTTTGTAAAATAATGGACCTTTAATTAGGTATCAGTTTTTTATATTGATATTAGAAATCAAGTGATATTCGGTTACATTAAACGTGAGATGCTCTATTTAAACTCACATTTTACATGCTGCATGGCATCATAAAAAATAGTATGAAAAGGATTTTAAGGGTTGATTTATAGTTTACCTCAAGATATCATGAAAAGTTTACTTCTGTCACCTACACTACTCCAGCTGTTCAAAAGCACTGTTTGGTGGGAAAAAGGGGCACTGACATTTTCATCTGTAACCACTTCAGTAACTGAATAAATTTAAGAAATCGTTGCAATGTCAGGCTCTCCTAGGTGTCACAAATACTATTCATCCACACAATATCATTCACTTCTAGCCCTATTTTATTGTTTGTGTGTGATCAGTCACTTGTGGCTGATATATTGTAGAAGCTTAAGAAAACAATAGTATTATTTTGTGCTTTGTGTATTTTCTGGTTTTAAGAATAACAGAGTGATAACTTTACGACTGTAAAATTTGAATAGTTATACAATAGATAGCAGCTTCATTGGTTGTGAGCTAAAATCAATTATCTTCGCCTAAAAAAAACCCATGCACTGTGCTGTATGATTACTGTATGTATGTTTACAGCACTTTATTAATTAGGATAGGATTTATTAAAAGCATATTGACACTAATTTTTAAAACTTGCCTATTTTATTGTATGTTTTGTTCTCCTGAATTGGTTTGCTAATAATGCTATCTTCTGGAGAAAATGTACTTTGACTCCAAGCAAACTGCATCAGTATACGCAAAATAATGTTACATGGACACAGTTTTCCTGTTTATACAAATACAAGTACTATGCTCAGTGACTATGCAGCAAATGTTAAAAATTAACTGAATGACCTTTTGTTTAGTTACTGTGAAGATCTTTTTGCAGTACTTTCTTGTTTACTTCCAATACATCTAATGATCTAATGCATGCACACATATACACATATAAAGATCACATTATAGGAATAAATATGCCTGTGTCTGCTCTGCAAGTTGTTATTCCACTGCTCTGAGTTGTATTACTGTAGGATTCAGTTCTAGGCGTTTGGAAGTTTATAGGAAATTTTACCCATATTCTTCAATTATTTTTAGTTAGAATTTTAAAACAGAAAGCAGAAAGCATTCAATATAGACTAGAGAATATATTGTATGGGATTAGCTTAATGTCTTTACAGTATTTTTAAGCCATATACTGTGCATCTGATCTGTGACAAATATAGCATATACTGGCAAATTAAAATTACATTTTTAAAGATATTTATCATTTATTTTTCTTAACATTTACTTTTCTTAACATTTACTTTTCTTAACATTTACATTTACTTGTTGCAAATATTTTCTGGTATAAAATAGTTATGTCTTTTCTCGTGTCTGTATGACCAATGCATGCTTTTCAATCTCAAAAAACACCTATTTATGTATTAAAGATAAATTCAGTACTGTCTAGTCTAAATTATATCAGGCTTTTGTAGTATTTTCGTATTCAGTTTTGAAACTGAAATACAAAAAAAACCCATGAAGGATTAGTGTGCATCTATGGAGTAAGAAATAGATTTTATTTTAATTGTATTAAATATGAACTTATGCTGATTATTTACTTCTTACATCTTACATTACTTTTTATTTCATTCACATCTAGTTAAGAAGTTTTTTACATCACTTCCATCTTACTAGCATTGTTAAAGAACTGCAGTAGCTATTTTTGGCTAGAAGTATTAGTCTCATTAGGCTATTGTTTAGCATGAGGTCATCTGAATTTATTACATACACTGTAAATCTCAGTTTTCAGAATTTCGTATTTATTTGAAAGCTGGTGAGAATCTGGAGTTAGTGGATTTTAATCTAAAAAGATAGTCTTGAAAACAGTTTGAAGACTTAATGGAATATAAAAAATAGAACTAACACTTCTGGGTGCTTGCCATTTTATTGGGACAAAGGTTTGTTTTCTGACACTAGATTCCTACTCCTGCAAACCTTTACGTCTGTACTTTAGTGTTACAGGCAGTCCCATTGGACTCATAGTTTTCTCCAGGATGGGACACAATGATTGTTTCATGCCACATAAAAGAAATATTTTGATTATTTCCATAAATAATACCCCAAAAGATATATTACCTCTTGAGAATATTTGATTGCACAACTTTTTGATATGTATATCTTATCAGAGTTTATGAATGAGATAACTTTGATATAAATTCATCATTGCATAATTTGATGTTAAAATTAGGGAGAAATTATCAAAATTTTACATCAGTAAACCAGTCCTAGCTGAAGTTATATGCTAAACAGAAGCAAAATAATACCTAATGATTATGTTTCTGGCATGGCATTTGTCTGACTTTTTAAACCAACCCATCATGTCCTACAGCAAAACTATTTAACATATACATTGTTTTGACATGTGGAATGTGCCTCATTTTTCCCTGTGCACTGTTTTAAAGCAAAATAAAAGTTCATTGTGTTTTCATGAACTAATATAAACATGGGGAGAGGGGGTTTCCCATCAGTCAGCCTTTTTTACCAATATCAGCTAAAGAACACCAGTATATTTGTAATATGTTTTCAATACATATATATTGGTATTTATTCATTATTGCCATATTTACTTCCCTATGGCATGACATTTGTAATAGTATTCTAGCAGGATGCTTTTTGAGCGGGGGATAAAAATACCCTGCTGCTGAACTGCAGAGGTCTCTTCTTGAAAGCTGTTTTAGTTATCTGTACTTATTTGGTAAGGTGGAGAACAGAATATGTGTTTAAAGGCTTAAAATCTATCTTTCTTATTCCCAGTAACAGGAATTCATACAAGAAGAACATCTGCATAGACATGCTGCGACAGGGTTATCACAAGTCCTTCTCCGAGCTCTTCGCTCTGATAGAGAAGTGGAATGCCTTGAGGGAGGCTGCAGGGCCTGGGTCAGCCATATGGCAGCAGAAGTCCCTGGGGGAGCAGCCTGATAAGCTGGATCAGCTTTACCACTTCCTGACCAGGGCTGAGGCAGCCCAGCGAGCAGGTATTGGGGGGATTGTGGGTAGCAGAGCAGCGGGAGCCGCAGCAGCGAATGCCTGGGGGAAGCTTCCAAATTGTTTCATGTATGAATTTGAAACACTACTGCATCTTAGCACATTTCAGCCTTAGTCAACTAAGCTGTATTTATAGAATAAATGATTAGGAACTGCAGATATCAGGAGAGGTTTTGTGAAGGAAAAAAAAAAGGAAAACCATGTAGAGTGCGTTATGATATCATCAGAAATGTTTGATGTATTTATAGCTTTGTTAAGATCTCAATTAATTTCTCATTGTTTTATTATTTATTGTTTTTCTTTCTCTATTGATTTGAGTAGCTGGGTTTGTATCAGAAAAATTTAATAGGTGAAATTCTGTTTCACACAGTAATAGTTTTATAAATCTGATTTTATTAAATACCCTGTCTGCTAACTGTGTTTGGATTTGTGACTGACTTAAAAAGGATTGTGAACATGTCAAATAAAATACAGCACACAGATGTAAAATGCCACCTGTGAATTACTAGATATTAGTGAAGACATAAGTCCAAATTACTGTATTTTCTCTATTGCCTACTATTTACTAAGCGGCCATATCTATCATTTCCTTTTACTATAAATAGTAACATTACTTATTCTGTCTTTCTCCTTTGGAATAATTGTAGGGATGGAGGCAGATAAAGCTCTAACTGCAGTGCTGTTTGATGGCTGAGCTGATATCACTATAGTTGGCTTGTTTCAAGGTTTGATTGTTATAAATATGAATACCTACAGTAAAATAATTTAAAAAAGGAACAGCAAAAAAACCCTTTCAGCACTTAAAAACAAACAAACAAACAAACAAACACATTCATTTTAAATGTTTATTTCATGTTTACTATGAAAGCCAAAAGTTATTTTTCAGTGTTAATTCACTGTAATGCTAGACAGGATGTCTAGCCATCCTATGACTGGAAGGAAGCTTCAGATTTGCATGAAATACATCTAAAACCCGAATAGGCACCCCTGTACCTTGCAGGTGTAAGAGAGAAAAGTTCTGCACTCAGACTGCCCTGACAGAAGCATACTACTGCCAGCAGTTTGTTCAAATAGTAGATATGTCTTATCTTGATGGGCCTGCTTCAAGCAGCTGCTTAAGGAGATAATTTTGCCTTCCTTCAGTGCTACAGTGTTACAGACTGACGTGTGACAACAGAGTTGGCAGACATGCTGTCAAAGTCTCAAGGCACTGCGGACCATGCAATTTCTGCCCCTATGAAAGGCAAGGGCCCTTTCCCTCACTGAATCCAGCAATCGTTGTTGCTGGGCTCTGTAAGTCTTTCACCTCTCACAGAGACAAAATACTAGCAATTGTCTGACTGATTGTATCTTGCATCTGGGAAAGAGTATCTCCCAGCTTTACCTGTTAAAGTTGATTAAAATGGAAGAAGATTAAATGAGAACGTATCTCCAGAGCTGGCAAGCATCTTTACTGAATTTTCAGATCGAGGTATATTTAGTTTTGATTTTTTTCACCTGTTTCAGTGCAAAACTTTGCACAAATCTCTTGTTTGCATTAAGTGATGCTCAAGTCACCTGATATGTGAAGCAGTAGATGTTAATTCATATTGCAGGTGTTAAAGCTAGTAGTGCTGTGAAGATAACATGAATTACACAGCTCATCAAATACTAATTCAGTTGTTCTAATCCAGTTACTCTCTGATTCTAATCAAATTGCTTGGGGCTCTGGCTTATGATCTCCTGACAACTGTAGTTGACACCATTTAAGAAGCATTCAGCATTTCACCTCAGCTGGAACTTACTATGATGTAGCAGTCACAACAGCAGATGACTTATGTTTGCTCTTCAGCTGCCACAGTTCAAGCAAGGATGAAAGT
The DNA here is from genome assembly GCF_963264785.1 of Psittacula echo. Taxonomy (NCBI): domain Eukaryota; kingdom Metazoa; phylum Chordata; class Aves; order Psittaciformes; family Psittacidae; genus Psittacula; species Psittacula echo. The sequence goes on from NC_137735.1 coordinate 65,638,188, forward strand.
AAGATTTGAGGGTGCAAACTATAAGAATTTCAGAGTGTGGCTGCTATCACTAATATTAGGCTGAAAGTACCTTTCTCAGGCATGCTGTCCTGAGCTAAGAGTTGTATGAAAGAAGACATAGCAGGTATAAACTAGGAGGAAAAAAAAAAAAATCTTTGTGACTTGTAAGTTTTTTGACAAATTTAAACTTCATGAGGGGATTGCTTTGTAACCTGAAGTGGTAAGTGGAAAGCAAAATTCCACTTACCTTGTCAATAAATACTTTTCTTACTTGTTATTTGATTTTTCACCTGGTGTTCTTGTATCACAGAGTGTTTCTGTCTTAATTGTGAACATAATTTAGAGCTGCTTCTCCTGTTTTAGAGTTTTAAGGTTGTTACCATAGTGCACAGAGAAAGCTAGGTATTCATTTACTTTCCATTTGCTGGTGGAATATGCCAATCTTCATTTTTTTGATAGTTTGTAGTTATAGGATACTATTTGCTGGACATAAATTCTTTGCTTGAACAGGATCAGTGCCATCTGCCATGATGTGGAGGCTGATATCAAACAGGAATTATTTTCTTTACTCCTGAGTTTGAAAATAGTAACATTTTTTTTATCAGTGTTAGATTGTACAGACTGTTTGCCTTTACATACACCAGTGAATGTTCTCTCTGTTTTCATTTTTAGTGGAACATTTTGATTGAATTTCAGGTCATACAAGAGTAATCTTTTTTTTTTTAATTGCCTATTACCAATATTATAGTGTGCAATGAAAATACGGTTCCTTTTTGTCCAACTTAATCTCATCGTTGTTGTATTTGAATACCTTCCAAGTATTTAAAAAGAGACAGCTAACATTAATCCTTGCAGCTTCTTGGAAAAATAGCTAACAGAGTTATTTTGTCCTATGTACAGCATTATCCCAAAACCAGTGGCAGAAATGTTGGCAATATTTGATTGCATTCCTATTTGGTCCATTTTAATGCAAATAATGTAAATGTTTCTGACTTCAGAATTGAATTGTTTCTATTTATTCCCTCATCTTCCTTCACTATCCTGGACTAATCTCTTTTTTCACTAGTTCTAGTCTCAGCAGCTTAAAAAAAAGAAATAAAGTGAGACAGTCTAGCTGTTTAAATAAGTGTAGTAGTAGGGTCTTTTACAGAAGAATGCAAGATAAATGCCAAAGCAACATATCTGCATAGCTCGGCTTGGCATGTGCATGAAAATGTTGGTTTGGTTTTGTTTGGGGTTTTATGTTTGGGGTTTTTTTCAAAAAGAAAGTTATATTTTGAGGCTGTGAAATGGCCTTCCTGCTTGACTGACTGATTGAACTGCTCAGAGTAATTCCACTTAAAGCTATAATTGCCCTTGAAAGGTATGATACACTGCTAGCAAGGTGTTGCTGCTATCCGTTTGAAAAGGCATAGCTCCCTAGCCCCTACTCAGTACTGTTCTGCGAGTTAGCAGGAGGGAGAGTTTGAAGCCACTGTCCATCCCTGTCTGATATTAAGGGTTCCTAACTTAATATCCTCTACCCTGTGAACAAGTGATGACCATACCTTACAGTGGTGTACTAACTAGACAGAATATTTTTGTCTAAAACCCAGACAAAATTTAGCTCTATATATCTGTGTATTTCAGTAGGTCACAGGGAAGATGTAGGAACAAAGACAATATGACTGAGAAGTCTTTTATTTATAGTTCGGAATTTTTTAACAGCACTCAGTGTAATGTGTGCCTGGAAGAACAGTGCATTATAATGGTAATATTGTTCCTCAGATAGAAATATTTAAAAGTGAAATTAAAACCTCTAAGCTGGTATTTGTACATTTGTTGATTTTGCCATATGAATGTAACTGATACTTTAAATCACTACTTGGCTGCTATAATCTGTCTTGTTTTAAAATGCATTGCTAATTTACTTGTTGGGTCTGTGTGCTCATTAGGCTAAGGCACATATTTCTTTGAATCATCTCATCAAAGTATGATGTAACTACTTTTATTTAGTTCATTAACACTGAGCCTACTAGAAGAATGAATGATGTTATGCAGATTATACTGAAGAGCATCAAACACGTGGTTTAGGCTGAGGCCAGCCTCTCGGTGATAATGTACCAAATTTGATTTTTGTCAAATTAGAGGTCGTCTGTCCCGGTATTATTTCAGAAGGGCTTGGAAAGTATTGCTTTTCATATTCCATCTTAACTACATATTTAATATAGGTCTGAACCTTAACTAAATCCTTACCTAGGACTATCTGAGGCCTTGACGAGGTATGATCAGTGCTTGTTAGAATGAGCTGGTTTACTTGTACTACAAATTGGAGGGAATGCAATGCCCAGATCGAGAGCAATTAGAGATTAGAATTAAACTTGGCTAGGGATGTTAAGGATAATAGGAAGGGATTCTATAGGTACGTAGCGAGTAAAAGACAGACTAGGGACAACGTAGGCCCCCTTCGGAAGATATTGGGAGAACTGGCTACCCGGGATTTGGAGAAGGCTGAGGTTCTTAATGACTTCTTTGCCTCGGTCTTCACTGGCAAAGTCTCTGACAGCACCACGCAAGTCTTGGAAGGCGAACATCCCTGGGATAGCTGGTGGGGAGTAGGAGTTAAGACCTGGAAGCTGCTGCCATTCTCAGATTGCATCTGCTCGTGACTCCTGACCCCATGAAACCTTTGTGGTACGCTGTATGCTAAACGCTGAATCTGTGTGTGCCGCAGGCTGCAGACCCTTGTTCTAGAGAATAACAGACATGCAGAATTAGAAGGAAGTGCTAACTTGGCTCTTTTTAACTCACTTCAGTATAGAGAAAACTTCAGATGGTATGAGTTATCATTTGTTCTTGTAAAAGATGACTTTTCATGAAGTTTGTGAAGAAAGCATGAGTATTTGATGTTTAAATCTTTTGTTTGTCTGAGATACTTAAGGTTGATAATAAAGTTTAGCATTTTAAAGCATTTTACAGTAGAAAGCTTTTCTGTAAGATTTCACACTTATGCCTTAGGCTGGGCTAGAAACATTGCAATAACCATATTACCCATGCTATTTTGAAAAAAAAAAAAAATAGAAAAAGGTTAAAAAGAAAGAACAAGGATAAGCATGCCAAAACCTCTGTTAATATTTGCTTGGATGAGGCATACTTTTGTTTGGTTTGTGTGGGTGAGGAAAGGAACACACTTATTTTCTGAGCAGATTTCTCGTTCTGTACTCAGTTTTTATCACAGGGAAAAACACAGCAGTTGCTAGGGACCAGTGGAAGGGTTTATTATTTTTGTAATTATCTTACAAAAAGTGAAGTGATTCTGCCTGGGAAGGAAGCTTTATCAAAGTATAGCCAATTGTAGAATTACCATTGGCTTCAACAGAAGCAGCATTTCTTAGAAAAATTCTGTAGTGTGTTTTCATTGCAAAGTCTTGGAGTTCCACTTTAGCATCCAAGATTACCAGTTAAGTGCCTTATATCATTATCATTAGATATCTTTGCCCTAACTTGGCAAAATTACTTCCTGACTGTTTCATTAGCATCCCTGTATAGATTGTACTTTCATTGAATATATTCCCCTTATGTAACCAGCAATGTTGGAAGGGATGTGCTCTTTGTACGCTATGCCTCACGATATCTAGGAAACAGCAGCTGTGCCTGAAACTGAATGATGTCAGTATGCCAACCCACATCAACATTTCTTTGTGTGTGAGTTTAGGTTATGGATAAACTTTTTGGAAAAAAGAATGATTGGGTTGTCCTCAACCTATAGACATAGAGGCATGATTGTTAATGGCCTGATTTAAGATACACATGTAAGGCATGAATTATCTACGTAGTTAACTATTAACTATTTCTTTCTTTGATGTAAAAATGCAGGCTTAGTGGAAGTGGGTGTGTTCTTAAGTTTTTTTATGGGTCCTGCTCTCAGTTTTCACCTATTTGGTGAAACAGGCTTCCCAAGGAAGTGGTGGAATCCACCACTCCATCCCTGGAAGGGTTCAAAAACTGTGTAGATGAGGCCCTTGGTGACATGGTTTAGTGGTGCCCTTGGCAATCCTGGGGTAAAAGTTGGACTGGCTGATCTTAAAGGTCTTTTCAAGCCTAGTTTATTCTATGATTCTATGATTATCCTGAACAAGCAAATGGGACTGATTCTTTGCTGTGTATGGACTGAGGTGGAAATAAACTTATTGCAGCACATACTCTATTGACATTCATGCTTCTTTTCGGCCCAGCAGTCTCCATTCTGGATCTTTCTGTATATGAATGCTTCACAGCATCAGCCGTCCTGTTGCTAAGTCACTGGTATTGATCTCTTTGGCAAAAGAAAAATGGAATTTCCAGTATTAATATTGTCTCATTCTGACATTAAAAAAAAATTACTCCTATTGACTTAAAGTGACTTAATTGATCTTAGGCCACTCCTTTATATCTCTTCAATAATGAATGGTCAGTTGTAATCAAATCATACCTGCTGAAAACAAGTAACTGAACTGGAAGATAAGTGTTATCAGCTGTTGAAAACTTTCCATATGGCCTTCATCTGGCAGGAACAAATTACTAACTGGGGCTTTTTTTGAGTGGAAAATATTGAGCCATAAATGGATGTTGAAAAATTTCTTTCTGATATTTGTGTTTCAAAAATAGGTAAAAGTTCTATTTTCCATTAACAACAACAGTTCTCTTTTCAAGGATAATACCAGGATAGGATCACTTCATGATATTGTTTTCATCTGTTCTCTCAAGACCATTTTGTACTTCTTTTCCTTTCTTCCACTACCTCTTGTCATGAAGAAGATCATGTACATGTGGCAGCAGTTGTACTTACATCATAATAGTATGGCTTGCAGATCTTCTATGTGTTTGTTTTCTCTCATCTTAGCCCTCTTGAGATTGTTAAACTCCACCTCGCTATCCCCATGCATTGCACTACTTAGTAGTTGTCTAGCTGAACACCACAAACATGCAAAACACTGAATGATCCTCTGTTCCATGCACACCTTTTCTTGCCTGAGATCTCAAAAGAGCCCAGGAACAAAGATTTTGTTCAGTGGTCTAATCTGGAACTATGGCTTGAGCATAGCAAGGGGAGATCCTAGCTGACAGCTGAAATGCACTTGAAGAGATCCTGATGCAGAGCAGGAAATACTATATTGTTTAACATATGGGGTTTAATGTTTAAGGTCAATTTGAAGGGATTTTTTATTTTAAATAACAAAAAGATCTCAGCAAGATTTGATAGGGATCCTTTCCTTTTGTGCATGCACACCCAATTTCAAAGTTGTTTTCCATTGCAAAGGTTAATAAAAAAATAAATATTTTAAAAAGTTCAGTTCAAACAAAAGGAAAGAAGTCCTTTTTCTTTAATTTAAATTCTGTGACAGAAACATAAAAATATTAAAATACTACAAAATGAATACTGCAATATAGCTTGACTTTTAATTTGTTTTCTGCTTAATTTTTGTGAAATATTACTGCTTTCAATTTGATAATTTGGCATTAAAAAAATGTTCTGTTGGATAATTGCTGATAAGATATGCTCTTAGCCCTGCTTCAGATCTTCAGTAAAGTCCAAAACTGCAAACTACCAGGCCTCACCATTTGCTCCATCAAGTTCTGTTCGCTCCATGTAGCTGCCAGTTTAGGTAGATGTTCATCTTTACAGTGTTCTTACAATCTTGTGACTTAAATGTTCCAGAAGACCAGAATTTAGCTTCCAGTGTTTTATGAAATGAATATGATTTGGACATACTAATGGGATCAGCCTTTGAACTTTTATTTATGTGCTTTCTTAATTGTTTCTTGTTTAAAACCAGGAATTTGTCTTGCAGGAACCATTTTACAATTGCTTCTGTGATTCAGACCTCTGTTTCTGTTCATTGGTATCACATTCCAGTGCCATCAGCCTCTGTCTGATAAGTGATGCAGATAATTTTTTTTTATATATATCAACAGATACATAATGATTACTTGTCAACATATATTCTGTTATCAGCTATAGAAAAATGCAGAAATTCAGAGCTCAAAGACTTAATGACTGAACTAACTATGGGATATTTTATAGAAAAGCAAATTTACCTGTTTTAATATATTTCTTCTCCTGGGGAGGTAAAAGTTCACTTTTCCTAGGTCTGATGTGCTAGCTACACTGCTGTCAGAATAATCTTTATGAATTTCTTGATTTGTAAATCAGAGTTCAAATCCAGAAGACAATATGTCTTTTAAAAGTCTCTCTTTGGGGTTTATTTTATGACCAGCATATGTGGTCAGCCCCTGTCCAAGACAATTACAGAGAAATGGTTGTCTTTGTGCACTTCTCATTGTTATTCACTGGCAGGATAGTCATCAGAGGGTCACATTAAAGTTCATTCAATCAAAGCTGTGGCAGTAACAATAGTCCGCCTCAGGTCAATTCCCTCTCTTGGGATTTGTAGGGCACTACCTGAAGTTATTTGCGTAATTTTATGTAGCATTAGTGTCTTGATACTTTGTAGCAAAGATTTCAAAGGCAACAAATCTGTATCTAGTGTTCTACTCCAATGACAATCCAATTATCTTTCCTCGTACTGTGTTATTGTAACCATTTTTATGTATCCTCTGGTATCTTCTAAATTCATTTGCACTTAGCTGTAATCTCTATATAATGTGTATTGTTATCTTTATATTCGTTGTTATAATTAGGTTTTGTATTTCTCTGTTCATGTAGTTATTTGTTATGAACTTGTAATCATCGTTGGAACCTCTGCCTTTTACTTTTGAGATAATCTTTAAAAGCACTCCGTTCTGCTGCCATAGATAAACCATAGCCAAGAAGTATCTGCTTTTCTTCAATGAGAGTAAAGAGATCTTAGGCAACCCATATCTATATCTAAATCAGTTAGTTTTGGTGAATCCCAACTATGTCTTGATTTTTTTAATCTATGCATATGTACAGATGTGCTTAAGTATATAGAGATTTATGTGTGCACATGCACAGATAGATATATGTGTATTAAGGCCAAATCAGTTCTGTTACTTCCATTGCAGTATCATTTGCAGAGATTTTTATGAGGCTATTTTACCAAAATACTCTTCATTTCTAATGCATGAATAAGTTTTATATGATGTACATTCCTGCATATTCTGCAGAAGTGGTGCCTAAAAGGTGCTTTTCCAGCCTGAAGGGGGAACAAAAAGCATGAAAATTCACAGTCATCAAGAGTGTTCTGATCAGGAATATATGAAGTCTATATGTAGATAATTATTCCTCTCAAAGCCAAATTTCCAAACTTAAACTGATGGTTTGGTATCAAACCTTAAATACAAATGAAAGCATGAGATTATAATCTAGATGTAGTTTCTGGGGTATTTCTATTTTGGGGATTCTAAAAAGACTGTGAAACATTTTTATTTCTTGGAAGGCGTGTTATTTAAAATACTAGAAATGGAAATGTTTGTAACACAAGCTGGTTCAAAAATCATAATTTTATATATTTTGATGAGAATTATTAAAAAGGTAGAAATATGAGGTACTACTTCATGGAGGAAAAACTGTGAGAGAATAAATAGGACAGCAAAATAACAACTAGAAGGCTAAAGCAATGAAAAGTATTGTTTAGCATTAAAGAAGGTAAATTAATTTGTAAATCAAAAGACAAAACCAGAGACTGTTCAAGAATGAGGAAAAAACATTTCAGCTTGATTTCAGAAAATTAAGCACGGAAAACTCAGGCAATGTTCTCCAGAATTGCTGGAATAGGTAAAGATGAGGGAGAAACAAATACTAGATAAACCTTTTGAAGACTGCAACATGATTAGGTGGCAACAGAATATTTTCAGAAGGCAGAATAAAGTTCTTACAGTGTTGTGCAACGCACTGGAAAGCTTTATCAAGATGTTCTGAAGTCAAAGAACTGTCATAGAATCATAGAATGGTTTGGGTTGGAAAGCACCTTAGGCTCATCTAGTTCCAATCCAGCCATGGGCTGGGACACCTCACACTAGATAGAATTTAGTCAAGAAGTCTTTTTTGAAAGTTGGATTTTCCCCAGTTCTTCCTGCAGATAACAAGAGAACAGAATTTAACTGCTTCTGCAAAACTTTTCTTCAAAACTTTTCTTCAAACTTGTTTTGATACAGTATCATAATTTTAAAACAGAGAAGATAAGGACTTTGAATGAGATCTTGCCTCTATTGAAATATTGGTTTTTTCCTCTTGATTTCTGTGTGGTGCTCAGTAGCCAGGTGTTTCTTTTCCCCCTTTTCTCTTTTTTGAGCCAAGCTTGCAAATTGCAGAACTCCCGAAAGAAAAGCAGTGCTGTTCACACATCTAGCTTAACCAAACAGTCTCTTACCTGCTGCAAGACTTGTGCCTATTAACTACATCTTTACCCAACTACATGAAAATTCTTTTAAGAAGTAGCTGTTTGGCTTACATTCATTTAACAGCCACAAACACAATAAATAGCAAATCAAAGCTTCCACAGAATTTTAGCTAATTACTCTCCATTCACATCTGATACAAGCAGAGTGTTGAAAGAAAATCTTAGTTCAGCTGGTGATAAATTCAGCTGTGAAATATATAGGTTCATGTTTGCCATGGTTTAAGCCCAGCCAGTATCTCAGAACCATGCAGCTGCTTGCTCACTCCCCCCTCTTCTTCCTAACCCTGCTCCTGGAGGGATGGGGAGGAGAATCAAAAGAATGTAACTCCCAAGGGCTGAGATAAGAACAGTCCAGCAACTAAGGTATAACACAAAACCACTGCTGCCACCACCAATAATAATAATGGTAAGGGAAATAACAAGGGAAGAGAATGCAACCGCTCACTACCCACCAACCAATTCCCAGCCTGACCTGAGCAGTGATCTAGCCCTTCTGGGTAACTCGCCCCAGTTTATATCCTGGGCATGACGTGCTGTGGTATGGAATACCTCTTTGGCTAGTTTGGGTCAGGTGTCCTGTCTCTGTTTCCTCCTGGCTTCCCCTCCTCCCTGGCAGAGCATGAGACACAGAAAGTCCTTGGTCAGAGTAAACATTACTGAGCAGCAACTAAAAACATTGGTTTTATCAGCACTGTTCCCAGGCCAAAAGTCAAGAACACAGCACTGCACCAACTCCTAAGAAGGAGAAAAATGGCTGCTACTGCTGAACCGAGGACGATGTACTTTATCTTATCGATTCTTCAGTATCATGTAGGGAATATATATTTCAAATCCTCCTTAGTGATAAGATACTATGAGAGTTGTCACATAAGTTTTAGATCTCTACTCCAAATTAATATGGTTTTGGAATAATTCAAAGAAGATATTTGTTGTGGATTATTTTGTTTTTTTAAAGTGCTTTTCTGAGAGAAATAACTAATTCCACGGAGGCTCTCATTCTGAAATTTTAAATTGTGAGTGATATATTTATTGATAAGTTTGTAATGCTACTTAGATTTGTGACTTGCATTTGTTGTATAAACTTCAACATTAGTGTGTGTTCATTTAGCTGTCTGAGATGATAAAGAGCAGGATCAGTTTTTTTCTTCAGACCATAAAGGAGTCTCACCTTCTTTCCACACTTGCTCTGAGAACAATACCCTAGTGACCTGTCTTTTTCATGGCAAGGTGTAAAATTTATTTGTCCTTAATTTCTGAGGATGATAAAAATGGGAATATAAATGAAAGCAGAAAGACTTTCTTTGAACATTTAAAATTGTATGAATTAATGGGTTTTGATTGCAGAGTGATCTATTTGGCTCTTTATCTCCATCACCATAGTCACTCCCTTAGCCCTGTTTTGAAAGCTCTCAGTGCCTTTTCAGGTTTAAGGGGCTCAGACAAACACTCCTCTGGAAGTGACTGTGTCCTTTATTTGCTCACTGTAGCTTCTTTCTTTTGTCTTATCTAGGTTCTACATGTTTTATTGAACTGAATTTTGGTATTGCATACAGAAATAAGAGCCATTTATTGTGGTTTTGTAAAGTTCTCATTTCTGCCTAATCCGTAAGGTTATCATTTTCCCCTTACATTTCTTTGAGTGGACATGTAGGAGAACTTGGTATTTGAGTGGTGGAAATATAAATAGCTCCTCATTTTCATTACATGATTATTGCTGTAATTTGTAAAATTTCTGAAAGCTGATAATAATCTAACATTTTGATTGTATTTTTTTTTCTTGAAGGGTACTATGAGGAGGTGTATGATAACCAGCTTAACTTGGCCTACTATTTCAGTGACCCTGAGGACAAGTGGTTAAGTAATTACTTTCATGAGGGATGCTTTAACACTGCTAAACTAATAACAACTGATATCAGGAAAAGAGAGGCACAAGCACATGCAAATATGGGGCTCATCAAAGAGGAACAAGGTAAGGCACTGAGGTCATAAAGCTACATTTTATCAGTATTTTAGACAGCCATCTTTGATTTGCAACCATAATTTGAAAGAAGTTTTAAAACTCTTACAATTTTAATTTTTGGAGCTGCAAATAGGAAGACAGAAAAATCTGTAATTATTCACAGATCTGTTTCCTCTGACATTCCATCTACTGTTGAAAGTACTCCATCAGATGAAAAACAAAACACAAGTTTAAAGGATGCAGTTGTTCAGTACAAAGTTTCTTTGGGTTTGACCTTACTTCGTGTTGCTTGGTTTTGATGAGACTTGTAATGCTGCCTCAGGCCATCAGCGTTTGAATAGAATGGCATCTGTGGTTACACAAACTGAGTTGATTTAAGAGGTATAAACGAGTAATTCAGTTTAATCCTACTTCCAACTTACACTTGGATAAAATGGTCTATATTTTTTTGTGTCCTTTTTAAAAACTACCTTCTGGTAGTTTGACTGAAAAAGGCACCCTGTTTGTTGGTACATGACTGCCACAATGGTGTTTGCTTAAGATTTCTGTCTTACCACAAGCTCTATTTCTCCGTTCATTAATCTGTATCCTCAAACTGTGAGACTCTGCAATTAGAAAAGATATTAACAGAAGTAATTAGAATCATAGAACAGCCCAGGCTGGAAGAGATCTCTGGCCCAAACTGTCACGGGAAAGATTGCCAAGATAGGATTGTTTTAGCACCTTGTCCATTTACATCTTGAAAAGCTCCAGTAACGGGGACCCTACCACATCTCTGGGGAGGCTGTTCCAGTGAATTATTGCTCTCACTGTAAATATTACTTTCTTATATCAAGATGAACATTGTTTCTATGTTTAAAAACATATACATTATCTTTCACGGCTGAAGGCTTTGTGTGTGTAGTAAATATTACTTTCTTATATCAAGATGAACATTGTTTCTATGTTTAAAAACATATACATTATCTTTCACGGCTGAAGGCTTTGTGTGTGTATAGTAGTCTGGGTATAAAAAAAAGTGTTTTCCTATATTTGTATAAAATCCTTTCATGTTGTGGGAAGACAAGCAATGAGCAACCCTCAAGTAACTGAATAAAATCTCTCTTTCAGTTTTAATTCTAAAGTGTAGTGGATCCCTAACCATTGCTTCAAGTATATGTGGTTTGTATAGTTATCACAGTTTTATTTTTGACTTTGTGGGTTGAAACTATTTCAACTTTGAGCTCAATTTGTGGCTGGTTTCTCAAATAGAATGGCTTTTCTTAGAGAGAAAAAAGATTCACAGAAATTGAAATTATTTTTTTTTTACAATTTTGTACAATTCCTGTAAATATCTGACAGAATAGGTGTGTCTTGAAAGAGGGCCTGATTTCCTAACAGAAACCTGGACATAAAACACAAAACCTGCAGCCTTCTGTTCCCCTTTTGTCTCCCCTTCCTCCTCCCCCCCTTCAAGTCCCCTTCCCTCCCCTCCCCCCCCCCCCCCCCCTTAAGAGGTTATTGTCCTGGGTTATTTTTCTCATCTTCTTTTGTAGTTGGAACATCACACTTTTTTTCAGTATGTCCTCATATTTTCTAGGCTGCTGGTCATTCATACTGTTTTCCTCTGAACTGTTGCCGTATCTGTCTTGCCTGCAACACCCAGAGTTGAATTCAGTTTTAAAATTTGGGTTCCTATCAATGATACAAAAGCCACTTGTTTTCCTTACAAGTGGTTTTATTTGTGCTTTTGAGTATGACATTCACATTCTTCGTTTCAGCAGCTTAAATTGCATACTCATATTCAGACCTTCAGTAATCTCTAAATTCTTTCCTGAAGAACCATTAACCAGCTATTCTTTCTCCATTCTGAGATCAGCAGTTATTTCTGCCAAAATGCAATATGTTGCTTTCTTTTTGCATGGAGTAGCATTCTCTGTTTTGTAGGCAGTTTCTAGAAATTGTCAATATCGCTTCAAATTCTGAATTGTCCTTCAGCATGCTTTCTCTTTTTCCTACTTTGGTATTATTTGAACATTTTAAAAGCATTTTCTATCCTGTAATTCAGATCCTTAATGAAAATGCTAAGTAATAAACTGGACCTAGGACAGGCATCTGTGGAACCTCATCAAATACCTTTTCCACACCGTAGTTCCACATAACCAACATCTATATGGGATTTCCTAACTAGTTTGAACTCACCTAACAATAACTGCAGGTGAACTATGCTTCCCTCATGCTTTACAAGGAAGTTATATTATAGAAATTATTTTTCCTATACAGAAATTGTATTTACAAGAAAGTTATAGTCAAAGTGGGAAAGAATTTACTAACTTAAATAGAAGATTGGTTTGATGACATTAGCTCTTGATGTATTGGAGTTGGCTATAATATTTTCATGTTTTCTTTAAATGCTTGGGAATAGTCTGTTTGAGTATGTATTTATACCAGTATTGTTTTAGGAATTTAAGTTAAGCTAAATTCAGTTTTCTAGTAGATAAGATAGTGCCTGCTTAAAGCCCAGTCAGTCACAACCAAGTTATCTTCATTTTGAGTGAAAAATGCTTAATTAGCTTGTCTGCCTGATGCTCAGTAGGATAAAATTATTGAACTTGATGGTTCAGTTTGGTTTGGTTTGGGGTTTTTTGCAGCTTTTTCACTTGGTCCTTCAGTTACTAAAAAATAAAATTATGAGAATGTGCATAAAAGCAAACATCCCTATCTTTTTGCAGCTTCAAAGGCTTATACTAAGTGTGTCTCACTACTATTATCCAGCCACTGCCAAAAAAAAAATCAGCATTTCCTAGTTCTATGATGTGTTAAGCAAAAGTTGTTGAATACTTAAATATATTTAAGCCCATTACAAAACCCAATAAGTATAGTTATGAAATGCACTTTGAGATGCTCAGAGAAGAGTGAATTTCATTTTCCTGCTGTAAAATATTAGAAACTTCCAGAAGAAAACCTTATTATTAACATTGGTAGGAAGAGATAAAGCAAAATGCTTTTTCACTGCCCAGGGTAAAGCTCCACTGTATAGTAGGATCCGTCCTTTGCAAATGTTTCTTTCTAGAGGGAGAGAAAGGGACAAAAAAAGGAAGAAGCTCAGAGAGTAAGCATAGAATTTGTTTTGAGGGACTACTGAGTAAAATACAGCAGATGTATTCCATGCACTCTTTATTTTCAGTGGGTGAAAAATTAAATCACAAGTTCTGTTTGAAGAAAAGGTGTAGGAGCAGGTATTGAGTTGGCATTGTATAAAATTGCATAAGTATTTATGGCGTTATAAGTAAATTTCTAAACATTCTAATTTTAGTATTAGAGCAGATAGATACAGTTTGTAAATTGGTCTTCTTTTTATTCAGTTATTTATAATTATGTAATCTAATTATCTTGTGAACTGAATGAGTCAGATTCTCACTTCCTATGGGCATGTATATACATATACATACAGGAATAGATAGACAGGTATGTGTGCATTAATATATACATATACGAATATGTATTTATGCCTATATTCCTCAAGGAACCTGGTCTAGTGAACGGTGTCCCTGCCCATGGCAGGCGGTTTGGAACTAGAGTTTGGAACTAAAACTTTAAGGTCCCTTCCAAACCTAGTCATTTGATGATTCTATATAAATACAAGGATATCTCTGTAGGTATGTGAATGATGCCTAACATTTACATGATACTTTCATCTGATTTAAATTATCATATCTATATTAACTGCACTGATTAATAGTGCAGCCAGGAAGACAGGAAAATTTGCAAGAACAAAAAGTTAGTCTTTTGTTCATATGTGCATCTTTTTAACTGTAAATATCTCTTACCAGTTTTTTTCAATTCTCTCACCCAACAGTGTATTTTTTATTACTTGTGAATGGAAGCTGTCTATATATGCTTAGGACTGATTGCTTGTGAATATAAAGTTAAATATGTACTTGTAAAGGTTGTTGTTTGCCTTGGAAGCGAATCAATAAATTTGCTGGGTAATATTTGTGTAATCAAATTTAAAGTTCTTTGGCTTTCAGCCTGGTCCCTGTCCTAAAGGCTGGATATAAGCTGATGTTCATTAATCTTCAAAGATAAATATTTGAGGTGTCAGCAGTGTAGACTTCAGTCATGATATTTGGATGCAGGTGATTATGGCTGTCAGTACATAAGGGAAAGAAAAGACTAATAATTGGGTAGCCTTCTACAGGCACAAATGGAACATTTGGCTTGAAGCAAACATTATTTTAGTGATATTTCCTTACAGAATGAGATTTTAACTTCTTCAAAAAGCCTCTGTTTGTTAAATAAGGTCTCCGCTTACAGGTTACCCAGATGAGGTGCTGCTCATTGATTATTGTAGGAGTGTTCAGGTTATGATCCTGTTCCATGCATTGCACTTGCCCCATGGTTCGCCTTTCTTCAGGGGGCTGATAATAAATTGTTAGTTTAGTTGCTAGTCGTTTACCCATATAGTTATTAAATGTGCTGATGTCACTTTATACACTTCAAAAAAAAAGCAGTATCGTCTCCCTCTCCTCACCCCCTGCCATTAAATCCAGCATTACTTTTCACTCAAGTAAACACTGGCTTTGTTACAGAATCTCAGTTAAAAGAAATTAATTTTAAAAAATACGTTCAGTCCTGTGCTTTGAGTGTGTTTTTAGAAGTAATACCAGTCATTACAAATGTGCACATTTTTCTGCATATTAGAGAATACAGTTATCATAGCCTGTGATAGTTTTATTATAATAGTGTAAATTCTGCTAAAGTTATTTGTGAACTTCAGGTTTACACTGCTGTATCTTGCAGAAGTAACAGTCTGAGTGTATTGTTAAACATAATGGCTAGTGGTAGTGTGCATAGGTTCTTACTCTACCAGTGCTCATCATTACAATATTTGAATGATTTATTTTCTGTTTAAATGGTTAACATTTACTGGCCATGAAATTATGTAGGCCTTAAATATACATCAAAAAGATTCAGATAACTTACATTAGTAATAAAACAAGTCCAGGTGAAACAAGGAATTTGTACTTGTATTTGCTTCAAATAGTTTATAACAAAATTAAATATAGTTTATTTCTATGTTATTCAAAAGCATGATAAAAAAATAAAAACAGATATCTGAAATTGTATTTATTCTAATAGCAACTGTTAAGGCCACTACAAATAATAGATGTGTTTGTATAAATCTGTGTGTACATAGATACGTATGTATGTGCATGTATATATACATACACATACATATGCTGACACGTGTACGCGTACATGTGTGCACACACTTTCAAAATAACCAGTGCTTTCAAGCAAGCACTGCAGATGATACCAAAATTTCAATCTTAATATCAAGCAATTCTGCATTTGTGAGAGAATCTTAAAGACAACTAATCAATATATGATTGTGTTTTTCCTTAAGGCACGCTTTTATAAAGGATAGGTTAGTGGTACATTGTCTGTGGGACAGTGGAGAAGGAAAAGTGGCATCAAGAACTCTGGAAGTAACGAAAACATTATCACTACAAACTTACTATAAATATCTACCCTCCCACTCCCAAATAATGTAAGGATCTCAACACTTACACTTCAGGGGTTAGAAACAAAGGCAGACATCCACAGGCCACCGTGGTTGCTATCCTGAATGAGTAAATCAAGCCATGCTCAAGAATGTCTATGGTTGCTGGAGCATAGCCTAGTGCTAAAATGGTGTTACTAGTCCTGCAAATGCTTTTAGCTTGTACTAACTTGAGCCTTCCTGCCCTGCAATTACTCATGGGTGCAGTTTGGTAATTAGGAGTGTTGCAGGGACTTTTTCTAACAGTTTGCAAGTAGTCACACTGCTTTGAAGGCTAAGATTGTTTACTAGGATAGACACACCTTTTCATACCTGCTGATTGCTTGGAAACATTTCTGGATACATTTAACTAGTTTTGAGAAAGCATGGAAATATCACAGTAGAGTCCAGTGAATAAAATTTTCACAATTAATTCCAAATGTAAATCAGTGCCATGCCAGAAACTGCATAACCCCAGGTATAAGCTCTGAGCCAGCACTGTGCTCTTGTGGCCAAGAAGGCCAATGGCATCCTAGGGTGCATTAGAAAGGATGTGGTTAGCAGGTCAAGAGAGGTTCTCCTCCCCCTCTACTCTGCCTTGGTGAGGCCGCATCTGGAATATTGTGTCCAGTTCTGGGCCCCTCAGTTCAAGAAGGACAGGGAATTGCTTGAAAGAGGCCAGCGCAGAGCCACAGAGATGATTAAGGGAGTGGAACATCTGCCTTATGAGGAGAGGCTGAGGGAGCTGGGTCTCTTTAGCTTGGAGAAGAGGAGACTGAGGGGTGACCTCATCAATGTTTACAAATATGTAAAGCATGAGTGTCAGGATGATGGAGCTAGGTTTTTTTCAGTGATGTCCAGTGACAGGACAAGGGGTAATGGGTGTAAACTGGAGCATAGGAGGTTCCATGTGAACATCAGGAAAAACTTCTTTACTGTGAGAGTGACAGAGCACTGGAGCAGGTTGCCCAGGGGGGTTGTGGAGTCTCCTACTTTGGAGATATTCAAGGCCCGGCTGGACAAGTTCCTGTGTGATGTACTCGAGATTACCCTGCTCTTGCAGGGGGGTTGGACTAGATGAGCTTTTGAGGTCCCTTCTGACCGTTGGGATTCTGTGATAAGAGCTGTCACATGCATGAACATTATGCTGTTCTCTCAATGCAGTGGTGACTTCGAATTAGTCATGAGGTTTATACTCTGCTAGCATATAAGGATCAACAAAAGGAAATGCTTGCAGACCAGAAAGACTAAAGGCAGACAGAATTAGTAACAGAGAGAACGCAAAGCAAATGGTAATGTTAGATATCTCATTGATGATTCCTATAACATACAGCTAATCTGTGAATCAAATTTTGTCTTTGTGTGGTTTTCAGGCTGCAATTCTTAAAGAATTCCTGATCAGGGTCTCCTCAGTCGTTTCTAAAATAAGCTTAGACACTTCAAAAAATCTGCCATATTCTCCAAATTAATGAAGGTTTCTAAGTGTTCGGTCTTAATCCAGTTCTGCCTTGATTGCAAGCAATGTTAAGCTCCTGTTGCTTTTCAGTCAGAGCAGTGTTATGGCAGAGTTGATAATTTCTGATCTCTCTGCACTTACCCCAAAAATATTAATAAATTGCACCTAATTTATGAGAAAAGTCTAATTGTTCTATCTGTAATAATGGATAAAATACTGTCTATTTTATATATTAGAATTTAATACAGACTTTTCTGGTTGAAAGGCTACTGAACACAAGGAACTTACAAATAAATTTAATTAATTTGGGGGGTGGGGATGGGAAACACGGTTCCTACAAACTTTGATAATCTGGATTAAGACCAAGAAATAGGATTGTACCTATCATTTAACCATGCTGCTGAAATTAAAGTTTTTAATCAAAGCATTATAGAGCTTGGTGGAAAAATTCCTGTTCAGTTTAATGGGCTTTTAATGCAAGCTGCTGTGAAGGTTAAGTACAAATTTCTGAATATATTTGGTAAACAACAATTTACAGACAGTTCGTAACATCATCTTTTTGTTTTGGAACATAAAAAGCCTAAATTGATTATTTTCTTGTTCTTAGCATGTCCTGTTTAATCCATTGATAAGAAATTGTTGCTTTTGTATTTTGAATTGTTTATGGCAAGTGTTTTTCAATTAAAAACTGTAGTGCATAAATGAGAGAAATTCAGCATACATTCATGAGTATATATGCAGAGGAAATATGCATGTTTAAGCAGAATTTCCCCAACTGGTTTGGCTTCAGGCAGAAATCATTTATATTCAGCTTAAAAAGAAAAAAGATGTTAATATTGCAAAATGAAGTACTAAAAAGGTCTAAAAAGGCAAAAGTTAAAATTGCTTCTGAAATTTCTTATGGTTTTGTGTGTGCACATTTTGTGACATTTTAATTGCATAAACCTGTAGTGTCCTTTGCTTCTAGGAGATTAGGAAGTATAGCCAGAATAAAATTCACCTGTGGCATGGATGGCCCACATGCACTTTCTATGTTACTAGAACTTTATATTATTACCTGTGTTGCAAGTCTGCTAAGCCCACTTAAATAGTAAATCCTCTTTGTGCTGTATAATGTAGAAATGAAAAGTGCTGTTTTACAGTCCACAAAACTGGATACAGATGGTAAATAAAATAAAACTGTGGGGGGACATTTGTGAAAAGTGAGATTCCTTTTTGTAAGAAACTTCTTTTGGTTTAAAATGATACCCAGATAAGTTTGTGATTTTTGGTAAAAGATTAGCCTTGTAGCTTCCTTTGTCACCTTTTTATAATTGGATTTTTCATAATGTGGACCAAAAAGAGAAAAAGGATTTAAAGATACAAATGCTTATGTAATTTTTTTTATAGGAAGCCTGAATGCTTGTCAAAATATGGCATTGGTTTTAAGGAGAGTAGCTGTTCTGGAGATTTGGAGACTATCTATCCTTTGAGTCAAGAACCACCATTCTGTTCTGTGTTTATACAATACTATTTCCTGTATGCTTCTGTAACACTTGTACTTGGTAAGGTTCAGTAATAAATTGAAAACTATATGTGAACAGGCTGGTCAGTGCTTAGTTGCTGCCAAGCAGCATGCTGTCTTCTATAATATGTACAGCACAGTTCTACCTGTCTGTTTGGAGTTTGGATAGATGTCTATTCTTAAGCTATTAGTTTTCTAAAAAGTAGTGGGAATTTATTGTCCTACAGACTTCCTACAACTTCTTAGCAAATTTGTTTGAAGTTCACTGCAGATCTGATTAGAGGACAGTATGGGCACATAGGTTTGTTTCCTTTGGAGACTGACATAAAAATGTCTTTTTGTACTGCTCAATGTTTGGAAACAACAAACAAAAGAAACAAAAGAGTGTTTCATTTGATTCTTTTAATTTTTCTTTATATAACAGACCTTATTTGGTAGTAACCAAATACCTTTGATTTATCATGAATACTTCAGAAGTGAAAACTTACATTGTCTCATAATCCTATGTCTTTGGTTACATATACCTGTTGCTGAATTGAGTCTGTAAGTTCACGTGGAGACATATTCTTAAAAAGAGTCTCCACATCAGGGAACTTCAAGAAATCTTCCCTTAATGGCACATGGAATTCTGCATACCCAGTTTGACCATTTAAAACACTTCTAGTCGTTGATTTTCATCATATCAAGTGAAGCTAACTTTCTTTGTTATTCTTTGCTTACACTATTTCACAAAATGGTAATATCAGAGGTTGTTTTCTGGTTGCTTAAGAATTAAATGCATAAGTTAACTGGGAAAAAAATTATTGTTGAGCATAAGGAACAGGAAGGGATTCTATACGTACGTAGCGAATAAAAGACAGATTAGGGACAATGTAGACTCCCTCCGGAATCTATCGGGAGAACTGGCTACCCGGGATTTGGAGAAGGCTGAGGTTCTGAATGACTTCTTTGCCTCGGTCTTCGCTGGGAAAGTTCCCGAGCATGCCACTCAAGTCTTGGAAGGCGAACGCAGGGACTGTGAGAATGAAGACCCTAGGCCCACTGTAGGAGAGGATCTGGTTCGAGACCATCTTAAGACCCTGAACGTACACAAGTCCATGGGACCTGATGAAATCCATCTGCAGGTCCTGAAGGAGCTGGAGAATGAAGTTGCTAAGCCACTGGCCATCATATTTGAAAAATCATGGCAGTCAGGTGAAGTTCCCGATGACTGGAAAAAGGGAAATATAACCCCCATTTTCAAGAAGGGGAAAATGGATGACGCGGGGAATTACAGACCAGTCAGTCTCACCTCTGTGCCTGGCAAAATCTTGGGGCAGATTCTCCTGGAAGGCATGCTAAGGCACATGAAAAACAAGGAGGTGGTTGGTGACAGCCAGCATGGCTTCACTAAGGGGAAATCCTGCCTGACCAATTTGGTGGCCTTCTATGATGGGGCTATGGAACTGATCGACAGGGGCAGAGCAGTTGACGTCATCTACCTGAACTTGTGCAAAGCATTCAACACTGTCCCACACGACATCCTTGTCCCTAAATTGGAGAGACATCAATTTGATGGGTAGACCACTCGGTGGATAAAGAACTGGCTGGATGGCCGCATGCAAAGAGCTGTGGTCAATGGCTCAATGTCCGGCTGAAGACCAGTAACAAGTGGTGTCCCTCAAGGATCAGTGTTGGGACCAGTCTTGTTCAACATCTTTGTCAGTGACATGGACAGTGGGATTGAGTGCGCCCTCAGCAAGTTTGCCGATGACACCAAGCTGTGTGGTTTGGTTGATACACCGGAGGGAAGGGATGCCATCCAGAGGGACCTTGACACGTTTGTGAGGTGGGCTGATGCCAACCTTATGAAGTTTAACCATGCCAAGTGCAAGGTCCTACCTTCTGATATCAGAAATATTTTTAGAAAACATTTTATGTACACTTGGATATAAGTGTAACACTCAAGTGAGTTGTTTATACATATCCTTATGTAAGAATCATATTCTTAATGTTTTTGCTATCAAATATTGCTGTTTGCTGTATGTGCATGTTCATAAGACTATGACATTTAATGAAGAGATCTTTTTAAAGTATTGATAGCCGTTAGTAAATCATACTATGTTTGATCTGTGTTAAAGATTCAAAGTCCACGGTCTTTGACTAGAACTTAGAATGCAACTAATTAGGTTACATCCCCAAAGTCTGATATGTCTTTAAACAAGACTGCAAATGAAACTTTATTAAAACTTCAAATTAATTATTTCTTTGCTTTTTTAAATTCTTTTCCCCTCTCTTCTCTTTCATGTCTATTACTGACATTGCGACTTGTGTTTTACCTGTCTTTTCCAGGATGTTTTAATTATTTACTGCTTAATGACTAGTGTTGAGATGAAGCTTCATTCAAAGCTGCCTGCTCACTAACAGATTTTTTTGCTTCAAAGCTTTGCAAGGTCTTGGACTACTGCAGCTGAACTAGCAGTTGTCATCGTAAACTTTCCTGGAGGCAGTGTTTCCTCTTGGTAATTGATAAGGGAGGTACTGTTTCCAGAGGTGCCTTCTCAGTGGGACTGAAAGCTGATGGGGTTGCATGTCGCCAGCCATTATCAGTAATCTGTAGAAGTCATAGGTAAAACAAACACTATGAAGCTATTAATAAAAATACCTTACTCTTCAGGAGATCATAGGATTATTCAAGTTAGAACAGACCTCAGCAGGTCATTAGTCCAACCTGCTACTCAAAGCATCCTTCTGAAGTAGATTATCTGCACAACAGAACAGCTCTGGTGCTGGAGCATTGCACCTGATATTAAATTTATTATTGGAAGCTGTGAAAAGTAAGGGGAATGGGCTAGAATCTGAATAAAATATAATTGCTACCAAAAAATTTAAGCTGAGGCAAGCATTTGACACGAGTTAGCAAAAGAAAAAAAAAGTAATCTATTGAAACTCATCTGCTTCAGTGTCACCTTCTGTATTTAAAAGATAATGATCGTATTACTCTTTGAGATGAAATTGTAATATAACTTGTTTTCATTTGGTTCTATTGAGCTTAAAAAAAAAAACCCTTAAGCCATGAAAAACTTAACTGCAAAGCATGTGCCATTCTTCACTATTTATCATTGCATTTTCACCTCCCTCTCCTCCCTGCATTTGGATATCTGCCTATAAATACTGAAATACCTGTGAAACCTGAAGTATGAGCATCCCACTGAGTGTGGGCCTGCTCTTATTCAGAACCTGGAGCCTTACATTGTGAGAATCCTGAATACATTTTGCATCTTAGATAGCGCTTGCATACAGAAAGCACTCTGAAGCTTTACAAACATGAAAGAAGGTTTGAATGTTATCGTGAAGCAAGAATTCTATTCTAAGATGGGTATGTTGTTATTCAACTAGTGTCCAACATTGTCTGCAATGTTCTCTAGATTAAAATTGACATATATCAAAAGTGTTTGTTTATATAAAATCAAACATATTGAAAAAAAAGGCATCTAACAAATGCTGCTTTCATAAAATATGTTAGCCTAAAAAGATAAAGGAATTTTGATTGTAAAGAAATGTGTTAGTTCATCTGAATATGAATGCAGGACAGACAAGTTAGTGTAATTTTTGTGTGGGACCTCTTCGGTTGTCAGTTTTTTCCTGAAGTTGGACGCTGATCTTGGAAGTGTAAGCTTTTATTTTTATTCTAGGTTGCATGTGGGCAAAATGCTAAACCAATTTGTGCAAAAAGTGTTGCAAAGCTCTAAAGAGTCTAGATTCCATCCTAACCCTCTGTGAAAATGCCTGAAATATTTTATTTTTTTTTTCACTGTGTCCTGGGTTCAGCAGCAGCAGTCATTTTTTCTCCTTCTTAGTAGCTGGTGCAGCGCTGTGGTTTTGACTTTCGGCCTGGGAATGATACTGATAAAACTGATGTTTTCAGTTGCTGGTCAGAATGTTTACCCTGACCAAGGACTCTGTGAGTCTCATGCTCTGCCAAGGAGGAGGAGAAGCCGGGAGGAAGCAGGGACAGGACACCTGACCCAAACTAACCAAAGGGGTATTCCATACCACAGCACGTCATGCCGGGGGATGTAACTGGGAGCTACCTGGAAGGGCACCTCCTCTTTTCTGTCGGGCTCTTTTCTGGCGGGCGGTATCATATTCTCTTCCCTTGTTATTTCTCTTATCATTATTATTATTGGTGGCAGCAGTAGTGATTTGTGTTATACCTTAGTTACTGGACTGTTCTTATCTCAACCCGTGGGAGTTACATTCTTTCGATTCTCCTCCCCATCCCTCTGGGGGGGTGGGGGGGAAGTAGACTGCGTGGTTCTAATTTACGGCCTGGGCTTAAACCACGACACACTGTCAAGCTTAAAGAAAAGGGAAACATTCATGATATAATGTACTTCAGATAGCAAGACAGTAATCACAAGTAAGTTTCTAGCTTTCCAAGTTAAGGTTACACTTAGTATGAAATTGGTCTTTGATTTAGTACTGTCTTTCATGTATGTCCGTATGTTATATTTTGTACCACTCTCTGTAAAGTATGTGTGATATCTGTGTGCACATAGTTTCGGGGGAAATCATGTAATTGACACTGGATTTTCTTTGTAGAGTTACTCTGAGTAGTTGAAATCGATCTAGAGAACAGCTCTATGTCTCTTAGAGAAAATCTGTCAGGTTTTACATAGAGCTAGAAGCAGCTTAAGGCCTGGAGCTAACCCAGAATTTTGAGAGTGCAATGCAGTAACTGAAAGAAAGGCAAGAGGAGGATTTTGTTCCAGTCTCCTCTACAACAGAGCCTGTTCCACCTGTACTTACTCTTCATGCTTTCTTCTAAGAAAAAGAATATTTTTCATAGCAGTTTCTCTTCTGATAATGTGCTCTTCAGCTAATTACAGGGCTTTTATTATTGCTAGTCCACAGTAAACTATCCCCAAAGCAGCTGTTGTTTCAGCTGCCTCTGGGAAACTATTCCTTCTTTGCAGTTCAGTAGTGTTGGCAGCATCAGAGGAAGGACAGGCAAGCAACCAGAGAAACTAGTGTTATCCCAGCGTGTGAGGTGCCTCTTAAAGAATCTTTTAAACAACACCTTTTTAAAGCATTTTTAATATCATAATGTGTTTATGATGTGATATAATGTACTGTAAACAGTCCTACAGTGGGTGCTACAATATGCCCTGTCCTCTAGGTTTTTATAAGTGTGTTTAGCTTTAAGGTAAGTAAATTAGGGCCTCAGAAGACAAGACTGTATATATATATATATATATATATGTATACACACACACACACATACATCAGGGAATCAGTCTACCGATGCCATATCTCAAGTTGTGTGATGCTCAACTTTCCTTTTATCTCTCTCCTCTCCTTTATGTCCTCAAGCCTTCTACTTCTCAGGCATGCTTTCAGTTGACCTTGAGCAGCTTGCACTCTAGGGACAGATCTACTGGTGTATTGTCAAACTGAGGAAATTGTCAGAATACCCTGTGATGAGGCAGTGTGTTCATTACAATATTCTTATGAACAATCTATGTCATTTTGCTAAAACTCCCTGTGGAATCTTTCTGAAAAAAGTTATCAGCTCCTGTATAGTAAATGCAAATAACTCTTTGTCTTAAAAATATTCATCTTGATTGTTGTCTGATTTGTTGTGATTTAGAGGAATTTTCTAGAGCTAAGGAACCACAAAATTTCATCTTACATCTCTTCCACAGTTTTTGTCTTGCTTTTGCAGATGGCACAAAGTCAGGTTCTTTTATATGAGGTCAGTCCTAGTGATCTCTGTACAATTAATTTTATTTCAGGAGTCCAAGGTGGTTCTTCTATTTTACTGAATGAGGGCCTTGTTTTATGATTCTTGTGAACTTTTTTTTAACACCGCTCAATGCATCTTGTTGTAATTTAGAAAATTACAACCTCTGTAGATAGTAGTTCACATTGTAAGCTCTGACAGATCCTTAACTATTTCAGCATGAATAGTGCTACCAAATTATCATAACTGATCATATGAAACTAAAAATAATACAAGTAGTTCAAGCAGTTAAACTAAAATGTAAGCCATATATTTTAAAATAATAATAACAACATTTTTCTTTTTTACTACTGTTAACTGTTGCTTCAAGCAGATTTTATGTCTGTGTTGCACAGTGAAATAACTGATTAAAAAGATCTAGTTTTAGGGTAAAATATATTATAATATACATGAAGATTTATTGTTCCTTTAGGTTGTTGTTTTAAGCTAAATTTAAGTATTTTCTAAAGTCCTCAACAACTGTTTACATTTTAGAATTAAATGTGCTTTCTGCTTATGCTACTGCTGCTGAAGAAATGTACCTAGCAGACCTGTCACTTTTTTGTGTAGTTGTTTCTGTGGCATTATTTTCAGTGGTGAATGTACAAGCTGATAGAAAAGGAAATCATTAGGTGCTCTCAGTATTGCTGAGGCATGGAGCTAGACCAGGTTACTCACTGCATTTTGCAGATCGTGACATTTTAAATTACCTGTACACTACCGGAAGCAATCTGTGGACCTAATTAACATCGCATCTAATTAATATCAGGACTGTATATAGAGAATTAGAGATAGTTTTGAGCTGCCTTTATTTATTAAATACAGCATTATTAAAATTTATTATCTTTAATTTTAGTATTGAAAACTTCAAATTTGTGTGCTGTTTTCTTAAGTGGGAGTAACTTCCTTTTTTTTTTTTTCTCCTTCAAGTAATCAATGCACTGCTGAATGAGTTCA
The DNA here is from genome assembly GCF_963264785.1 of Psittacula echo. Taxonomy (NCBI): domain Eukaryota; kingdom Metazoa; phylum Chordata; class Aves; order Psittaciformes; family Psittacidae; genus Psittacula; species Psittacula echo. The sequence goes on from NC_137735.1 coordinate 65,663,695, forward strand.
TTTTAATGCACTCAATCATGCCTCTAATGTTTGTAGCTTACGGGCGCAAGCATCAGTAATGCAGGAATGTTATATGGCTTTAGTTTGGTCCATTTCATAAAATATTCATGGAATCAAAAATGTGCATCAAAATAGCGGCTGGGAGAATTACATTTATGTGCCTGCTTTTATGGCAGCTTCACATTTAAACCCATTTGTGTTAATATCTAGTCAATCTTTCTACTTAAAAAAAAAAAAAAAAAAAAAAAAGGCAAAATAGTAGTCTCCATGTATCCCCCTTTAGTTTTGATATTTATTTTGATATAACAAATGTATACTTTTGGAGTGGGTTTTAGGAAGGGGAATTATAAAGGGAAGTTTTAGATAATGTAAAAATGTTTCTCTTCAGTATTTACAAAATTACACCAAGTTCTTTTGCTTGAATGAATAGATTTATTTTTTTGACTTCTAGGCAACTCAGTGAAAACTGTAGCACAAATCTTTGTGCATACATACATAGTTGGTATGAAAATAAGAGTAATTTCTAAAATTTGATACTGTTAGTGGCAGAGTAATGTCTTATATTCATATAATTGTTTAAAACTGATTCTTTACTCCCAAAATTATATTGTGGCAATGTTTACTTCCCCTATTTAAGACTGAACTATTGCTGATAGGGTTTCTTTTGTTATGCTATGTTATATATGTATATATGTAAGAGGTACATTGTGTTTTGTGGTTTGTTGGGGTTTTTTAAATTCCTTTTATAAACATGGAAAAGATATCAGAGATTCTCAAACTCCATTTGTATATACTGAGTTAATTTCTGTGTGCCAGTGGGAAAAGGAATACACAATTGCTGTTAATGTTGCCAACTGAAAATAGCTATACTGCTTTGTGTAACACTTTGCAAAAAAAAATTTCAAATATAGATTTCTAAGAAACACCTTCTGTATTTTGCTCTTTGAATTCCTAGAGGTATAAAAGATGCATGCATTTCTACAAACTTTTCCTACTCACTATTTTTCCTGTCATTTCGTCTTTTTTTTTCTTTTCTTTTCCGTTGCTAAAAAGTCATTTAAAAGTTTACTTTGTCACTTCTCAAGTGAGATAAAAATAATCTTACTCTCAGAATGTTCCGTAATTCCAACTGAATCGACTCATGACAGTGAATGAACTTGCCACCCTTCTGACAATGTTTCTTTTTCTTTCTCCCCACAACATTTGAGGTTCACATAAACATGATGGATTAAAGACGTAATTTGTCATTTGCCAATGAGAACAAAGGATTTCAGACTATTTTGATGATGGAATTAAATCCAAACTCTAAAATGTTTTGCCTTCCATGATTTGAGAGATCTCCAAATAGCTAGTATTCAAAAATCTTCAGTAAGCAAATTCCCAACCACGTAAGGGCTTTCAGGTCAGGAATTACATCTCTCCCTTATTTAGGAAACTAGCAAGTATTTTGATTTTTTCACTCGGCTTCTTCTTTTTAGTATTTCTGTGAGCAGATTGTATTACTTTTTACGTCATAATCTTTCTTGGTAGTTCAGTGAAGCCAAAAGCAATTTAGTTACAATTGAATACTACCACAAAGATGCTTTTGTGTTTTGAAGCTTGATGTAGATGGATTGTTTCTAAAAAGGTTTCACTGAGATCTGGCAAAAAAAGATGTCAGGTCACAGCTCTTATGGTTAGGTCAACTCTTGAGAACTATGGGGTGCATGGAATATATGAGTTCAATTTCTAGTCTGACAGAAACTTTCTCAAGGGGATACTGCAAGTGAGGAAGCATGAGTAAGAATTACTGTACCTAATAGTTCTAACAATCTAAACAATACTTCTGAAGGTTGCACATATTATTTACCTAAATGATATGTCCCATTAAAAGATTATATTAGAGAATGTTAGGAAAAAGTCGGATACTGTGTTCAGCTTCAAAGTTCTTGTCCAGGTGATACCATTCGTTTGCTGCTTCCCATTCTTACTAGAAGTATTTGAGTTACACGTTGTCCTGGTTTAGCAGTAGCAGTCATTTTTTCTACTTCTTAGTAGCTGGTGCAGCACTGTGTTTTTGACTTTCGGCCTGGGGATAATACTGATAAAGCTGATGTTTTCAATTGCTGCTCAGAATGTTTACTCTGACCAAGGACTTTGTGAGTCTCACGCTCTGCCAGGGAGGAGGGGAAGCCGGGAGGAATCAGAGACAGGACACCTGACCCAAACTAGCCAAAGAGGTATCCCATACCACAGCACGTTGTGCCCAGGATGTAGAACTGAGAGTACCCGGAAGGGCACGGGCTGCTCGGTCGGACTCATTTTCAGCTGGTGGTATCGTATTCTCTTTCCCTTGTTATTTCCCTTATCATTATTATTGGTGATAGCAGTAGTGATTTGTGTTATACCTTAGTTACTGGACTGTTTTTATCTCAACCCGTGGGAGTTGCATTCTTTCGATTCTCCTCCACATCCCTCTGGGGCAGGGGGGGTGGGGGGAGAAGAAACTGCGTGGCTGACTTGTCAACTGGCTTAAACCATGACACACGTGAATCAAACTCTACTATTCTAAAGAATAGAGTCACACATGTAGTGAAAATAGATGACTTAGGAATACCCTTTCAAAAGGATAATCAGTTGATTAATAAACTTTGGGGAGAATTCCAAAGACAAGTCTGTATGTGTTTATGAGGATTCAAGTGGATACAATACTAGATCAAGCTGTTAACACTATATTTCAACTCAATTTTCTGTCATTTGTCAGCAAGCCAACACTAGCTTCTTAAATCAGTATCTTAAATCTGCATTTAGCAACTTGGATAACTGGCATTCTGTTGACATCTGGGTTGGACTTCCCCTAAAAAGTTAACTGGACTGGATAGGCAAAAACACAAATTCAAATTGGGAGCCTCTTTAGAATGGACAAGAGTTTTCATCTGGGTTTAGCAAGTCTGCATCTCTATTTCCTGTTACATGAACTGTCAGTGAATCCTTAAACAGCTTGTACTGGTCATGACAATTTCACTTTGCATTTCTGTTTGTTCAGCCTGATATGAAGTTTGTGACATTTTTGAAAGAATGTATTGATCTTTCCCTGTCTCTTTACAGGGTCTGATAACAGTATGCTATTTCTTCCAGCATTTTGGACCATCTTTCTGATACCTTTCCCTAGCTAGAGTGGAATTGAATAAAGCCTGTTGTCTCCCTTTTCACCTGGCACTTCACTTTTTGTTGTGTCCTCTAGGACTTATACGGATCATAGGTCATAGAGCCTGAAAAGGATTTTTCTATTAAACTCTTAGTTTCTTCTTTGAAAGTTTCTTGCACATCTCAGTTTTAGTTGAATTCATTTTAATCATCAAAGTAGCTTAGTAGGAAAATAAATTTAACTCTAATGAAGATAAGGGTTATGTTTCGTTGCAAAATTGAAAGCATGGCTATAAAATGGCAACATATGCAAAACACAAATCTAAATTAAGTTAATGAGAGGGATATGTCATAACTCTTCTGCTGCCTCTAGGTTGGCTGGAGGCCTCGGGAATTAGCCTCATTTTCTCTCAGAATCCTTAAAGAAGGTCCTTCTCCAAGCTTCTCTCACTTTCTTTCCTACAGCTGGGAAGCAACTTTTCTCCTTGATTGTTTTTGTAATTTGAATTCAGCACTGTAAAAACAGTCAGCAAAACAGAAACTGTTTCTTATAAAACATGTTTCAGAAGATGTATAAACTGAAAACACATCTATACAAACTTAGTTTATGGCTTGTTTCAGCTTTTAAAAGAAATAGCAACTGGTACATTCATGATCTATGGGACAGTGTTCCTCCATCACACATAAACTTAAGAAGCAAGAGTGACATTCACAGTTCTCCCAGATATAGAACATTCTTTGTATAACATTTTATTAATATACGATGTCTCATCTTACCTGCTTCTCAGCAGTTTTTCTGCACCTATTATTTTTCTGTACCTATTATGTATAAAGAAAAGATATTCCGTTCTTTCAAAGGGCATTGAATTTCCATTGTTCAGGAAACATGTAAATCTCCTACATTGCATGTATATATGGAGATAAGTCTAGCTGAAGGTAAAGGGGAGGAAAGAACTACTTGCATGTTGAAATTAATTGAACTTTATCTTCAGACTTTTGCTTGCCTTAAAGATGTTTGAGTAACTTATATTTGAAGACCTCGAAGTGAGGTCTTAGTTGAGTATCAATAATTAATCTATTAGTGGTTGATGTTTTTCCACTAGGTTTGCTATAATCAGAGTTAGCCTAGTAACAACTGTTGAATAAATTAATTTGCATAATAATTCTTTTTTAGCAATTAATTTATTTGAATGAAGACTTCTTTTTCTCCCCCAATGCACACACTTTTGATACCTCTATTTTCCACATCTCAAATCTTTCAGCACAAGTTTTCATTATGAAAGAAGAAACTTGAGGAACAGTTTGAATTGTGATTACTTCTGCATAGATGTGATTTTGAAATATACGATCCACAAAAGGTATATTAATGAATCTATAATAGGTGTATTTTCTAGAAACTTCTGACTTTGCGTCTTTGGGATCACACACCCCAAACATTGTGACTCTACAAAGGAAAGCTATTTAAATCGTGATATATTTAAATTACAGAATTACTGGTAACTGTGAGATTTGGTAGTATTTCCTAGGCAGGAAATTTTCTAGTAAATTATATATTGAAGTTTCTTGAAAAATTTTCATATGGTTTGCTGCAGCTTATTTCTAATGAGAATATTATTCTAGGTTAATAACTTAAAAATTGTATTGATTATACTGATTGTAATTACCAATTACATTTTTCAGGTCATGTCTTGAAAGCTGCTGAGTATTATGAAGTATTTTATCATCTAACGGTTGGTTCAACATGGAAGGATGTGACAGGCCGTACTTACAATTCACTGGCATCTGAGTATCTCTGGAGAATTTATACATTACTAGCAGACAAAATGCTACAAAATAATGAGCACCAACAGGCCATCAAAACACTAAAAAAAGCCTTAAAAATGGCAAAAAATGGTAGGTGGAAAATAACACTTTCCCACTGCTTTATTTGACGTGCATGTTATGATTTTCCCAAGAGTAAAGTAGAAATTGTCAAGTGTTTGACTGGGTGATTATTTCCTAAGAAATGCAAAGACCAGTGCTATCAATACACTTCCAGATCTTACTAAAGCAGAAAAGCCTTCTTCCAGACAACAAAGAATCTTTTAGATTCCTGAAAGCTTAGTGTCCAAAAAAAAATCAAACAAACCCACCTTCTGGGAATAATAGTGTACAACAGTGAAGTCATAATCAGGAAGTAAAGTCACTAACAAAAGCTCAGCCCACTGATTTTTTGATTGGGAAGTCACTGTTGATTTGGCAAATTTTGAGTGCTGCTAGCTGCTGGGACACCACCTTTTCACTCTACATATTTATTTAGAACTTGAAAAAAAAACAGTTTTCTATCATAAGAAACCAACATTTCTTCCGTATATCTTTATACTTGGAAGCCTAAATTAGAAATTACAGAATTGCAGAATAGCTGAGGTAGGAAGATACCCTTGGAGATCATCAGAATCAGCTAGAGCAGGCTGCTCTAGACTACATCCTGTTAAGTTTTTAATACATCCACAGATGGAGATTCCATAACCACTCTGGAAAATATTTTCCACTGTTCAAACACCCTCACAATAAAGAAGTGGGGTTTTTTTTCGAGCTCAGATGGAATTTCAGGTTTTGTCCATTGCTTTTTGTCCTGTCACTGAGCACCACTGAGAAGAGCCTGGTTCCATCTTATTTACTGCTGCGTAAGAGGTACTAATAAGATCCCCCTCTGAGCCTTCTCTTCTGAGGCCTCAACTGTCCCAACTCCCTCAGCCTCTCCTCCAAGGACAGATGCTCCAGTCCCTTCATCATCTTTGCAGCCCTTTGCTGGATTTGCTGCACGATGCCCCTCTCTCTCTTGTGCTGGGAGCCCAGCATGTGACACAGCACTCTTGGGGTGACCTCATCTGTGCTGAGCACAGGCAAAGGAACACCTCCCCTTGACCTGCTTGCAACACTCTGCCTAATGGATGATCCCATTGGTTGCTTTTGCTTTGAGGTTGCATTGCTGTCTCACCTTGTGTATGAAGATGTTGTGGGAGATACTGAGAGAAGCCTGGCTAAAATTGAGAAAAACAAAATCCACTGCTTTTTCTTCATCCGCCAAGCCAATCATCTTATTGTAGAAGTCTATCAGTTTGGTGAAGAACAAATTGCCTGTATTAAATCTGTGCTGACTACCCCTGCTTGCCTTCTTGTTCTAAATGAGGGCTGTATGAAGCTCTGTCTATGTATGGATAGGTTTAAAATTGGGGGAAAATAGAGTAGCATTTGAATGTTATACATAATGTGAGATGTTGGTTAGCTAGAAATACTAGCTTTGGAGCATTTCTTACACAAGAGAGGGAACAGAGAAGAGGGCAAATCTTACAAGTTGACTTTATGGAAATACTTAAAATTTTCCATATATTTTTAGAAATCTTAATAGTCCTTGTTTCTTAAAAGATGCTGTTAAATGTCCGCTTCTACAAGCTTACTTTTCCTAGATGATTATCCAAGATGATTATTGGATAAAAGATAGAAGGTTTCAAGTGATCATATTTTTCCAATCACACCAGTTCAAGAACCTTTCATGGTATTCCTTAAGGGGCATATTTTGCATATGAATTGCCCATAAAATTAATATACAGTATTACTTCAATATTTATCACCAGATACATTAGGTTTTTTAATTTAATAATGTGTGCAGAATATCCTTGCCATTGTTCTTTTAAAAATGAAGCTTTAAAAGCTTCTTTCAGATGAGTTGTCTAGTCCTCATTCCAGAATCATAACCTCTACCTACAAAGCACATAGTTAATTTAGTTAAACCCATACTGACTCTGGCTACTATTTGTAATATCTATTTCTGTCCTTCTGGACCATCATCTGTGTTTATGTATTTTATGAATTGGGATTAGATATTATCCACTTCAGACTCTCAGACTGTTCTTAAATGAGGAAGGAAGTGTTTTATATCCCTAGCAAATTTTCATTTATTATCCTGCTGGTCATCTGTATTTTAAGCCTTTTAAGGGTTATAGCACTGGAAAATACCATCAGGGTTTTGATTTGCAGACTTTTCATAATTTTTGTAACGTATTAGATAGAGCACTACTATGGCCTCAGCAATTATATCATTCAAAGATTTCCAGAACTAGATGTAGACTTCTATGTGTTCAAACATAAAGAAATTATTAGTAGATACCTTAAATAGATAATCTCCCCTTTCATTGCAACTGTATTTAAGCACTTTATGAAATATCTTAAGATGTAGTTATGCTTCAGGTTTATTTTTCCACTCTTTATTACATTTGACAAGATGGATATTGAAAAATAGAAAGACTGAGGTTTTGTTACTTTTTTTTTTTTAATGGATACTCATGTTCTGGAGGGAAATTTTTGAATATAGTGTGATACAGTAAGCAGTTATATAATTAATTTATGTAAATTTCAGTACTGAATGGATGATTTTCTATTGAGGGAGCAATATAAAAATACCAGCAAGCAGTGTTTGTTAGATTAGTATTACTGAAATAAAATCTGGAGTGGAAAATGTGATGCACCTCAATTAGCAACTGCCTGTGCAGAATTTTCTATGACTTCTGCTTGCAAGTGTAAGTTATCCCTCTTTTTTTTTTTTATTTATTTTTTTATTTTTTTTAGCTATTCCACCCTAAAGTAGCTTTCAAAATGACCATGAGAATAACAAATATGAATGTTATCTACTGGTAGTTCTCTCTTGGTATTTCATGAAGTTTCGCATCAGCAAAGTGTATGGGTCAACATATTTTGTGTTTATATTTTTTGTTATCTATGGATAGTTACTTTAATTTTGTATAGTAATATAGAGAGAGAGGCTAGTGTGATTTTCTTACGTGAAGACACTGTTATTAAGCAATTCATGACAGAGACCATTACAGCATGTTACATTGATAGTACTGCATTACTTACTGGCAGATATTTTCTTTGACTTTGCTGAACTTTCTTGTTGAACTCTCCTTAAATCCATTGCATCTATTTTTAATTGCCAATATACATTTTTGGAAATTAATAATTGGCAACGGTAAGGAGAAGGGGATAATTAATGTAGTATTTAAACATCTGTATGTTATTTTAGAACCTGCAAGAACTCTCTGTACTAATGTAATTTGTTCAGATTATGCTGGTGAAGTGTAACTTTAATCCTTTCTTTAGCAGGTGAAATGAAGATCCAAGGAGAAGCTACATATTGCCTAAGTTTAGCATATTATTTTGCTGGAGAAAACCAGAAAGCATTATCAGTAAGTTTATTTTAAAGTTGTTTTAGCTTTCCCAATGCCTTTCTCTGACTCCTTGGCATCTTAGGCATTTTGGAGAGTGAAAAAGACTTGGAGAGACTTGGCTCACAGACCTTTTATAACAGTATCTAGATCTGTAAACAGGGATCCATGTGGCTTAAGCAGTTACGGTTCAAATAAATTCCAGAACTGATGGAGTCCAGGTTTCCATGCGTGGATCTGTAGAAATAATATAAATTTATAATTCAGGTTATGTGTGACTAGCTTTCCTTTTCCTGTATTCATACATATATAAACCAGCTACTTTTTAGTTACGGTTTTGCTATAAAACACCGTTTTGCAAGCTAGTTTGATGCAGCATATTTGTGAGCAACAAATAAAAATACGTCAGTTCAAATGTTCAGCTTTTCAGAACATCAGGAATTTAGAAGAAACATGAATCACTTTTGGCATGAAAAGCTGTGATGCAAAAAAGATGCAACCCCCTTCTGTTGATACTTCAGTTCAAGCTCCTCATGTTTTCCTTGAGTATCTCATACATAATAATTCTAACAGAATGTGGAATTCCAGTCTAGAAGGAGGGTTCCTCTAGTTCATCATAGGTTGGGATGAGAGGAAAGATAAGCAGCAACTTGACTTTGTCTGTGCCAGTCATCAGAGAAGTTATAGTCCTCCATTATCCTCTTAAAAATGTTGTGTGGAAAATCAATTTGCATATTTTGTCCATTATTATTGCAATTAATCAGCTGGATAATTGCTATTTCTGTTTCTTCCTTTAACTGCAGAATGACATGGTATTGTATTAATGAACACGCTCTATAGAGGTCATTCTTTGAGGTTATTTTTTTCTGGTAGTTATTTTTTTCAGAAAAAGGCCAATAGAAGTCACAGAGTGAATTCAGCATGAGTTTCAATATTTCTTGATTGGCCTCTGCAGTATAGGAAAGGTTCTAGATTTCTGTCTTAAAATATCTTCCTACATGCTTTTAACAGTTTGTGATACAATCGTTTCTAAGAGTTATTGATTATACATAATTCCTCAATGCTGATAGGCCTATCTTCCGTATAAATCAACTGAATGCTGGAAAGTGGGAGCTTGTTCTTACATCAGTTGTAATTAAAGTCTGTAGCTGAATGTGAAAATATTTCAAAATTTTAAAAGCTACATATAATTTTATAAAATTATATTTAATTGTTGCAACAGCATTGAGAAGAAGATTATTTGGTCTCTTCCAAGAATATGGTACAAGAGATTAGACTAGAATTTTTTGTACTGAACTTTATCTTCATTGTTTTCTGACTGACAAGTGTGCCATCATTCTTACCTGATCAACTTATTTGTCAAGTTTCTGAGACTTGCAATAAACTGCGTGAGTGATGATGAGCAGCAAGATAACAAATGTGCTAAATAAAGAAGCCTGAGCACATATTTGAACTCTCCATCACAGAAGAAATTAATTAATGAACAAGACTGCACAGTCTCCGTGATATGCAAAGGATCAAACTACCCTTGAAAGTGCCAGAAATATTACATGTCCTGGCATTATCTTCTCAGGATCCATTTTGCTTGTATTTTGTAGCTACTCCTTTCCCTGCATTGCTCCCCCTTTGCTCCTGCCAAAAAATTACAGCAGTCATTTGGATGATCAATTTCTCTATTTCATATGCAGATTAATTTTTTTTTTTTTTTAAGAAAGATTCTGAAACCTTGAGTTTTGTAATGTACTACAATTAATTTAAAATATATACACGATAGGTTGTGCCTATTGGGTTTGGTCTTACAAAAACACCTGACAGTTAAGGAAAGCGATGTGTATTTTTGTGAAAAGGGAAAACAAGACTGTAGTACAAAATATAAATGATACTTTATGTTAAGGGTATAAGATGTTATTTTAACAGTAATGAAAATACCAATACATTTCAGTGTAAATAATATTAAATATTATTGTATTATGTTATACTGGCATTTCCTAATATGGCATTTCCAATAATATTACGTAAGAAACCTATGAAGTACTTTCTTCCAGAAAAAATAGTGTGTGTTGTGGCACTTAGAAAAAGGAGTACAATTTTAGTTCCTTTTGTCCTTCACGGTGATCAATATAGACAGCAATAAAATATCAGTGGTTGACAGTGCTGTTGAGCACAAGTTGTCTTCACTCTCCAATTGGAAACCATTGCCTAAAATTTACCCTTCTGTTCTCAGTTTAATGGTCTCTTCATGTGAGGGGAGCTCAGATGCTTACAGAGATGAAATCATTGCATCCTATTCCCAGAGGACTACTGGTTATCATTACACATAACATGCAGACAATACTGCTAGGAGCCAGTTTGCCTCATGGTAATATGTAGTTCACCACCAGCTTCTGTAGCATGCTAAAGAGGTCTTGCCACACAGCTTGGGACTATTCGGATGTAGACTCAGGGGTCTCAGCAGTTATTTTCCTGCTTTGCATCAGTTTTCATCTTCTTTATCCTTTTGTGCTGTGGTCCACCTCAGGCAGTCTCCTTCTAGGGGAATCTGAAAGGAGCAGCTGTTACAGATACCATTTCCTCCAATTGTTGCCACTGGTTCCTTTTGCTGTTTAGCGTGCTTCTCCCTCCCCCAACATGCACGCACAGTAGCATGCATATAAACTTGTTTCTCTTTCATTCGTGTCTTCTAACAGGGCAGAGAAGCATATGTTCAAAATATTCATTATCTGATGCAGTAATTAAAGGTTGAAATGATTAAGCCGCAGCCTATTATATAAAAAATATGCAGTCACTTTGTATCGAATGGGCTAGTTTTGTTGGAGAAGGAGTTTTATTTGCTAGGCACTTGGTGTTTAATCTTACATAATTTGATTTGGTGTGTAATCTGTATAAATTGCTTTAATTTTATTTGATAGATATGATTGATTTCAGTGGACCTACTCAGATGTATAAATGTAAGTGTTTTCAAGTTTAAAAACCTGAGAACTAATTATGTTCAGTAGCAGTGTGGTATGTTCATAATATTTTTCATACCATCTGGTTTATAATCAAGCCTAATGGCTATTTCACAAAATATGACACAAAATATTAATAGTTCACATTATATAGATTTTATCTTAAACATTATAGATTTTGTCTGGGAGAGTTCTCCATCTAGACTAATTTTAAAATACGTTACTATTTGCTAATTTTTCTTTAGACTTCTATAACAAGCTAAATATTAACTGAAACACTTCTGTGTCATTAGAAACTTTGCATGAGGTATTGCAATCTAAGGCTTGATGTGGGAAATTTTTTTTAAACTGGGCTTTCAATAATGCTTCAAAGAGCTGGACATCATGGATTTTTTCCTCTTTTGATTAGGGTTGTATCCCAAATCATCAGGAGAATTCCAGTCCTCATCCCTTGTCTAAGCATTAGGCTTTTTCTAAGTATTCTTATATTTTAGAGATTGAATCCTGTGTTTCAGAGATGTTACACATTTAAATAATAGAGGCAGTGCTCATGAGTACTGAGACTCATGGCAAAAATAAATGTGGTAATTTATGACATAACGTTACTTGCACGAATTGTCAGAATTACGATATACAAGCCACAGGCATAAAATTATCAAGAAAATTTATGAACTTACAAAGGCATCTTCACATTTGAAATGACCCTATTAAAGTAATCAGAGGTGATTTATGACCATAAAGTTAATTTCTGCAAAACCTATGTCAAAACAACTGAAAATTTTTTCTCAACTCATGCAGCTAGAGAGAATACAAGTAAATGTGTCTGGGATGCAGATATCCTGAAATGAGTATCACAGTAGATTTTATCTAATTACATCTATTATATCTAATTGTATAGATTATGCCTATATGTATGTATGAATTTGGTGAATCAAGGAGGATCTTAGGAGTAAAAGAATTCCAAATGGTGGACTGAATGTCATCCTCTTTTCTCTCAAACTTTGTGAAAGGTAGTTCCTTTGAGATATGCTTACTATTCTAGTGCTTTGCTAAAAGGCTGAACATTTCTGTCAGTGGTGAGTGGGTAGACACTGAGTTTATGTTTAATCTTGCATTACTGTTACTATGAAAAGAAGCACTTAAACGAACACTGGCAAAACACATGAAAGGTGCTATGCAATGGAAATTATTTCAAAATTCCCTCTTTTAAATCAATCAGATTGTCTTTTATTCATCTGTAACTGATATTTAGCAACTAGTAATGAAATGTAACATTCTCAGCTTAGCAAATGCATCACCTGCTTGGAAAAGAAAACCCACCAAAAAACAACATTTTAGCATACCAGTTTAAGAAGAGGTCTTGTCATTCTTTATCTTAGAATGATTTAATCTTAGAATGATTTGGGTCAGAAGGGACCTTAAAGATCATCTAGTTCCAAACCCCCCGCCATGGGCAGGGACACCTTCCACTAGACCAGGTTGCTCAAAGCCCCATCCATGAACACTTCTAGGGATGAGGCATCTGAACTTCTCTGGGCAGCCTCTGCCAGTGTCTCATCACCCTCACAATAATGAATTTCTTCTTTATACCTAATCTAAATCTACCCTCTTTCAGTTTAAAGCCATTTCCCGTTGTTTTTTCACTACATGCCCTTGTAAAAAGTTCCTCTCAGATTTCTTGTAGGCCCCCTTTAGGTACTGGAAGGCTGCTATAAGGTGTCCTCAGAGTCTTCTCTTCTCCTGAACAACCCCAGCTCCCTCACCCTGTCTCTGTAGGAAAGGTGCTCCAGCCCCCTGATCATCTTCATGGCCTTCCTCTGGATATGCTTCAGCAGGTCCACATCCTTCTTACGTTGTAGGCCTCATTTCTGAATGCAGCACTCCAGGCAGGGTCTCAGAAGAGAAGAGCAGAAGGGCAGAATCACCTCCTTCGCCCTGCTGGTCACGCTTCTTTTGATGCAGCCCAGGATATGGTTGGTTTCTGGGCTGTGAACACACACTGCCAGCTCATGTGCAGTTTCTCATCGACGAACACTCCCAAGTCCTTCTCCACAGGGCTGCTCTGAATCACTTCTCTACCCAACCTGTAGCTGTGCCTGGGATTGCCCTGACTCAGGTGCAGGACCTTGCACTTCGTATTGTTGAATTTCATGAGGCTGGCATTGGCCCACCCTTCAAGTGTGTCAAGGTCCCTCTGGATGATATCCCTTCCCTCCAATGTGTTGACTGCACCGCACAACTTGGTGTCGTTGACATTCAGGGTGTGTCATGGACAGTGGGACTGAGGGTGTACTCAATCTCACTGTGCATATTGCCAAAAAAGATGTTAAACAGCTTCACTCTTAGAGGCTTCATTTTTATAAGAGCAATTTTTAATTGTTCTTAAAACTGTAATCATAGAAATTTTGTATTTTTCATATCTGAGGAATAAAAAAACAAGCAAAGCTCTGAGTCATCTTTGAAAGTAGGGATTTCTGATTGATCTTGACACTGACAATGGATTATGTACAGAGAAAAGATTTCTGCTTGAAGGCCTAGAATTACTGAGCCAATTCTGAAACTGATTCAATTTTATGTTTCTGAAAGGTCACACTGCTGCTAGTCATTTGTGAAGATAGCACAAATAAAATTATGTGAGAACAATTAGTGCTGGTAGTGAACTTTGCCCTGACAAAATATACTAACTCAAATACTGATGGAATTGAGAAGGTAGAAATTATTTGTGTTGAGAATCTTAAAGAAAACCCGAAACTTTAGGAAAAAGGTGAATGCCTGATCAGTTACAATTTTGTTGATAATTTAGCACTTAATTCCTAAGATGAAAGAAAGATCTAAATTTTCATTTGAATGTGAAAGTCAACAGTCTGTTAGTGAAGGGAAGATTCCTTCTGCTAGTTTAATCTAGATAACAATTTTCCTGTCTTAGCCAGTTTCTTGAAAAACTAAAACAAAAAATAAATAACAGGGAAAATATTCTGAGTAGCCTAGAGATGTAATGACATTATTCTCCTTCAGTTCTCTTCTGTACACAACACATGTATACTTTCCTTGGAACATGATATCACTTTCCTTTTGAGTCTGTGTTTCAAGTTGCATTTTTCTTGCTTAATGGCATCAGAATAACTCCCCTCAGTAAAAAATGGATTTTTATTAAGTGTCCTACAAGAATACCCTTTGTAAGAAAACAGTCTTAAATGTAGTGCTGCTGCGGAATTGTAACAGTAAAGTTATACAAAAATTATAGAGCACGAAAAATAAAATCTGTTGCATATGTAAAAAAATCCATTACTTGATGACAAGCAAATCAGATTAGCACATTTCCATGTTTTCCCACAGCAACTAAGAAAATAAATGCACTAGTAACTTGTTGATATCAGCCTTACTCTGCAGGAGTCTCATGTTCCCTAAGACTGGCTACCATAAATGGGTGGATTTTCATCTCATCTTTTACGATCTTAAATTTAATCATTCATACATCCCAAAAGAGCAAGATAAGTGCAGTGAGCTGCAGATTTGACTGCATGCTCCATCAGATAATTCTATAGCACCTTTTCAGTATTTTAGGACTATCTGATCACAAGTGTTCTTATGAATCTAAATACAAGTTGGTGACATAAAGTTTGGGGGCTATGCATGGAGGATATTGTTTTGTTGGCATGTTTGGTTTTAATTCCCAAATGGTATGAAAGTTCCTGGATTTATATCTATTTATTAGGTTTATGTAGCCTTACTTATATCCTGAATTTAGAAGTCATTTAATTTAATGTATCAAATGTAGTTTCCCAAACTTCAAACTCTATTTCTTAAAAATTTTGACTGAGGATATCTGTTACAAAATGACAAGTTTTACCATTACCTTATACACACATGCACTTGCACACATACATTCTCTGTATGAGTTCACAAAAGAACCGAGGGGGCTGCAGTGCAACATTAATAAGAATATTTACATGCTTCTGCTTTAATAAGAACAACATAAATCCTAATGTCAAGAGAATTCTTTGTATGACTCTGAATCATTTCCATGAAATTATTGCTAGCTATTTTCTTTGAACTTGAAGCAACTTGTCTAGTACGATACTGGAGGTTTACTTAGCTCTAATATGTTGAAACATTGGGGACAAAGCCATAAAAACTCCTTAAACTGCTCTGCAAGGCAGTGGAAATATCTTTGCATCTATTTTTCACAATGCAGGGCATGTAGGGCAGAGCAGCTAGCAATCATGGAGCCTTCACTCTGGTCCTACCTTTTTGATGTAGCTGATGAGACAGAACAATCTCTGCTATTCTCAGGCAGGTTGGCCGATGGGGATGACTCTTCCTTATGCTTTGCCAGGCAAGGCGGGAGCTCAGAGTGTGACCACAGCTATACAGTGTCTGTTTTATTGGATATAAGGTTACAGTTAGTCCACTTGCCCTGACTGAGGTTTCTAAAACTGTAATAACTGTCTTCTGTCAGTTAAAAGATGTGATTTAGGCAGACATTTTCTACTTACTCTATTGAAACTTTTTTTTTTAGAGTAACTAATAAAATATACTACTTTTTTTTTTCCTTTTTTTTTTTTCTTTTTTTATTTAAATAACTGCTGATATACAAGTTTCCACTCATTTCATTCCCACAGGCTAGGAGCAGAAATGGCAAAGCAGTACAACTGTATCTTATAGAGGTTATTTACTTTATGTACTTCAGACTATATTGGATTTTTAGCTTAGATGTGCTAAACCTTGAACCTAAATGCTGTATATAATTGGAGGAAAGAGTTAGTTACAGCATGTCTGAGTTCGTAGCTTATATTATCTAAGACACAATAGCACAAAAGATCTTAAGAATTGTCAGTAGTATGTCCATTAATGAAACCACACATATACCCAGGGCTGAAGGAAATGACTGAAAAACTGTATGAAAAAAATTCTAATTCTGTTAGATAATATACTTATGGAAGTCAGACTTCTTATGTATTTTTAGAAATGAAACATTTGTGTCCACACTGTACAAACTCAGGAATTTCAGTACTTAAGTGCAAATATATTCAAAATCTGGGAGGGTTTGTTTTCCTTTGTATAGTTTAGTTTAAATGAACAGGCTTAAAAAAAAATCTATAAAGTAAGGCTTTTAAAATTAGGTTGGTTTCTCAAATTGGTATAGTTCAAGCTACAGCAATTTACTTATTAAATACATGTTTATATTTCAATTCAGTTGTTCCCATTGACTTCAATGAGACAGCACATATTCAGGTGTAAGCAAATGCTTAACAACTTTGCTTGATCAGAACCATCGATAGCTAGATTGGAGAATAGGAGATCTTGA
Organism: Psittacula echo; assembly: GCF_963264785.1. Lineage (NCBI taxonomy): Eukaryota > Metazoa > Chordata > Aves > Psittaciformes > Psittacidae > Psittacula > Psittacula echo. Next base: position 65,680,281 of record NC_137735.1, read on the forward strand.
TTCAGGCATCAGATCTTAAGGAATTTAAAATTTATCCTTTGATAGATAAATAGCTTGAGAAGTTAAAACACTGAAGTGTGCCAGTATAAAGCATGGAGCTTGCTGCTTCATTGCTAGAAGCAATTTGTTTTGCTGTTTTGCTTTCAGCTTATGTATTATTTCAGAGCTGATCAAAAGAATTGGTAGCAAAGTGTGAAATAAATTGTACTTCTAAATAAATCGATTTAACATTCCTTGGTGCTTTAAGTGATTTCAGTAATATTAATATTTAAAATATTTCTGTCTGAAATCTTTTTATTACTACATATAGCAATAATGGCCACCATTTCATTCTGCTGTTTTTCATATTAGAATATTACACTGTAAACATTGTAAAAATACTATCTTTTAGCACTGAAATAGATGCAAAAGATTTCAAATGTCTATTTGCATGTAAATGACTCAAGTTTTATTTAGTCAATAAAACCAGTCTATTAATCCTTTTACTACATTTCTTACATGGGTTTAAACCAAAAAACATGAGGTTTTCAGCTGAATGAGAACTTTTGCTTAACTTTCGTATAGGTAGGCAGAAAAATAATGGCTTTTAACTGACTTAAACTAGGAAGGTGTGAAAAACAAAAATTATCTCTGCAGGTTTTTCCATTGTATTATGCACATTTAAGGATATGTTTGCTTGCTTTTAGCTAAAACTGTGTAATTAAAAATACCTGTTCATGGGTGGACTAAAGATATTAATAAACATGTAGCAGAATATTTATAGCTGTTTTGTCTAAGAAGTAATGGGCATTTAAGCATACACATGCATATCGTATGATATTAATGTCTTAGGAGGCTTACAGCAACCTGACAGACAGGTACATTCATGTAGACACAACCGTGTGATAAAAGCAGTCCAGACATCTGGATCACAGTGCTGCTATACAGAAACATTTCTGAACAATTCACATTATTGCACTTACCCAAATTTCCAGTCTTGTCCACCCCTTTCTCCTTGTTTCTTTCTCAGCTTCTGCCTTTGTCTTCTATGTACTTGCAGAATCTCATTTTTCCTTTACAAGTCACCTCCATCTGCTTATGTGTCAGTGTGGTCCTCGTGCCACACATCACATTGAGGAATTCTCAAGATGAAGGGCTGTATTCACATCAGTACTTCTGTCTCAGCACTGTTTCATGCTTGTCACTGTTCTGCACTCAGCGCCACACCGCCTTGTTTTGTCAATAACCATTTATTTGTTGCTGGAATAGTAGCAACCATTACATCTGACCTCCCTGTTTCATCAATTATGGATAGATTATTGGATGTGAACATCTGCAAAAGCTTGCTGTTGAACTTACCTCCTGGCTGGGATTAGATAAAGTATTAAACTGTTGTTTATTGTCAGGCCAAAACTCTACTGGGAAGCCAGGGAATTCCAAGACTAGCGGACTCCCATCAGCAAGCACCAAAAATTGTTTAGTATTGCCACTGTTTCCCATAAGATCGTAGCCATTTATTATTTACACTTATTACTAGTTGTTATAACATACTTGATAAAAGCTCTTGGCAGGCACAGTGTTTCCAGCTATTGTCACATCTGTCAGGATGGAAAGGATACATAAACTGTTTTTTCCTCTTATATTGCTGTTAAAGGGTAACAGATGAAGCTTCTTCACTCCAGACTGTTAAGCCATGCTTTATTTTGAAGAAATATGTCAACAATGGCTGGTTTGGAAAACATTGCATTCCTGTACTAAATAAAGATTGCAACAACATTTACTAATGTCTCTTGCAGTTGAGATTTCAAAATGCATGGTATTAACAAACTAAAATGCCTGATTTTGATGCTTGCATAGGTTTTTGCTTTGAAGGACCTGACTGATTTATGTATGTATTTATTTATTTATTTATTTATTTATTTTAATAAAATGCTTCATGAGATATACTAAATAATAAAATGATGACTGCATTCCTGCAATGTTGTAGGTGTAAAGAGTCAGAACTAATATAATTTAGTGGCACAGAAGGCCAGAATTAAGAACAGTAATCCATCCAGAGGCTAATACAGAAGAAATGGATGGGAACAAAAGTTAATGTTTATTCAATCATGTATACATTTCATCTCTTTAAAGTTTCCTGTGCAGCAAAACAAAGCATACAGGGTGAACTACTGACCTTCTAGGAAGCTAACAGACATTTGAAATTGCTTGGGGAAAGGAACTTTTCCAGTTAATTACTTGTATTTACATATCGTCCATTAAGAATCAAAGCAAAATACTCTGCGTATTATGCAAAGCATACAAGACTAAATACAGTCAAAGAACCCTAGGTCTTAACTTCATAGACTGTTAAGGAATTAGTAAAATATTTGTATTCTCTCATGCTACAAACAGATACAGACAGAGTAACCCAAATCGTGAATTTCCATTCAAGTTTATGGAGTGTCAAGGTAAACAATGCACTTGATAGCCACGCATAACGGGGGAGGGAAGAGTGGGGACTGAATAGAACAGTTACCCCTCAGGGAGAGTATCAACCAAGCAACACCTTGTTGACAGCCATGTCCTAGAACAAGGGTGCTGCACTTCTGTGTTTGACTCAGCAAGACTTCTAGATGGGTTCCTCTACATCTCTCCTCATCCTCCTGTCCCTGATTCCCTTGCTCCTAGATGCATGCTTATGCTATGCATTATCCAAATACACACATTAAAGCCCCTGAAATAGCAGTTTGGCCAGTTGCAGACAAAGTCTTTGTCTCTGTAGGAACAGTGACAGTTTGTACATTTCTGGTTTGGGTTTTTTTGGGTTGGTTTTTTTTCACAGTTTATTTATCAAAACTGCAGTCCAATGTAATTGGATGTGACTAAGGGCAAGAAGTTAGTATTCACATTTACAGAATTTGAGTTGATGTGTTTCAGTTGTGGGAAAAGAGAGAGAACTAACAATTCTAGCAAATCAAGGACTATTCACTCTCTCCCAAGCATGGCACCCAGTTTCAGTATCCCTCAACTGTGAGCATGCAGACAGAATGCTGTACTGCTTCTACCCTGGATCCTAATTATGTCCAAATACATTTATCATTAAACAAGGTGCAGCCTGCCATTCAGTTGATACTGGTGTATTGCTTTCTTGGGATCAATAAGCTCTGCTTATTGTAATCAATACATTACATGAACAATATAATTTTCTTATTGCTGTCCAACCTTTCTCACACTGCATTTTGGCCAAAATAAGAATACATCCAGGTTTGCATTGTGAAACTCTTCTTTGACCTTACCCAGGATGGCCACAGGCATGTAACCTCTCAAATTATGGTAATAAAAACTGTGATTTTTAGGTGTGTTTAAATATGCATTTCTTGGGGAGCTATGGGAGAGAGTTCACTGAACTGTAAAATGCCTCTGCATAAGGTTCTATTGTCTTTTATTTTCACTTAATGGTATCAAAATGATTATTTAGTGACTGTCAGAGCTATGTGTATTTTCTAAAAGTATTTAAGGTTCTAAGTCATATGAGTCCAGTAGTCTCACTAAATTGCATTGTCTTCTACCAACACCTATTGTTGGCTCCAGAAAAATGTCAGATGCTTGCTAGCTAGGCCGGGCCTCAGCCTGTTAGTGCAGTGCCTGTCAGAAATCATTAGCTACTGATCTCTTTGACTAATGTTCCAGTTGATTGTCTGATTCATGTTCAAGATCTGTAAATGAGGCAGAAGCATCTTTACTGCTTACCAGATGTGAAATGGCTAAACACAGCTAGATTTTCAGAAATCAAAATAAACGTATTTCCAATAAAGTCTGACAACGATATCAAGTGCAAAGCTGAAAGCAGAACTACGGTTTTGTGGGTTTTAAAGTTACAGTATTATAAATCAATATTATGCCTTCATGTTTTTGTCAGAGTAATGTATTTTACCAAAATAGCAAAATACTGGTAGTAGCATTAATCTTGTGTCGAGTTGGATAGACATTCTTTATTCAACATACATTCATACCTTCGATTTTTACTCTTTTGTCCATTATCCTCAGATGTGTCAATGTTTAGGACAGCCTATGTCCTTTTGTCTGAGTCCTCAGTGTATGCTAACAAGGTATGTGCATGTGTTTGTGTATGCATAAAAGTACAGGTGTGACAACAAAAAAAAAAAATGGTGGGATTTTGAAGAGGGAGAGTCTTAGGGGAGGAGCTGTTTTATATTAATAGAATAACCCCACGAGGGTCGTACTGGCATAATGCTGAGATAACTAGAAGCAAATCTGCTCCTGGGATCTGACTAATATTTTTCTTGGCAAAGGGGGTAAACATGAAAATCACCTCTATCTACAGAATCAGTGCAAGAGCTATATGACAAATAGGCTCTAGTTTGAGGATTTAAGCAGAGCTTGTTACTTTATCTTTGCACTGTAACTAATTGCAGCCACAATAGACTTACAAAGACCCAGGAAGAGAGTTGATTTTGGAAAGAGATGCTCCCACAGTAGCTATCGTCCTTCCAGGTGCACCTGCATCCAGCTTTTGCTGCTGAGCAGGAAAACAAGGGAAATTGTACAATGCATCCTGTTGGGGTTTTTATATTTATTCCTATTTTGGAACCATAAAAACTCCTTTTTCTCTTTCTCCCTTTCTTTTCCATTTCTTTCCCCTTTTCCCTTTCTTTTAATCTTTCCCTTTTTCCTTTTTTTTTTTCCTCTGCATACATCAAAATAATAGTGGATAGCATGTAGGACAGTTGTCTGTAATGTGGAAGACAAAATTGGAGTCTTCACCCTGCCTCCTTCCCACATTTTGCATAAATAAGAACAAGCAATTGAAATCCACTGTTCATTTCTATATGACTTTTATTATCATTTTATTTTGTTTTTTTTTCAGCCAGTGATTCTACTGTAGACCCACAGAAGTATGAAGTTTGAGACAGTCAGTGTGCTTGGTCTCACAGAGCCAAAAATTAATTCATTATGAGAATCAGTGCAGTTTTCAGAATTTTTATATTGTTAAACTTATCTTACATTTTCTTTTTAGAGAGAGAAAGAAGTGTAAATTATTCTGATCTGTTCAACTGCATATACAATGGTATTTTTGCACTAGTTGCTAGGAGTATCAAACTCTCTTTGAAACAGTATGGAAATTTTATAATGGAGTCTAGCACGATCAGGATAAATGTATTGCAACAGCTTACTTCCTCAGAAATCTTTGTACCTAGCAAAATAAAACTAAAATTAAAAAAAGAGAGACATTTTGCTCCTTCAGTAACTCTAAATCTCTGAAAACATTGAGTTACCAAGATGACATTTTAATGCACAGTATTTACCATAGAATACTGAAGCAGATGAATATTACTTTAATAAGAAGACTTTTGTTCCTCCAACATTTACATGTTAATCCAGCATTTCATTCAGCCCTACCTCCTCTCCTTTTTCTATCCTGAATGTTGAATTTAGGGCATGCACCGTAATTGAGGAGGCTCCTCTTCACTTCCTCCATTAATCTAATAAATGGATACTGGGCAACTGTAGGGTATGGGGCACTGTACAGCTCCTTTCCATCAAGAACGCATCCCTTTCTGTGTCCATATGTAATATAAAAAGCTGGAGGAGTTACTTACAATGCAAGCATATTTTCTATTATATTTCTATTTCTAATACAGGATATTTTCTATTGTGATTTATGAAGATTTCCTGCCTTTCATGTAGATGATTTAATTATCATTATTTCATCATTATTTAGAGTGAAACGTCTGATTTGTATAATGCAGTAGTAATCTGGGACCAAAATGAGCACTTTTCATCAATACAAATGAGTGGCTTCATTTATTTACTTACTTCTTTCTAGCAACTGTTTCAGGGATGCAGTGAACCAACTTTATACTTTAGCTACTCAGTCTAAGTTTTCCCTTGGTTTTAGCTGTACTTTTTAGGCTTTTTCATATCTTTAATAAAAAGAAAAGTACGGTAGCCTAAGCCTTAGGCACCAAAGTAAACTTTCTGTGCTAGATAGTAGCAACCAGAGGCCTAGTTAAATATTGCAGAGGACAGTTTAAACTCTTTCAGGATTTCAGTCCTGTACATAGCATTTTGGAAACCTCCTGACACTTTTATGGCAGGTTTTCTGATAGGGACACAATTACTACAACAAATGTTGTAGCTCCTCTGGGTTAAATGCAAACCCAAGAACTGTTTTTTGGATACTTGTATGTGTCTCTGATACTATCCTGGAGTATTAGAAGGACACACTACAAGCTTTGACAAATTTGAGTTTTAGGCGAGTTCTGAACTGATGTGACAACTTACTAACTGAGGTGCATTTATGCTCTTTTTGTCATACCTTGTGCATTGAAAATGACTCAATTGAGAATGACTCTGTTGAGAATGACCTTCAAGTATAACATGCAATGCTAATGTACCTGAGAATATAACTGATAAGGAAGTACTCGAGGTATGGTAAATAGTGCAGTGCACATTAATAAATGCTACTTTTTGTGCACACAGAGCTTATATAACCAAAAAAAAAAAAAATAAGAGCCTTGTCCAAGGATACTCCTGCATGGAGTAGAACTCTTTCAAGAACTAGCAAATCTGAGTAGTGGAAACTGGTAGAAATGGTGACATCCACAGCATTAGCACACACAGGTTGTCTTCTTTTGACCCATGTACTTTGTCAATGACAGGGGATGCAGTCTTAACAGAAAATGCCCTATCTTTTATCTTAGTTTAAATAGGCATCTTGGGGCACGCACGATACTGTCATATGTCCCTGGGCATCTCTCATCCCCCTTCAGAGCTGGTAAATGACATTCGCTACTCCTTTCTTGGAATGTGCAAAAAGGATTTCCATAGATCATCTTTGGAGATTTGCTGTTTCCTCATGTGTGTAAGAGGTTGGGTCAAGCAATAAATAGGAGGGAGGAAAGAATAAGATTTAATTTTATATGTACTCTCCCGTCATCACCGTTGGAAACAGAAGGGCTGAAAAGAGAAATTATGCAATAGTGGTGATGGCAGTGTTAAGTTAAGATTACACATTTTTATACAGCAGATGTAAGCCTTTGGTTAAGGAAGTGGTCATGATAATAGAGTACATTCTCAGCCAATGTTAACAAATTGCTTGTGTGCGTAAATAGTCATAAAAATAACAACTTTATCTACAGTTTTTTTAAGGCAACATAGATTAAATGAATAGCCTATAAATTATTGACTTCTTGTGCATCCAGATTCTACTAAGAAAAGTTGTCAAGTTGATAGTTTAAAGAAAGAAAAATATTAAGTTTATTTCAGCATATCATTCTAAAACACTACAAATGCAAAAGATACCATCTTAAGGTATTGATTATCAGACATTCATAAAAGCACAGCCTCTTAAGATCTTTTAAATTATGGATAAGGAAATTTATATTGTGAATCAGGTAATATCCCTTTGGCTTTTGCAAAGTGGTAAAATACAGGGGTTTAAATGCAAGTTATATCTCTTTAATTTGTATTTATTGAGTAGTTTCAAATAACTATAAGTAATGATCAAAAAACTAGTCCCATTACAGCTAATTAAGGAAGAAATGTACAAGTGGGAAAACTTCTAATTTTGTGTTTCATATGGACAGAGTGACTGAAAAAAAAAAAAAAAGAAGAAAAAGAAAAAGTATAAAATCTTAGCATTGTATTTATTGGGGTTTATTTTCCTGTTTCACAGACCTTGGACACCTCTGTAAAAATCTTCACACCACTTTGTGATTCTGCTGGCCTAAGCAGAGCATATGCAGCTATAGCCAAGATCCTGGTAAGGTAGGTTAGCACATCCTTGTCAGTGCAGATTCATTCAACTGTGAAAGACTTAAATTGTTAGAGGTCTGTCGCTTCCCATTACTGACTGCTTAAATTTTAAGCAGTGCCCTTCTTGCAGTAAGTGACCCTTTCATGGAAAGTTATTTGAAGCTGGTACGTATTTTCTAAAGTGTATGATCCAAGCTTTTCTTTACCTATAAACTATAATATGTCCTTTTCCACTCCGTACTTTGAGGACTGGGGTTTTTTTGTATGTTTGTTTGTTTTACCCAAGATTGGGAGGGATCTTACTGGAAAATGGAAATCCAGGCATATTTTCCAGGTTAAAAAAGACTTTAAAGAATGTAGAAAGCTTCAGCAGGTGTCTCAGTGTAATCTTTCTGAGCTCTAAGTTTCTATTTATTGTACTCTCTTCTGTGGAAGAATTTCTAGTTTGTGCACGTGTAACTAGATATAAATTTGTCACAAATAAAAAGCTTGTCTTCAATGTTTTCCTTTCAGCAACTGAAATTAAAATCTACTTCCAGGTGAACTCATTTGAAACTCTTCAACTTGTTACACAAATAATTTTGACATAAAGTTGTCTAATGTAATTATCATATGAAATAAGAAACATAAAAGAGGTTAAAGTTAAGGTTACAGCTTATCCTTGATTCCTCGTATGTTTGGGGACTTCAGTGCATATGATGCATGATAGAGGTTGGCAATTTTTTTATAGAGGAGGACTTCTCACTAGGTTCATTTCTGTGTGCAGAGTAAATTCTCCTGTCTGAATTAGATTCCTTTTCTCTCAGAGAACATAGGGGCTAGCAACAATCACAGTTTCTCTTCAGTTCCCTAATACATAACTTACAGCTACCACCCTCACTGTAAAAAATTTCTTCCTAACATCTAATCTAAATCTACCCTCTTTCAGCTTAAAACCATTACCCTTTCACAAGGGTATCACAACAGGCTCTGCTAAAAAGTCTGCCACCATTTTTATAAGCCTCCTTTAAGTACTGAAAGGCCACACTAAGCTTTCTCTTCAGGCTCAACAAGCCTGACTGTCTCAGCCCATCTTCATAGGAGAGGTGCTCCAGACTTTCTGTGGACCTGCTTCAACACCTCCCTGACCTCAATATGTCTTAGCATAGCTTCTGGGAGGATCTGCTCCATGATTTTTCCAGGCAGAGGGGTGGGACTGACAGGTCATTAGTTCCCATGGTCCTCTTTTCTACACTTTTTAAAAATAGGTGCAATGTTTCCCTTTTTCCCATCACCAGGCACTTCACCTGGCAGCCATGACTTCTCAAATGTACAGCCAATTCCTTTGGGACTCTGGGATGCATTTCATCAGATCCCATAGGCTTATGTATGTTCAAGTTCCTTGGATATTCATAAACCTGATCTTCTCTTACAGTGGGAGGGATTTTGCTCCCCCAGTCACCATCTTGCAGTCCATCCACTTAAGAGGAGTTGAGAGGTTATCAGTGAAGACCAAGCCAAAAATTTGTTGCTTACCTCAGCCTTCTGTTGTCTGTTGTCACCATTTTGCCAGAAGTAGTCATCAGGGGGGTATGCTTTCTTTGACATTCCTTTTCTGGCTGACATACCTTTAGAAGCCCTTCTTGTTATTCTTTGCATCCCTTGCCAAGTTCAGCTCCAGCTGTGCCTTGGTCTTCCGCATCCCACCCCTACACAGCCAAGCAGCATCCCTATAATCTTCCCAGGATATGTGTCCCTGCTTCCACTGCCTTTGCATTTTCTTCTTGCCCTTTAGTTTGACCAGCAGGACTTGACTCAACCATGCTGGTACCTTGCGTTCTTTTCTGATTTCTTACACCTGAAGACTGAGAGCTCTTGTGCTCTATGGAAAGTATCCTTAAAGATCTGCCAGCTCTGTTCTGCTCCCTTGTCCTGAGGACAGTTTCTCAAGGGGTCCCATTGACTAGCTCCTTGAAGAGCTAGAATTTTGTGTTTTCAAAACTCAGGATACTGACTTTATTCTTCACCTGACCCATATCCCTCAGGACTGTGAATTCCAGCAGTGCACGATCACTGCAGCCCAGGCTGCCTCCGATCTTGATGTCATCAATTAGCTCATTTTCGTTGGTGGCCAACAGTTCCGGTATCACATCTCTTCTTGCAGGGCTGTTACCTGGCTTAAGAAGTTTGTCTCAATGCAATCCAGGAGTCTCTTGGATTGCCTGCAGCTCACTATGCTACTTTTCCAGCAGATGTCACGATGGTGAAACCTCCCAGCAGGATGAGAGCCTGCAAGCACAATGCCTCCTGTAGCTGGAGTAAGAAGCCTTCATCAATAGACTCCCCTTGATTGGGTGGCCTGTATTAGACAACAATCATGATGTTTCCTTTGCTGCCTTGGTCTCTAATTCTTACCCATGAGCTTTCAACCTGCTTATGGCTATTCTTCAGAGACAGTTCTTCACACTCTCCGTTTCTTGATGTAGAGGGAAACCCTTCCACCTCTCCTTCCTCACCTGTCTCTTCTGAACAGCCTGTAGCCATCAATACCTATACACCAGTCATGGAATACATGCCTCAGGTAAGATATATAATCTGTCTGTGAGCCTTATGTCTTCTGTAACGCTTGAAATCCATGACTGAGGATCATAAGACTTGTGAAGTTATTATCCATTTTCTTCATCGGCCAATTCTGTTAGGAGGTGTAACAGATCATGAGATGTGTGCACATCTACAGGGGTATGATATAATAGGCATCACAGAAACATGGTGGGATGGCTCCCATTACTGGAGTGTTGGAATGGAAGTTTACAGGCTCTTTAGAAAAGAGACGCCTGGCAGGCGGGGAGGGGGAGTTGCTATTTATGTTAGGGATAGGCTGAAGAGTATGGAACTCTGTCTGGGGATAGGTGAGCAGTTGACAGAGAGTTTGTGGGTCAGAGTTAAAGGGAGAACAGCGATGGGGGACATTACTGTGGGGATCACAGACCGCCTGATCAAGAGGAATCTGTGGATGAAGCACTCAACAGACAGATAGGAACAGCCTCACACTCACAGGCCCTTGTTCTCATGGGGGACTTCAACCACCCTGACATCTGTTGGAGCGATGGTATGGCCTGGCACAGGCAATCCAGGAGGTTCCTCAATTGTGTGGAAGACAACTTCATTCTGCAAGTAGTAGAGGAGCCGACAAAGAGAGGTGCCATGCTTGACCTCATGCTCACCAACAGGGAAGGGCTCATTGGAAATGTGATGCTCCAGGGCAGTCTTGGATGCAGCGATCACAAGATGGTCGAATTCGAGATCCACAGGACAGTGAGAAGAGTGTGCAGCAAGCTCACTGCTCTGGATTTCAAGAGAGCAGACTTTGGCCTCTTCAGGAACCTGCTTAGTAAGGTTCCATGGGATATAGCCCTAGAGGGCAGGGGGGCCCAAGACTGTTGGTTGGTATTCAAGGATCACCTGCTACAAGCTCAGGAGTGTTGCATCCCAACTAGAAGGAAGGGCAGCAGGAGGGCCAGGAGACCTCTTTGGATGGTTAAGGAGCTGCTCAGGAAAATTCAAAGAAAAAAAGAGGCTTATAGAAGGTGGAATTACAGACCAGTCAGTCTCACCTCCGTGCCTGGCAAACTCTTGGAGCAGATTATCCTGGAAGGCATGTTAAGGCACATGAAAAACAAGGAGGTGGTTGGTGACAGCCAGCATGGCTTCACTAAAGGGAAATCCTGCCTGACCAATTTGGTGGCCTTCTATGCTGGGGCTACGGAACTGATGGGCAGGGGCAGAGCAGTTGACGTCATCTACCTGAACTTGTGCAAAGCATTCAACACTGTCCCACACGACATCCTTGTCTCTAAATTGGAGAGACATCAATTTGATGGGTGGACCACTCGGTGGATAAAGAACTGGCTGGATGGCCGCATGCAAAGAGCTGTGGTCAATGGCTCAATGTCCGGCTGGAGACCGGTAACGAGTGGTGTCCCTCAGGGATCAGTGTTGGGACCGGTCTTGTTCAACATCTTTGTCGGTGACGTGGACAGTGGGATTGAGTGCACCCTCAGCAAGTTTGCTGATGACACCAAGCTGTGTGGTTTGGTTGATACGCTGGAGGGAAGGGATGCCATCCAGAGGGACCTTGACACGCTTGTAAGGTGGGCTGATGCCAACCTTATGAAGTTTAACCATGCCAAGTGCAAGGTCCTACACCTGGGTCGAAGCAATCCCAGGCACAGCTACAGGTTGGGCAGAGAAGAGATTCAGATCAGCCCTGCGGAGAAGGACTTGGGGGTGTTGGTCGATGAGAAAATGAACATGAGCCAGCTTCAGTGTGCGCTCGCAGCCCAGAAAGCCAACCGTATCCTGGGCTGCATCAAAAGGAGCGTGACCAGCAGGTCGAAGGAGGTGATCCTGCCCCTCTACTCTGCTCTCGTGAGACCTCACTTGGAGTATTGTGTGCATTTCTGCTGTCCTCAACATAAAAAGGACATGGAGCTGTTGGAACAAGTCCAGAGGAGGGCCACGAGGATGATCAGGGGACTGGAGCACCTCCCATATGAAGATAGGCTGAGAAAGTTGGAGCTGTTCAGCCTGGAGAAGGCTGCGTGGAGACCTCATAGCAGCCTTCCAGTGTCTGGAGGGGGCCTACAAGGATGCTGGGGAGGGACTATTCATCAGGGACTGTAGTGACAGGACAAGGGGTAATGGGTTAGAACTTAAACAGGGGAAGTTTAGATTGGATATAAGGAGGAAGTTCTTTACTGTAAGGGTAGTGAGGCACTGGAATGGGTTGCCCAGGGAGGTTGTGAGTGCTCCATCCTTGGCGGTGTTCAAGGCCAGGTTGGATGAGGCCTTGGGTGGCATGGTTTAGTGTGAGATGTCCCTGCCCATGGTAGGGGGGTTGGAACTAGATGATCTTAGGGTCCTTTCCAACCCTAACTATTCTATGATTCTATGATTCTTTGACCATTCCATAAAACCCATTCATTCATTGTTTTAAGTAGGAATGGATAAAGTCCATTATAGCTTTCACTATATCAGAAGCAGCAGAAATAGCTGGGTAGTCTGTAAAGTATCTCTGACATGAGAAAATATCACAAGCAACATTTGAATTGAGTGTTGAAGAAGCTGGCCAAATCAAGGCTGCTTTCGATTATCTTTGAAAGGCTGTAGCAACTAGGGGAGATTTCTGAGGACTAGAAGGTTGCAAATGTCACTTCTATCTTCAAGGGAGAGGATCCAGGAAACCTCATGCTGGTCAGCCTTGCTCTTATCCCTGAGAAGATGACAGAGCAAATGATCCAGAAGCAATTTCCAAACATGTTAAGGACAAAAGGGTGATTAGATTTAATAATACAGGGAATTTGTACTTCACCAACCCGATAACTTTCTATGATGAGATGACTGGCTTGGTGGATAAAGGAAAAGCAGTGGATGTTGTTTCTTTCAGTTTTAGCCAGGCTTCTGTCATTATCACCTGTAGCCTCTTCATAATTAAGCTGATAAAATATGGCTTAGATAAATAGAAAGTGAGGTAGACTGAAAACCAACTGTGATGCTGTCCTTCAAAGGACTATAAACAGCAGCATGAGGTCCAGTGGGAGGTCAGTTACTAGTGGTGTACTCAGGCAACAGTACGGGCACCAATACTGATTAAGATCTTCATTAAGAACTTGGATGATGTGACCAAGTGCACCCTCAGCCTCTTTGCAGACAATACAAAATTGAGGAGAAATGATTGATCCACACATAGGTGGCTGTGCTGCCTTTCAGAGAGACCTCAGCAAGCTGGAGAAATGGGCCAAAGGCAGCCTCATGAAGCTCAGGAATGGGAAATGCAACATCCTGCACCTGGGGACAAATAATCCCAGGCACCAGCCTAGGCTGTAGGCTGACTGGCTGGGAAGGAGCTTGGCAGAGCAGGATCTTCAAAAGTCACTCAAAATTCCACAGGCCTCCTCTAGTTGACCCTGCTCTGAGCAAGGCAGATGGAGATAGCTCTGGAGACGCCTTCCAATCTTAACTATACTCTGATTCTGTGTTGCTGTCTTAAGCAGTCCTAGATAAATTGTTTTGCTATATAATGATCTCTAGCAAAACACTTTTAGTAATCCAGCGTAATGAATATTTCAGACAAACCTACTTCTGAAAATTCAGTGACAGAATTTTTCTTTACCAAAATCATGCTGACCTGACTCTACTGGTTCCTCCTTATAGGAGAAAAAGGCAGAGAAAAATGGTTTGAGAAGCTAGTGTAGGGACATTAAAAAAAACTTTTCTGTTCACTTTCACACCAAACTTTTGGATATTTATTTGTCTGATGTATAACAAACAAGCAAATTTCTGGCAAGCCTGCTCAGGAAAACATTGGATAAATGCATGAATACATACTGTTGGTGACAGAATTTCCATACTCAGCTTGATCACTTTTTCTTTATTTGTAGTTTTATCTGATCTAGGCTAGACTTGTGCAAATAATAATTTGATGGGTAATGTCTTTACAAAGAAGAGATTACTGTTTCTCTAAAATAATATGTTTTAAACATAACATCTGAGAGTTTGCACTTACTGGCTTGTGACAGGTTGGAGGAAGTCAGCTGAGCCTTCCTGAATCACTCAGAACTTGTCTATAGCTTTGGAATATTTTGTGAAATCTGTTCCAGATGTTTTCACAGACCATGGGAAACTAAAAATCTCTATCATGTGCATTTAGGCATGTCATTTTCCAGGGAAAAATCTGACATAATAGCATCATGTTCTTGACTTATTCTGCAGGTGTCCACCATGGTAATGACTTCTTGTGGACACATGATTTATACATCCAATTCAATCACATGAGCAATCCTATAAAAGGTGCATATTTTCATAAAAGTCTAATAGGGGTAAAAATCTCATAGGGCATTTTAGCATGAAACTGGAAAATGAGTTGCTGTAGATGTGTAATCTCTTCTGCTGAAGTCATCATAACTGTTCTGTGGGATCATGAATGACTATATCTTTTGGAAATTACATTTTATGCATTTAGAGAGGTGATGTCTAAGGAGATAGAAAGTATATGGCTGTATAAAATAACATGTAGATTTTTGAAGGAACTATAAAATATTAGCCCTTTGAGTAGGAAAGGCCTGTTCATCATGTTATTGGGTCTTGTACAGGATAAAGTGTTTCAGTAATCCTTCTAGCATACTTTAAATATCTCAAGCTGGAGTGCTTTTAAAAGTACTTCCTTTGAAAAATTGTTAAACTCTACCAACGGATTGCTAGTTGGCGTAAGTGAAGTTCTAACAGTGAGAAATATCTTTCTGATATGTGTCAAATTGATTTCTGTTTGTTTGAAAGAGGTTATATGCCCCAGCAATTTTCATATTTTCTATATGCAAAGCATAGGGTTTTATGTGAAATATAAAAAAATGACCAAAAATACATCAAAACATTTCTATTAATTCATGAAATTAGGAAAACCTTTTTACATTTTCTCCTGTCACTGATTCCATTTGCTTTATTACTTTCAGCCTCTAGCCCTCAAACTTGGTGGCACAATCAACAAACCCCTTAGTGGCTGTTTCATCTCTGCTCTATTTGATTTCTCCACTCTGAGTAAATGATTAAGTTTTCATGCATTGGTTCAACCAAAATCTATGTTCACTCAACCACATCCTTTATTGATTACTTCTACTGCAAACAGTAGGCCAAGTGTGATATACATAATTGGACAGTTGTCAGGGGATGTGGGTGTTAACAGTCCTGTTTTCCCAATTGGAAACTGGAATCACCTTGATACACAAATATTCTGCACTGTTTCATTCTCATTCCTTGGACCAAGGAGTCCTTTTCCTCAGAATATATGTTTTTAACTCTCAAAGGTCTGGTTGAATGGATTTAATGATTATACCATATAATATGCTCTTCAAGTTGCACCTGTGCACTGCATATAGAAAACTAGAAAAACTGGAATTAATATTTGTCTAACACTTTAACCTTGTCCTTTATCTTATATAAATCACATGCTGTGTTTCTGTGGAGGAACATTTGATTTTCTCTCCTTAGGAAAAAAAAAAGAAATTTAAAAACTGTGTTTCTAATTCTAAAATTTAGAAGCCTTTTGATGCTTGGCAGATGTTTACAGTACAGCACATTTAATGTTCTCATTATATTAAAATACTTAAATTAGAAAACTTTAGTAAATCCAGCTCTGCTTATTGACAACTAAGCTTTATGGTAGCTTATAACATGTGGTAGTTAGTTTGCAGTGTTTTAGCATCTTTTTCTAGGAATCTAGCTCATCTCAGTCACGTATAGATAATCACTGCAATGTTGTAAATTTGCAGCCATGTTTTGCTGTCTTTCCTATTCCCTGGCAGGGTCTATCCTGTTATAATTACTCTAATGGAAGGGAATTGCAAACTTCTGACAGATTTTGAAAGCACATATCCCTAATATAGTTTATAATAAAAACTGTAATGTAAATGAACCTCAGACAGTCATTTGCTGCAGGCAGATAACTTTAAGATGTTTTAAAATGGTGAGAAAATAAATCACAATTCTTTATCACTTACAGGAACTTCTATTTCTGTGAGTTTCTTAATTAAGCCTAGATTTTTCTGTCTTGCTTGGTGGCATGACATTTAGCATGCTACTGTCTACATTAGTAACTCAAGTTCATGGCTAATATTGAGGTCAGCTGCAGTAACACTTAAGCCTTAAAGGGAAAAAGAGCATAGTGCCTTACTCACAAGCAAACCTAGATGTCTATCTTATATCTTGTAATCATACTGCAGAGATCTTATATTGTTAATATGACTGGCTTTATTAAAAAATAAAGGAAATCTGCAAATGTTACTGTCAAAGTACATTAGCCAGTTTTCAACTTAGATTCAGCTGTGACCTCAGGTTGCTCTGATCTCACTGGGATTTTGGGGTGACACCTGCAATCCACAGTTTATAAGTTTGCCTGTGTGATTCCAGCAGCCTTTTATCCACCCAGCCAAAGTGCAATATTGCACTCAGGGAAAGGATCTTATCCCCAGAACTAAGAGACAGCACCATTATGGAGCAACTGCTGCACCACCAGGGTTCTAGAGCAAGAAATGGCATCTCTGAATGACAGGAGCCCAAAAAGTCTTACTGAAAAACTAGCCTTTTTACCTTCTTCCCCTACTTTGTCAGGATGTGGGGTCCTGCTGTATTGAAAATGTTATCAGCTGCTCAGTAGAAAAACCTGGAAAAAACATAAACTCCAAAGCCGCTATAAAATCATCACCTGCATTTTCATTTGTGGCCCATTTTTTAATATGGCACCATATTTGGAAGAAAAACTTTATTTTATTTCACTTAAAGGATCCAGTTCTGCCCTCAGGGGTTCTGTGTGGACTCATCTTGTTGGTCTCAGCACAGGTAGTGCCCAGATGACAGTTTTGGAAATAAAGTCCAGTCATGAATGAGTCATCACAAAGTTGCTTCAGAACAGGGGGATAGCTCTTCAGCATTTGGAGAAACCATCTAAGTGAACATCTATTTTTGTTCCTATCCTTTGCTTCAGTCAGGGAAAAGCAACTGAAACTACGAAGCACTTGGAAGAGTTTATGAAGGCTGCTGAGAATGCTCATCTAAGCCAAAGCCTGGTGGATGCATGTGTATTACTTGGGAATATTTACAATGAAAGAGTAAGTAGATCTGTGACTAGTGGAGTCCCTCAGGGGTCGGTGCTGGGACCAGTGCTGTTTAATATTTTCATCAACGACCTGGATGAGGGAACTGAATGTACCGTCAGCAAGTTCGCTGATGACACTAAGCTGGGAGGAGTGGCTGACACACCAGAAGGCTGTGTTGCCATTCAGAGAGACCTGGACAGGCTGGAGAGTTGGGCGGGGAGAAACTTGATGAAATTCAACAAGGGCAAGTGTAGAGTCTTGCATCTGGGGAGGAACAACCCCATGTACCAGTACAGGTTGGGGGTTGACCTGCTGGAAAGTAGTGAAGGGGAAAGGGACCTGGGGGTCCTGGTGGATAGCAGGATGACCATGAGCCAGCAATGTGCCCTTGTGGCCAAGAAGGCCAATGGCATCCTAGGGTGCATTAGAAAGGGTGTGGTCAGTAGGTCAAGAGAGGTTCTCCTCCCCCTCTACTCTGCCTTGGTGAGGCCGCATCTGGAATATTGTGTCCAGTTCTGGGCCCCTCAGTTCAAGAAGGACAGGGAATTGCTTGAAAGAGTCCAGTGCAGAGCCACAAAGATGATTAAGGGAGTGGAACATCTCCCTTATGAGGAGGGGCTGAGGGAGCTGGGTCTCTTTAGCTTGGAGAAGAGGAGACTGAGGGATGACCTCATCAATGTTTACAAATATGTAAAGGGTGAGTGTCAGGATGATGGAGCTAGGTTTTTCTCAGTGATGTCCAGTGATAGGACAAGGGGTAATGGGTGTAAACTGGAGCATCAGAGGTTCCACGTGAACATCAGGAAAAACTTCTTTACTGTGAGAGTGACAGAGCACTGGAGCAGGTTGCCCAGGGGGGTTGTGGAGTCTCCTACGTTGGAGATATTCAAGGCCCGACTGGACAAGTTCCTGTGTGATGTACTCTAGGTTACCCTGCTCTTGCAGGGGGGTTGGACTAGATGAGCTTTTGAGGTCCCTTCCAACCCTCGTGATTCTGTCCTTCTGTGCTTCTGTGATTGGTTGCAGTAATGATGTCAAACAATTGGGTTTAATTCATGGTAAAAAACGAAGTTTGCATATGAGATGACCCAGAATGATTTGAGCCAGGTATTGTGTCTTACGAGAGCTACCAAAGAAGATACTGTGTGACTAAATAAAATGTGCCTTAAGTTTTTGAAAGAGGTGAAAATTTCACACCATATTTAACACATAGGGGTTTGTTCTAGAATAGGTGAATAAAAACTCCAAATTCAGATTATGGAAAATTTTCAGTGTTGTGAAAATCTGCATCCAAATCACCATTCAAGCCTCATATACCCCTAAAGAGTTATTGCAAATGAAATTTTATTGTACTACACATTGAATTTCATGCTTTTTTTAAATGAATGTATACTATATTGAGTATTAATAAGCAGTATTTTATTTTAGCTTTTATTTTTCTCTACATTCTCTCACCTAAATTTAAAAAGTGAGTGCTAGCAACAAATAGTTTGGCAAAGGTCTGTGCTGGTACTGTGCTGGTAGTGGAAGTGCTTTCACTCCTGTATGCCTCCATCAGCCTGATGGCTTTGATTTGGCCTGTCTAAATCAATAGATAGTCAGTGATAGGCAATATTAAATTAAGCCAGAGGTGACTAAGAAACTCCTTTATTATAGTTTCTAACGTCTTTTGAAGTGATTCTTTCAGACCCGTGTGTCAGTCTCTGAATGGTTCTGGGATGGATCCTGCAAAGGCAGCAGTTCTGTTGGCTGGCTAGCAATTTCCATGCTTACTCTGTCCCTTACCAGATCTAGAGATGTAGCACTTGCACTGCAGTAGCACTTTTTTTAAATGAGAAGGGTTAAAAACATTACTGCAGAAGTGAAAGATTTGTGTTGAGCTCTTAAACACCTATTTTAGAGCTGAAATGTTACATGAAATTATTTAGATACAATGAGTAATAAAAATAATGTACTGCAGACTGTACAATGTGGAAATTAGGAAACAATTCCACTATAAAAATAGAAATCCCATTTCAAAATCACCCTTTCTAGCTTCTGTGGCCTGATTTTTGTCAGAATTTCTTTCCTATGTGTAATATATTGAAGAGGCTACTTGCCCCTTTTCACTTCCATTTCATGTGCCTTTGGATTTTTTCTGGATTTCTCTTACAGAGAAATCCCACTACCAAAGCTGCTGGCCCATTTTTTTCATAAGCTGTAGAAAAAATTCTTATCCTGTTCTCTGTATTAGCTTAAGAGGTTTCTATTTTACAAATATTCTTAGCATAAATGCTAAATGTCCCATTGAAAATCAAGTTCTGAGTCCTTGAGAACTTGCTAAAGTAACTCTAAAATAGATCTAAAATTTAGAAGAAAGTAGAGTGATGTGACACTGGCTAAATCATTCTACTACAAATTCAAAAAATAATTAACTAAATTCTGGTTAGCTATATTTCACTGGTTCTGCCACCATTGCTAATAATCAGTTCTATGAGAACTGATATTTTAAGAATTAACCTCTTTTTTATTATTATCTAAATTATCCTTCACATTTCAGAATTTGCTGCCTTGAACTGAGACAGTGGTGTAGAAGGGAAGAAAGTTAGTAACTTAACCTAATTAATTTACATAAAATATATGAATTAAACATACTAAAAAAAAAAAAATCTTATCAAGATTTACAATTCCCTATATTCTGCACCATTTTTTCTGCAAGGTCAGCAATGTTTACCAAAATTGAATCTAAAGTACCATTTCCTCTCTTGGGTCACTGCCTGCTTGGTGTCAGCTGTCATCACCAGTATTCTCTAATTCATTATTAGGGTATTTTTATTCAACTCTGTACTTCCCTGGTGACACAATTTGCAGTAGTACTGTCCTTTTCATCGAATTAAAGATATCTCTATTTATATCCAGATCTGTCCGTAGGGAGCCCTTAGTAAACCAGGGATATAACTTTTACTGTTCTTCCTAAAGTGACTTTGACCAAATTCGCTTTGTTCTGTCCATGCTGTTGCTGTATCTTTACATTTCTGTCATCTTACTATTTCATCACCATCACTGTCTTTCTTTAATGCTGAACAATTGGTTCATGCTTTCTAGACAGGCTTGGTTTACCCATCTGTTTCTTGTTTCCTAAAATGCCTTGGTTTGTGTTATGTGCAAGTATTAGGTCTATTTTCTCCCAGTTTAAGTAATTTAAGTAAGTTAAAGTTTCTTACTTAATATGCAAACTCTGACCGTTAACATGACAGTGTTATTTTCATTTTACTTTTCACAAGTTTCTTAGCCTGATTTGTTGTATTCCTCTCACTAATTGCATCACTTAACCTATTATAGTTCTCATGAGCATGATGTGTAGATGTTTCTGCTTTTCATCTGTTATCCTACTGCTTATTGTTCATTATTGTATCTTAGTAAGCCTAAATCTGCTCTCTTGTATTAAACAAAGCTTAAAGACTACCTGAATTTCTGTTACTCTTTCCTCCTTTTTAAATTGCATGCATATTTTAGCAGTTATATAAATTTTGATCCCCAAAAGTAATATCAAGTGCAACAGGTATCAATTGGAGTCTCTCCTCCTGGTCTATGCTGTACGCAGAAGGAAATTTCAAATTTATTAAATTGAGCTGAGAGTGAAAGAATACAACAGCTCTGAAAATGTTTTCACTCAGGAAGTTTGTGCCATCAGGGCAGCAGAATTCCATACCAATAAGAGAATGGAAGGCGTCTTCCAGAGGTACTTTAATTTGTATTGTATGTTCAAAATACTACAAAACCAGTTTTGCTCCTGAGAAAGATATGAGCAGTGTTATCTGGGTTTTAGAGCTTAGGAGACAGCAAGGGAGAGTGATTTGCTTAATACCTTGCCATGAGTCAATCTGTGGACTGGCCTCTCAGCTGCAACATCTTTGAGGTGCCAGAGGAGCAGGCTCCAACTGTAATGTCAGGATAAAATACAGGTGTCTAGAAGTAGTTTTTGCAATTTAATTTTTTTTCTTTCTTTGCCAGGGGAGCTATAATGAAGCTTGTGAATATTTAAGTCAGGCTTATGAGACAGCAAAAACTTTAAATAATTTGCCGTTAGTGGATGAAACAAAAGCTTACTATGGCATTGCAAAGGCTCATAAACTGATGGTGCCATTTAACAGCCATATAGAAGCAGAAGATCTCATCAGCCTCACATTTCTGCTGGCATGGAAGGAGAACAGAAGTGACATGTGCGCTGACCCTCTTACAGTTGGTAAGACATTGGTTATGAAACACATTAGTGCTGTATTGTCCTCAATGGTTAAGTCATTTTTCTTGTAGAGTTTTATTAAATTATTTCCTGGGTTTAATTCACGTGCTGAATGGGGATTAGATTTACTCCTTTGTCCACTTATTTTAAAGGCTGAATTAAGTAAGTTTAATAACAGGTAGAAACAGGGAGAAAACAGGACGAAAGAATGTAACAAGGAAAAACGGATAGTAGTAGTTGCTATGGACGGTAACTCACTTTTTTTCAGTGCTGTTTTCCAAAACATCAGTTATGGGCAAGCAGTTTTGTATTAATTTACTCAGTTATCATTATTTTAATCCTTAAAAAAAAATAAAAAAACCTTCATTTCTGGCAGTTTTTCATGTGCATCCAAGGATAAGTTTCCTGTTTCTAAAAGTCAGAAATAATTTCTGCTTGATATAGGGGGCATAGTTTTGAATTGAGAAGAACATGCTGGTTTATTTTTAGCATCCTTATACTTGACATTGGAGAGGAAGGAGGGAAGAAAAAAAAAAAAAAAAAAAAAAGCTACTCTGTTTTCTTCACTGTGTTTCCTTATCTGAGATAAAGAGTAGAGGAGGACTTTGTATGGAGTAGACTCTTCATGGTTTAAATTTTTTTTACTTTTTTTTTCCCCTTTGCTATCTGTTAATACAAGAAAAACTGAATTATGCATTATCTCTAAGTATTGATAGTATTAAACTATATTGTTCTTTGGAAGGAAAAGGGACAAGTGTACTGCATCTTAAAGCTTTCCTCTCTGTATTCCTGTGGAGAGTGTGAATCTGGAGTATAGTGGAAATAAATGACAGCTGGGCCAAATTCGTAACATGGAGCTTCAGAGTTACTGTGTCCAAATGCCCTCAGTTATCATACTCTCAAAAACAAAGAACTGTATGTCTGCTGTTTTCTTTTGTATCTTTTCCTTTCGTAGAATTGGAAAATGAAGTATAACTTCAATTGTAAATTTTATATATCAAATAAGTGGTTAATAGACTGATATTCAAAGATGTTAGCGGCTTAATAGGAGCCAGGATACCAGAGGCAACACTGGAAGCAACTGAGAACTGTGGAACAAAGACATTCACTGTCATGATAAAGTGATGACAAATTAGGTAGCACACTCTTTGGAGTTCTAGTGATGGTAACAGGGCAGTCCTTTCTCAATGATACTGTGTTTCTTTTTCAATGACTGTATATATTTATGATTTTTTCCTCAATAAGTGAATATTCAGCACATTCTTAGATTTTGGTGGCTGGCAGAGTTAATTGGGTGCATGTCTCCTGCAAAGGACAGTAAGTTCCAAGACCTGTAATGCACATGCCAAGAATTCCAATATGGTCAAAGAAGAATCCAATGTCAAGCAATTTTGTATGTATTTCACATGAGGATCATTAGCTGTAGCTGATGTAAATAGGAGGCAAAGAAAAATCAACAATGGCAACAACAAAATAACAGGAGCCTCAACAATATAGGATGATATTTGTATCTTCAACATGTATTTTAATTTTTTCGCCTGAAGAGGTTTTCCATTCCACTTTTATATATTGCTTTCTCCAGTCAGTTGTGAAACTTGTTTATATCCTGAAATGATATGTACCCCTTTAAGCTTAAGATTCATGCTTCTTTTTAACGGTACTTCAGGGATAAAAAGAGTATGATTAGAAAAACCCTTTATGTCCTGGCAAGCATGATGCCAGAAACAAGTTTTGCCTGCTGAGATTCTCTTCCTTCTGCATTTCTGCCTAGTTTACCCTCTGTTACTTTCAGTACTACAGTTTTTATTTTAGTTCCAGTTAACTCCAGGAACCCTGTGGCTACTACATATTTAGCAGCTCTTCCAGTTCAATATCATTCTTCTCATTAGTGCTCCAAGCTTACTCTCACGATACCCCAGATTACATCCAGGAAAACATAGCGTCACACTGTCAGCACAATCTGTAACATTCTTAATGTTTTGTGTGCCAAATCTCTTGTTAGTACTGGCATTACATTTTTAATATCTTTGTCTGGCAAAACATGACCTGGCATTAATTCAATATTAGGATTCACTGGCTTTGAGTTTCAGTTACGGCCTTTATCCTGCCTTCCAGGAGAATGTCTGTGTATCCTGTGATGAACTCATCACTTTGGAAATTCCTGCTGTGATAATAGAACAGTAATTCTAGCTCTTTCAAACAGCTCAGCATCGATAACCTACTAGATTTTTCTCAGTCTTTTTAGGATAAAACAGCTAAAGACAAGATACAATACTAATTCTTAATCCATGGGGGATTTTAATGACAGGAAGGTAATACATTTTTATTTCTAACTGTTCTGACTGAATAATATTTCTGTGACAAAAAAAAAAATTAAAAAATCAGAGTAGTTTCTGTATTCTTAGGCAAAATAAATACTTAGACTATTAGACAAGCATTGACATTTAAATTCAAGTACTGCGATGTACCTTATGTCTTTCAACCAAGGCTTATTTTCTAAATCAATCATTTCAACAACTAGGCAGGAAGAACCATTTATTACTCACCTTATCTCAGCATTTATTAATAAAATGGATGCTTTGACCAAAGTTATCCTGGACAAAAGGGACAGGATTGTCAGAAAACCGTGTTTATAAATGCAAAGAACAATGCGTTTCCATCTCTTGCATTTGGCTTGGTCACCTGTCTTCACTTACAAAAGGAATATTTATGCCATTGTGAGATGCCACTGCAAGAACAAATAATTTTTTTATTGATCTTTTATGGTTAGTCAAACATGTTTTCAAAACAATCAGCAGAATCAGTAGATAAAAAGGCTTGTGACTCCATGTTAGAACCTAAAAAAGAACCTACAGCACAACTAACATTGATGAGAAAATATTTCACAAGTGTTTCAATAAATAATCTCCAAGGGAGAAGAATAATTAAAGGTGCTGAAGGCAGGAAAATTTTCGATCAGATTTTTTATATTGAATGCTGACCAGGAATTGTGTTTTCTGTGAGTCTGGCAACTTCTAGGTCATTGCACCTAGCAGGGCTGTGCCTCAGCAAGAGGCCTTGGATGCTTGAAATCATCTAAACGCTTTTAAGAGTGGACTTCAAATGTATCGTTTCCCTCATACTAAAAAGCCTTCAGTTGTTTTCTTGAGAAACGTTATGTGCTTTTGAGCACAATTTAGATTTACATTTCTTAACTTCGGAGAACTTCAAAAAATTGACACATTTTATAATCACAGGTTTTCTGTGTTTTCTTATTTCGGTTTGGTCTTTTTTTTTTTTTTTTTTTTTTGTTACCTATAAATGCAGCGTAAATGATTGCCTTACCCATATCATCAATTGTGAGGTCCTACGATCAATGGAATTATCTTGTACCATCAACTTCGGAACTATTTCTAGCATTCTTCTTTAGAATGTGGTAAACTGCTTTTTTTACTGTCTCTTCTTTCTGAAGAACACTAATTCCAGCAAAACTTCTAGCAGCACAAATCTTTCTTTCCTTCTTTAATAGGTACCTCACATGCATGCTAAATGAAACTGTTATGCCATGGCACTGTACCCAAAATGCTTGACTGTACTTGAGCAAATCAAAACCAGTCTTCATCAGGAATATGCATTGTAAATTATATTTTGTATTTGCCCAGTAAATTTGCCTTGGTGGTAGCAGATTTTCTGGTCTGAGAATATTTAAGAGAAAGGGAAGGTATGGTGTATTGATCAAAACTATAAAACCAGCAAGTCTTTCTACCTTACACAGATAAACATCCATAAAATAGTTTTTATGTGGTATCAGTGGAAGGTAGTGGCTTGGGTTAGCAGGTTCCTTTCACTGCATATTTCATATTTAAAGCTCTATCATAGATTTTGGCCTAACGTGATACAGACATAGGACTATCAGAATTGTGCACATCCATGCACACCCTCAAAGCCACTGTTTATGTCTTTATTATATTTATTACTTTAAAAGGTCTATTCTTCAGTTAGCATGTACAGAAAGGAAATATATATTAGCTTGCATGGTGACTGAAATTAGCATACAGTCTTACTATTTTAACATGTTTCTTCTTGATGGCATATTAGTGCAGTTTGTAACTATGTTGTTGAGTAAAGTTAGTGACAAAGTAGTTTGACTGAATTTGAACAGGACAAACTATGACTTTCTTCCCAACCACTGCTGTAAAGACAATGGGAATGACGCAGGCCCTCATTCTGGGCAGCTGAGAGCATGCCTGTGCCTCACAAGAACCCTCTGGGGCCCATCCTCCTCTCAGCAGTCTGTTCACTGTGCAAGAGTCTGGATGTAGGATCTATAGTGGACACTCCTTCAAGTTCTACATGTTTATGATTTACGTCAATATCAAATTGTTAATATGACCAAAAATAATGAGAAATTGAAAGGACTTTAGAGACAGGTTTCAGTGTTTTCTGAGAAAATACAGCTGAACATGGAATAAGGGAATTATACACTTGTTCCCACTGTTAAATAAGAGCTATGATTTTAAATTATTGAAAGGTGTGTGACCAAGTACAGACTCCAAGGCTGTCCCTGTGCCAGGGCACAAAGGCTCACTTCTTCATAAGCATGTTTCAAAAGTAGCTGAAATGCTTTAAGTGTCCCTTACTGAAATTCACAGGATAGCTTCTGCCCATTTTTGTGGGGTTTACTGATTTGAATAATTTGTTCTCTTCTGGAAAAATACTGTGGTTAGAAATGCCAGAATATGTACATTTTAAAAAAATCATTAGGAAAAAGAATTTAGAGGTGATTCTGTCTTTTTTTTTTCCCTGAAGATTTTCTAAACTTGTACAGCCTCTGCTTGTTCTAGCACTCACCAGTTGCTGAATTTTAGCTTTTCTCACTTTCCTGTTTAAAGAATCTCAGTCTTTTTTTTCTACTCCTGTACCTTTGATATTAATGCAAAATATCTTACATAATTGTTGAAAACCAGCATGCTTACATATAGACATTGATGACATGGAACAGATGTGTTTCGGAAAAACAGCTTATGTGCTTATCGTGGTTTAATCCCAGCCAGCAACTAAGTACCATGCAGCCACTCATTCACTTCCCACTTCCCCTTCAATAGGATGTGGAGAAGAATCAGAAAAAAAACCCAAAAAACTCATGGGTTGAGATAAGAGCAGTTTAATAATTAAACTAATGTAAAATATAATAATAATTGTAATGGAAAGGAAAAATAGAGGAATAAACCCCAAGAAACCCAAGTGATGGACAGCTCACCACCCACTGATCAATGCCCAGCCCATCCCCAGGCAACAACTGGCATCTCCTGGCCAACTCCAACTCCAGTTTCTATACTAAGCGTGACATTCTATGGTGTAGAATATTCCTTTGGCTAGTTTGGGTCAGTTGACCTGTCTCTGCTCCCTCCAGGCTTCTTGTGCCCCTCCTCACTGGCAGAGCATGAGAAACTGAAAAGTCCTTGATTAGAGTAAGGACTATTCAGCAACAGAAACATCGGAGTATTGTCAACATTATTCTTACACTAAAGCCAAAGCACAGCACTGTACCAGCTAATAGAAAGAAAATTAACTCTGTTCCAACCCAAACCAGGACAGTGGTTCACATATTTTATTTATTATCAATTGGGGTTTGGTTTTAAGTATTTGATTAAGTCTACTTATTGATATACTTTGATATTTTTAGAAAGTGAGAGTGATTATTGCTTGAATTACAGAAAGAATCAGGTACGAAGAGAAGAACTGGGGGTGACAAGGAAGTTTTTTGTTGCATTGTGATGAGCAGCCGGACACAGCAGATTCTCAGTGAAGAGTCTGAGAACACAGTTTAAATGTCAGTTTAGCTGTGAGTGCAGTAGCTTGTTGTGTTTTCTGCTGATGGCTGAAGTTTGTCTGACAGGGAAGTGTTGATATTCAGTATTCTTGTGCTTTGTACAAATGCACTATCCAGGTTTTCTTCCTGTGATTCTTTTTTTCCCCCCGTTCTTTTAATGCCGCCTTAATTGGGATTGCGACACAGGATCAGACTCAGGCCAGATGTGTGGATTGGCAGTACCAAATTTGAGAGGATTTGTAGAATATTTTGATGTTTAGCCATGGAATAATGTGGTAGGAGAAGTTTCTTCATAGTCTTTGCCAAGAGTTGGCATTTCTTGTATAGCTAAATGGTGTTATAACTTCAAAAAATTCATTATCATCCTGCCTAATGTGATTGTGAGTATTCTTGTCATCAGTTATATATAAACATCTTAACCAGAGAAGAATTTGGATCTCACCTAGATTTTTCTTCCATCTTATACTTTCAATGGAAACATCTAAATCTCACCATAGATTTATTTCCTTTAGACACATCCTGTGCTAAACAATGTTGGCATCCGGCTGTGTTTTCCCAGACAATCTTTTTAGATCAGCAGAAAATGTTTGCCTAAATAAGGTGAATTGTTCTTTCTTGTGGGGAAAAAAAACACGTTGGAAGTGGGGTTCAAACTACAATATATTGTCAGACTCTTTAGTGTAGCTTTATCCACAGAACTAGTGTAGCTTTGTGCACTGCACTGTCATTGCTTCTTCCAAATTGTAGTTCCCTACCAGTTTAAATTCTCAGGGCTGAAGCTCAGTCCTGCTCTGATTCTCTAGGACACTTGAATGGTACAAAAGAAACAGAAACTCTTGACCAGCCACATTAGGACACTTCCAGAGAAATCCTTGATTTGGAGGCATCTTTATCTTTGCCTGCAGTCCAGAGCATATGAAACGCATTGACAAAGAGAAGAGTCATAATGCAGAACAGCTGGCAGCTGAAACCATATTTCTTTTGCCCCAAAATCCACCTCTCTTTTTATTCTTTTCCATAATCACTAAGAATATATCACGACTTTTTGGAACAGTTTCTGAAACAGTCATTTTCTTTTTGTTTTTTGTCCTTCCCTGTCTGTTCGGTGTCTTACATTTGTTTTGTCTCTTGTTCTTCACTTTTATATTGCAAATTATTCTCTCCCCACTTTTTGGCCCCACACCTTCGTTCCAAACCCCAATTTTTTATATGTTTCCAGTCAATTTTCAAAGAGCAGAAGTCAGTTACCCCCATACCCTGTAGTCCGCATCTCAAGCTATACCTTATTAGGCATATCTTCTACGCTTGCAGGAGAATCAATAGGTGTTTTTTTAAGAGTGGTGTTTCAGTTTCTTCCTACTTGCCATTCTGGCACTGATCTTCATGCTGTGTCTTTATTACACTGTAATCAGAGAATACACTGGAAAGAATCACACTTCCTCTTGAATATCACAGTAAATTGGTTAATAGAAAAATGCAAAGTATCCAAATAGCCTTTAAAGAGGCCTTAATCACCTGTGTGAATGGATTGACTAAGTTTGAGTATACAACTAGTGATTAATTAGGTTGAAGATCCAAATTCATGCTTAAACAGATGACTATGCCCCCAGGCTCATCCACTTGTTTCTACTCAGTTAGTTAAGCATTCAATATTATCTGTAATACAAAATATTCTCATTTAAGGCCTCATACAAATCTTGCCACAGAGCTAAGTAATTATACAGTATTTTCCATAGTGTGTCATACAAGTGTATCATTTTGAACACGTAGCTACTATCCTATAATACTTAAAATAATAAGTATCAGATAGAGGAATTGATCAGGGGAGGCCAATTTAAAATTGTTGTGAATCAAAGGGGTTTTTCATATTTTTGCCATGGTTCCTACAGTGTTTTAATCCAATTCCTTTTCCTAAAAATTCTGGCATGTTTTTTGATTTTTGAGATATCGTTGCTATGGATGGTAGTCAAACAGTGCTGCTAGTGTCAGCTGCTGTGGGGAATTAATCTTCTGCAGGAGTTTTTGAAATGGTAAGTGCAGGTGCCCAGCACCATCATATCTAAACTTTATTCTTATTCACACTCTAATGATAATGTCTGTGAAGGCCTATACTCAAACTATGTCTCTTTTGTGAAGGTGTATTTCGTGCTGCTTGATATTTACAAATGATGTGAATATAGACATCAAGCTGTCTGATTGTGTCTACATACCTCAGCCAGAGCATAGTTAGTACTGTGCATTCAACTCATTGCTGATATAAAATTGAACCTGAAAAATGGAGGTTGAGTATGCCATATAGTAGTCTTGCTCAGCTCATGTTGTGCACCCATGGAATTTGAGGAATGAGAACTTCAGATCATGCCCCAGTAGCTGGTGTCAAGGAAAATCAGAATGTTAGAGTTGGTAGGAATCAAGAGGGGAGAGGGCTGCATGCTACGCAATGTTGGTAATTCTGAGCTATCCACTCTGACTGTGCAGAACTTGCAGCCCTCTATTCACCTAAATCTTTTGTTCTCCTGGTGGAAAATGTCTCTTCAGGATGCTATGGAGCCCAGTTTTTTGACTCCAGATCCTTTCACTCTGCCAAACAGCATCTTGAGATGTGTAATTCCCTGAAAATAAGCTTATCTTCACGGGTACCTTTAGCTTAGTTTTGAGAATAATATTAAAGCAAAATGTATTTTATTTTGTTAATACTTCTACAGGTATGCACACTTACGCACAGTAAGAAGAGAACTGAGATGAAACATTGATGATTTTAAGCAACTGATATATTGTAAGATATCTGGATTTCTGTTCTTGTCATCTCTTATATATCTTGAAATAGCTCACTGTTTGCATGGGGGAAAGCAATATTTCAGTTGTTGTATTAAAACTTAGTAGCTAATAATGACAGCAACAAGTTAGCTGTGATTATCAGAAAAAGATTGTTCAGGCTAATGCCTTTGAAATTTGATTTAGATAAATTTAATTTGGTTTTAGTTCAAAATAAAATATTTCTTTCTCTCACATACTTTGAGTTTATTAATTATTGTAGTGCAATTATACGAGCTGTTTGGAAGGTGGAAGTGCATGTGAATTATATATACATGTATATGTACATACAGAGAGAGAAACTACACGGCAAAGAGAGGAAAATGTAAATACGCTAAAAATTGTGGACCAAATACTGCTTTTTGTTATGCCCATAAAATCTCGTTGAGCTGCAGGGGGTTGCATAAGTGTAACTATGAACAGAATTCATCCCTTTTGCCTGAGATTTATTATGAAAAACAGAGGTTCAAATAATTGTGAGAATTGCTAGCTATGGTATGCTGGGGAACATAACCTAGATAAAAGGGAGATCCTGACTTAAGGCATTCTAATAAATTTTAGTGTATTATATTTTGTATTTCTAAAGCGTGTTGCTTGAGCATTTGAGTTGAGAAGCACTGAAAAATATATTGCTAATCATAGTTGTAGTATGTTTAAGGAATGATCATGCAAGTAGAATTCAGAAGATGCAGGAAGAGTTCTAATACATCCATAGGAAAATACGGGGTTAAAGTGGATAATATTTTAAGCAGTGTTCAGTTGACTTGATGTGTGGGGAGAGACTGAGCAGTCCTGGCTAATGACTTGTAGGTACTGAATCCTCAGGTCTCTCAGGTGGTTTCACTCGACCAGTTTCAGCAGAATGATGAAAAGGTTGAGATAAAATAAACTGACAGTTGCTACTCATCGCAGGCAGCAAGCTGTACCCTGGCAGATGAGACCCTGGGAGCCCTCTTTTTTAAACAAAGGCTTTCACTACAGTGAGCAATGAACTCCACACAAAAAGGGAAAAGGAGAGAGAGATTGGCAGCTGGTGACCGACGGGAGGAGGGAAGGGAGGGAAACTGAGAAACACAGCAATTGTTGGCTAATTAGAAGCCATTCCCACCTACTTAATACCAACCCATTAAGCAGAAAACACTTTTCATCTTACTCTCGCTGCTACGCATGACATTGTACTCCAATCAATACCTTCCCACAGGCTGCCCCACTGCCCACAAATGAATACATTGCAGTTCAAGAATGCAGTAATTGAGTTGGGGCAGTGAAACTGCAGCTCACAGTCAAGATCTTTCTCTGAAGATACTAATGTAGTGTTCATGATGCTTGGATAAAGAAATCAAATCCTTGTATTAACAACTGTCAACAACTGGCAAATGGACGAAGTCAGCAATGAATCCACTGTAACCTTTGACTGAAGAGGCAATCAGTGTTTATTTTCAGAGTACTTTTTCCCATTTGAGTAAGAGATCCAGAGGATTTGGGCACAGGTGTTTAGATTTTCCAGGGCGTTTTGAACTCTGATCCTCGGTTATACCTACAGAATATATATATATATGCACATCATTTTGTACATGCAACAATGCATATCTGCATCTCTGTACCAGTATATCTCACAGGGTTCCCTGTTTTCTGGAAAGTTTTGGCGTAGTCTTAAACTTTTAAAAGTGTTTACAGCAGTTTGCTGTTTTGGTTTGGTTTGGTTGGGTTTGGTTTGGTTTAGTTTTGTAGGCTATGTACAGTCTGGCTAATTTTTTATTTCATTTTAAGTAGGTCTTACTATAATTTTTAGGGGTTACCTTAAAATGTACTGTTTGGTCCGCAATAGCACATTGTGTGGTAAATCTGGGATCTTACATTTCGACCATTAGGTTCTCACATTTAAGTCTTACATTTAGATTCTTACAACTTTTTTTTTTTTTTTTTTTAATCCCCAAATTAAATCCCTTGTTCCCTGAGCCATCTGGAGCTGGTAATACTATGCACAATCTGCAGCATAAAGTAACTCTGTGCAGACTGCAGTGTAACTCCTTCTTCATGCCAGTTTTGTCACCACAGAATCAAACCAGCAGGACACTGTTACTCTGCCTCCTTGGTTAGACTGAAGAAGACATCAGTGTTAAGCCTTTTGGAAGCGCTGTTCCAAATGCAACCCATGAAATCTCTCCATTCTTTTCAATTCCAAAGTGAATTGAATATCAGTTCAGGAACTTAGATTCCTTACAGTGTAAGTTTTAAACAATCTTTCTGATGTGAATAAATTGCTTACTGTGATATCTGATATTTGCAGAAAGAGACTACCATCATGTGTGTTATTCATTGTCATAACAGTATTGTGGCATCTGCAGTATGGCATTTCTTCAGATGCTGATTGCTAAAGTTCTTCTTGTGTACATAATTGTATAATGTGCTGTTAACCTGCCTAGCTGAGCCTTGAACCCTTGAGTTAGGCGTTATGTATGTGGAATAACTTAGCTACTACTTGGGGCTCTAACCATTTAACAGCTTACCTACAGCTGAGTAAGCTAAGTATAGTCAATAAGACTGACAAATGTTTCACATCTTTCGAAATTGAAAACCAAAAAACAAGTTGCTGCTTTATTGCCTCTTTCCAGTGGTATTATAATATTTTAAGCTTATTAGTATAATTATCTTTAAATTTCACTTAATTCATTTGTTTCTTAATATTATGAAGCACCTTTAAGCCACCTTTTTTGTGTGCGCTCCCTGGGTATGTTTTAATATACATTAATGACAATCTTAGAAAAAGACCTGTCCTCAATATGGTCTGTAAAGAAGAAATAATTGTCTTCTGACAGAGAAAGCTGGAATCTTCACCACTTGTGATGATGCAGTTACCTAGGACATAGGAGTTGAATGTGATCAGGCATGGGGACAGAGGGTTTGTTTACCCTAGAGATACTTGGATAGGACAATCAAAGCAGATATATTCAGATTCCACATAAACACAATCTGATGCTTAAAATAATCAGTTTCTAACATTTGTTTCTATAAACTATAGGACTTTGATTCATTTAAACACATATGTGTACAAGTTCAATCTCACTTTGACTAGATGCCAGTTAGAAGGATCATAGGCAGGCTAGGGAAAATGTGAAGAGCAGTTGGTAGTCTTTCTCAGTGCAAAAGCCTGTGGGGTTAATTTGAAGATACCCAAATCATCTTGGCAGCATAATCTCTACTCTTTTCCGGAACTGGAATTTAATGAGCCAGGACAATAAACATAGGATCATAGAAAAATAGTAATGAAAGGGAGTTTAAGATGTCATCTTCTCCAGCCCCAATGTAGAAGCAACTGTACCTATGCCATTTCTAAGAGAAGTTTGCCTTACCTGTTCTTAAAAAATATCTGGCAATGGAACTTCCACAGCACCCATGGACAATCTATTCTAAAGGGTAAAATGATGCAGGAAAAAACCAGAACATTTTACCTTTATGTCTAAAATTGCCTGCAATTCAAACTCGTATCTATTCTATCCAATGAGGACTTCAAATTCATTTTTTCCATCTTTGCAATAATCTTGGAGGAAAGGAGTTACATGACAAGTGCCCGGGTTTAGAAAAAAATTTTATAGTGATTTCTGAAAAGGATAGTTATAAGGATTACTTATTTAATTATTAATTCAATATGACAGAATGTAGTTCCTTCTTATGAGCATGACTTCTGGAAGGAGGTAGAAAGTAGATGCAAGGATCCTGTTTCCTTTTTATTTATTTTCCAGTTATATTGTCCAGTAGGACTAGTCCACTCAGCTGAGCATAGTAGATTGGTATTGGCCCCAAAAAGGCAGGAAGAGCAAGGGCTTCATCAGCAAGAATTAGACCAATACAGAGGGAAGGGTTGCTGCTAATTCTTAAATGGTCTCTCTAAGTGCTGGGAAGCTTTGTTATTCAAAGCCTCTTACATAATTCAGGACTCTTCTCCTTATATAAGTTTCTAAAGTAGGAAAGCAGCTAGATTTCTGAATTCATCTTATTGAATTAATCCATTCATACACTTACTAGAGGTGCAACTGAACTCAAATGAAATACTTTAGGTCATTATTTATGACTGAGGGTACTTCTTCTAGAAACCGAGGTGTGAGATCTGAACAGTCTCTTTATCCATTTTAGACAGCATGTTTTGATACTTCACAAACCAGACTCTGATTTTTCTCCAGGTTCAGAGTTCAGTAATTGAATCCATACCCTCAAATAAATAGGATTACACTACTGCTCTGTGCCTTCACAACCCTCGATTCTTATAAAGCTCTACTAGGTCCTGTTTTGCCAGTCTTTCATAAATAGAAATCAAAATATTTACAAGACAAATAGCTCATCTTTTGAGCCCTTATCAAAAGCTTTTATTCCCTTTTCCCATTTTATTTCCCATTTCCCATGGCAAATTAAGGCATTTTGTTTTGTTTTGGGGTGTTTTTTTTTCTGATCTTGGGGACCCGTCTAATAGTCTTATCTGCAACAGTCTCCTAGGTCCAGGTTTTCAAGTCAAATTCTTTTCTAAATGTCACTCCTCTTTCTGTCCTAAGATTTAACCATAGCAGCCTCCATTAGCTTCCTGCAGAGAAACTTCTGTCTAAGTTAGAAGCTGGCAAGGCTATATGTTTGCATAGGACTCATTCATGAAAAAAAGTCTGAGGCTCTATTTGTCTTCTGCAGAAGTTATAACTAAGGGAAGAGAGTACAAAAAGTATCAATCTCCAAACAGATCAAATGAGAAAGTAAAACCCACTCAAACTGCATCCAGCAAGCATTCGGCTCAAGGAGACATTGCTTCAGGAAAAAGACTTCATCATAGTTGAACAGAATGAGTATCCTATAGAAGCAGTTATGGCCGGCAGTTAGTTGGTCTTCCATATATTTTTTTCACATGAAATAAAGGTGTGTTTGATTTTCTTCTACCAATTTCAGTCATCTGACTCTGCTGTGAATGCTCCAGATTGATAGATGGAGCCTTGCTGGGGAATAAGGATGTTTCTTTCCCCTACTTAGATGTGCACTGAACACTGCAAAGACATGTACTGTTTTGGTCTTTATATTGTGAGATGCCACTGTGTTAGGGGATGTTGGGGAGGGGAGTGTTTCTAATGGAAATAAGAAAATTGTCTATGAACATTTTCAGACTTAAAATATGTTGTCCATTATTGATTTCCATAAACTTAAGCTTTGTGTTCAAGTTCTCATAATCATTGCATCTTCAATGCCTCTCTAGCTGTAAATGTTTCCAAGTATTTGCCTCTAAGGATGCATGTGTGGGACCTGCATGTGTCCAACGTTAACAGTCACATTTAGTTAAGGGGAAAATGTTTTTTTTCCTAACCTTATAATTTCTGTGTACACAGAAATTTGTGGTCTAGATATTAAGGAGGCTGTTGCATTTTATTTAGACTAGACTGAGGTTTCCTATGTCCTGAGAATCTCAGTCTCCATGGATAAAACAAGGGCTTAAGAGCTTCTGAAGTAATCATTACTTAGAAGACTGAAGGATTGTACTCTATAGATTCCTGGGAACAGATGAAAAAAGCTTCCCTCTGTCATGTTCCCCTCTGTCATTGTGATTCTGATGTGTTAGCAGATGATATGTGTTAGCTGCAAGAGTGAGCTGAAACTCGATTTTTTACTCACTATTTTAAATGACAGTTTTGATTAAAAAACTGATTATTTGCACACACACCCCCAATATATTCAGTTTGAGGTTTTTTAAGTAATCCTGATTCTTCATAGTTCTTTCCTTATTCCAAAGTTGTCTCCGTTGATTGATTTTGGTGCAGTTCTCCAGGCTGTACGTCCTGACTGCGCAAAATTTTTATTTTTATATATATTTATATGTATATATGTATGTAGTATGTGTATGTGTGCTTGGCAGTTGCCTGATTTTCATATCTACCCAAGACCCATGAGGTTCTTTCATATTTGCTTTGCTATACACAATTTTGTTTCTCTAGTTCAAGATTATAGCCAACTTTTTATATGTTAAAAGTAAGATTAACAAACCATTATTAGCATATATGATCACCTAAA
The DNA here is from genome assembly GCF_963264785.1 of Psittacula echo. NCBI lineage: Eukaryota > Metazoa > Chordata > Aves > Psittaciformes > Psittacidae > Psittacula > Psittacula echo. The sequence goes on from NC_137735.1 coordinate 65,716,534, forward strand.
AAATTGGCCTATTGAACAATCTCAGATGAAGCCACAGTGGCTCAGTCTCAGTAGCTGCCTGGAAGGGATGGGCTTACCTTGCTGATGGCGCATGCTTCTGCATGACGTACCTCTGATGCTGTATCTCTCTGTGTTGGCACGGTATGATCTAGAAGTGAGCAACACTACCCTGTTGCAAAGTCACTTTTTCCTCCTTCTTTTCCTGTCATGTTAGCAGTATTATAAGCAGAAATACTTGAAACAACAAAATGTGGGTTTTAAAATCAGTTTTAACTGAAACTGCAGCCACTAGTGGTCATTTTATATGTATATTACATGTCACTACAAGGTAACTGTTTCTGAACCTTCAACAGCAACTGTTTTGTAAATCTGAGATTCTTTTAAATATAACCTTAAGGTAATTCAGAATTTCCTGGCTTTATTATGCTGGGGAGGAGAGGAAGGGAGGCAGAATTGCTGTTGTCATTTAACTGCTTTTGCACACAAATTCCTGACACAAACTCAGACTTGATTACATCAAATGCAATTTTATACATGAATGATTGCAAACTTGTACCTTAAAATTTGATCTCTCTTGGTAACCAGAGAAAACTATGAAAGAGTTTAAGACATTACATGTATTTATGACCAATCCATGGTATCCCTTAAAAAAAAATGCCTTTTTTAATAATCTGTATGAATAATAAGACCTCTAATAGAAAATTGTTTCTTAATAAACAGAGTACTGTCTTGGAAAGCCAAGTGTAAGAGATTTAACACGTAACAGTTTTGTTCTGAGTGGGATTTTGGTACTTTCAGGTCCACTCTTCACGTAATTTATATAGACAAAATAACCTAATACTGTTCTTGTCCCTAATTAAATGAAATTGGTATTCTTTCACATGGATGCTTTATTTAGCAGCAGGGAGGTGTAGCAGGATGTGAAATATGAGAAAAGAAGTAGTCATTTCATTGTGAGCTGAGGAACAAGGTTCACGAGCATGGGCCTTCACAAATAGCTCTGTCTTACCTAAATGATGCTTACAGCACGGTTAATTTCTATTCAGGAATGGCTCTGAATCATTTCATTGAAAATATTCTATACTGAGATTGTCTTTGAGTAAGAACGACAGGCTATTGAATTAGTATATACACCTCTTTTCCTCGAATCAGGGGGAACATGCCTGCCTTTTGATTCCACTTTGCTTCCCTTATGTTTCGTTGGAATTATTATGAGCTTCATGATGTAGTCCAGCATGAGCAAGATGTGGCCCTTATTGCAGGCACGAGTAAGAAAATCTTATTCTTCATTTTGTTTGTGCAGCCTTACTATCCCAGACAGCAATGCCTTGCAGGATGCACTTGTGAAAGAACATTCCTTCCTAGCGTTTTACATCAAGAAACCAATGCAAAACTAATATTTTTAACACCTCTCTCATAACCGTCTATGGTTGTTTTGTTTACAAGAGGTGATCTACGGCCAAATACAGCCCCCGGGTGAGGGGGTGACTTGCAATCCTTCCAGAAGTTGCGTTTAGCCTCTAGAGGGTGCACTTTGATCCCTCTTGATCACACAACAATTTGCTATGACAAAAGCAAAGTGAGGGGGTGAATATAGGCACTTATGCATGAACAGCAACATCACACACCAGCAGACACTGTTGAGGCAAGGCTCTCATCTTATGCAATAAACCATTTCAGCTTGTACTCTTCAGAGGTGGAACCTGCCTCTTTTTTCACTGAATTGGATGTAACGTATTCTATCAGCATTCAGATTTATGCTTTAGATGCTCATGAAAGATGATGCTTTCCTTCGTGTGCCTGTCAGTGGTGATGCTTGCTTGCAGTTTTTATATTTCTGGAGTCACTCTTTTTAAAATATTAGCAAAAACATCCTTCCACATAGATAAATCTGAGGAGATACTGAAATCTGAAGAGTTAGGAGATTTGCAATATAAGGTTTTATTTTACCTTTTGACTTATTATAAATCCTTTTTTTTTTTTTCTTCTTCTTCTTCTTTAATGTGAAAGGTGTCTTTGGGAACATAGCTTATCATTTTCCTGTGATAGATGTGTGCTTTAAAATGTAGTCTAAATTTGCTCAGAGAAAATCGCATTCAGGATCTAGTAATATAGTTGCATTCAAGACAGAATGAAGCCTTCTATTGCTACATCTGATTCAAAACAATGGCTTAATTGGCCAGGAAAATATAGTTATCAGATGATAAAGATATGAAGTCAAGGGCAAAATATGCCTGAAAACAAGCATTTTCCTGCCTAAAATTAGGCAAAGTTAATAGGTTAAATTTTGTTTATTGAATAAGAGAACCCAAAGTTGATTGATATAGTAATTTCAGTGTTTGCTATGGCAAATATTTAGCTCATTATCAGTTTTAATAGCATTTTGGAGAACAAGCCTTTTCTTGACATGCAGAAAATACTATTAAATTTCCCTGCATAGATACATTGTTATGACATGCAATAACTACTTGAATATAAAGGGTATTAATAATTTAAAAGGTGTTAACAAATTAGGGCCATCATTAAAAATAGACTTTGAACCATTTTGTAGAAAAATCAGATTGAGGTAATGCTCCGCTCTTATGATAAAGAATTACAGCATTAATTCTGCAAAGTGAACTTATTGCTCCTATTCGTCTCCAAAACCCTGGAGCATTAAAAGACAGGAAGAATGAAATGATCACTGCGTTTTTTCAGGCACAACAGCTCTAATATTTCCATCACAGTTCCACAGCTCAGCTTGCATGGTTGTGCTATAGAAAAAAGCCCATAAACGTCATGCTTCTCTTTGTTTTGTTTTTGCTGGTCTTATGAAATCAGGTCGAATTTTTTTCAGACAGTTTATATTAATATACTGTGAATTTTGCTTGTACAGCATCTGTGCAGAGTACAAAGCAAACATTTCTTCTGTACAGAAGCTGTTCTTTTCTTGATTTTAAAATGTAATCCTCAGTTTTCTTTTTCATTTTGTTTTTCCTTTCTTGAAACAGTTCATGACCAGAGGCATTTCCAGGTTGAATTCTTGTTGGTTTGCAAATTATTAATTTGTTTTCTCTGCAACTTGAGATAAACAGAAATAAGATAACTTTTAAAGCCTTTTCTATATTATTTCACATTGAGTCCTTTAAACATGCAGAAAAATCGATACCTTTTTTTTTTTTTTTTGTATCAGTACATGAGAAAACACATTTGTGATTCTTACTTGTGTGAGTAATCCCTGCCCATATGAATAGTTTCACTGCAGTAAGGGTTAGGATTGGACCCTTATTGTGGAAATAGTTCAGCTGAAAGATTTAAACAAGCTTTAAAAGGCTAAGCTTTTATGGTTGCTTCATTCCTCTTACTGTTTTCTTTCAGATGTATTTTGGAGAAGAAACAAATAATTTCTGTGATTTTTAGTAATAAATTTCACATTTGAAGGACAAAGACACTAGGAGCTCTTTCAAGCCCCGAAGGTAGCAAAATATTTGTCTTCTCCCTCACTCTTATTCTCACTTGCCATGGTAGTCATCTCCCTTTATAACATTTCCTTCTCATCCATCTTCCCGAGTTTTCTCTCTCCTTTTCCTTGCATTTTCTGAGACCACAGAAGCCATATGGTGCCCCCACTGTTGCCAGGCCCCGGGGGAACTGTTTCTGTTATGCCTACCTTTCAATAGCTGTACTGAGACACATGCCAAAAGTCCAGTGCTGAGATATGCTTAATTTTGGTATAATTTTCTTTCCAATTAATTTGTTTGTCAGCACCAATTTTTATCCCTAAACTCAAGTCTCCAAAAATTGTCAATGCTGCAACACAGAGTTTAAATAAAGCAATGAGTTTCCAGTCATCTAGTTGTGATTTTAGCAGAGTCAGATGTTGTTAAAACACCAATCAATAAATGGTTAAAGCATTATTTATATAGCACCTCTATTTCTCCTAATACTGAAAAATTCATAACACCATGACATTTTTCAGGCAGAAATGCATATGTTGATACAGAGAAAAAGAACATCTTTTATATACCATCTTTTATATACCAATATAAGAGTTTGATTTTTTTTTTTTATCACACAGAATTGTATATATGGAGAAGTATGATGGAGAAATTAGAACGTGTAGCAGAGGAGAAAAGATTCATGTTCTGATAAAGCAGAAAATAAGAGTAGCTGTGGTAGAGATACAGTTAGCAAGGGACATCAAGGATAGCAAACTGTTAGTACGTTATTAGCCAGAGGAAGATCAAGGGGAGTACTAGTCTGCTATACAACAGAGGGGAGAAACTCTTAATAGATGACCTAGGGGAGGCCAATGTGCTTTAATGCTTTTTTTGCTTTAATCTTGACTGAAAAGGTCAGCTGGGATCATGTGGCAAACAGAGTTTTATATCTGCCACAAAGGCTAGAACAGGAGAAAGTAGGCTAGAGAGTACTTAGAGAAGTTAGATCTTCAAATCAGATGGGCCTCAGAAACTTCATCCTACAACACTTAAAAAACTGGCTGGAACAATCTTGAGGTCATTCATTAGCCATTTTTGAAAACCGATGGAGGTCAAGTCAGGTTCCAGAGTAGTGGAAAAAGACAAACCTGATGCCTGCTTTTAGAAAGAGGAAGAGGAGGAGCCACCAAGGAATTTCAGAAAGATCAACTTAAGATCCTGTCTTGGAAAAATACCAGAACATAGAATCAAATGTTTAACAGAGACCGAGAAGAAAACAAGGACGTGCATGACAGCCAAAATGTATTTGCCAAAACTAGTTGTGTAAAGCCAAAATAATTAACAGGACAACAGGACTTCTGTGTAAAAAGGTTAAAATAAGGAGAATATATGTTATAGTCTGTCTGAAGCTTTTGGCATAGTATTATACACAATATTTATTAGCAAATAATGAAGCATGAACTACATGCACCTACTATTAAGTGATTGAATAATGATTACAAAAAAAATGTGACTGATAAAAGCTATCAGTGGCTGTTGTTAGAAATGGAAGGCTGTTTAGCATGTGCTTCTGCAGGGATCTGAGTCTGTACTGTCTTGTATTTTCATTCCTTCTCTGGAGACTGGAATAGAGAGTATGCTTATTGCATTTGCAGATAATACAAACTAGGGAAGGAGCGTAAGCATTCTGTTTCATGGTATTGCAATTCCAAAGGATCTTGATGAATTGAGAAACACACGTTGTAATGTTCTCAGCATTAATGTGTGTGCATGTGTGAGAGAGAGTTTATATAATCAAGAACAAACAAGTGCAGAATTAAAAAAAGAGAGCAAGTACCAATTGTACAGAAAGGGGAAGAAAGAATCTAGACTTGCAGTAAAGCACAAGCTGAACCTGAATCAACAGTGTCAAGCTGTTGTAAAAACTGCAAACATCTTGGTGGATATGAAAAAATGATGACTCGTGAAGTAATCCTTCGGTCTACTCAACACTGACAAGGTCTCAACTTAGTATCGAGGCGGTTCTGGATATCATGCTTTATGAAATATGCACACAAGCTGGAGAAAGTTTAGAAAGATTGAAAAGTATCTAAAAATTGTGACCAAAAGAAAAGATTAATTATAGATTTTGAGCTTCTGATTCTACAGGAGAAACACAAGGAAGACACAATAGCAGATTTGAGAAATGTATAATTTGAAGAGGGAGAGAAAATAAATAATGATCTTTTCTCTTTGTCTGTGATAGCTTGAACTAAAAGTGCATTACTGGAAGAATGCTTCTCATTAGCCATTGGGAAAAACTTTATAGCAGTTTGAGAAGCAGACTGTGTGATGTCCATTTTATATATATATATATATATGTCCACATGTTTCAATGGTTTGAGTTGCATTAAGATGAGGGTAATTTATATACACAGATATATATTTGTTCATGCATACAAACATACAAACAACAGCATTCTAAACATGCTGTAATTCTGGAGATATATCTGTTATTTTCTGAGAATAAAGAAACTTGCATTTTATTTGAAAATAAACACTCATTTGCTAAGAAAGGTTGGGTAAAATAATTTCTTTGTGCCTCAGTTTGCCCATCTGTGAAATCAGTTTTAAGATGTTGCTATTTTTTATAAAATAGCTTTCCAAAATATTTCTTGACTTAAAGGATAGTAAGAGAGAGAGATTCCTTGCCTACCCCAAATTATCCCCTCATCCTTTCTTTCGTGGAAGCTCTCCAGTTCTTTCTTCTCTTCTTATCCCTGCTCCTCTGCAGAAACCATTTCAAGGCTTCCAAAGTATTAATTTTCATCCAAAAGATTCTTAGGGCAACAATATTCAGTTTTGCCTGTTGTCAAAAAGCCTAGAATCAGCTTTGTGCTCAGGTTTAGTGTGAGGGAAAGCTATGAAGACTGAGTGAAATCCACTTTTGCCTCTAGGGAGCAAAGTTCACAGTTGCAGTTCATGCTCCTCCCTCCTTCCACTGCCCTTCTCTCCTCTCTCTGGCTAGAATAACAAACCAGTCTTTTCACCCTGCTTGAACACGCATTACCACGTGTCAACTTTCCATTGTCAACTTTCCAGCCCAGGCCCATTTTATTTCTTACCATTTTCAGGCTCTGGGCTGCCAGGCCTACAAGTAGTAAATGCAATCTTTTACATTTTCAGCTTTTGTCTCCTTCCAAAGCATCATCTCTTGGGGCTTAAGCCATGTGCATGACCTCATATTAAGCTGCTATTAATGGCGCTTTCATGAATGTGCTGGCTACATAGTAAAAGGTTTTTGTTGCTTTTCTGTGATTTTTATCCTCAGGTACAGACATTTTCAAATTCAAATATTCCAGTGAAGAGAACATACATATTCTAAATTTGTGACCTTCCCCTTTGCTAGTCCCTGGGCTGCATGCCCAAAATCTGACAAGTCTATTTTAAGAGAGCAGCAGCACGTGGTTCCACCACCATCCTTTCTGCATAGAACCTAAAGGCTAATTTTGGCAGCTTTGGCTAGAAAGCGTGGGCGGGTAGAGTGTCTAGCAGCAATTCAGTATATTTCTAAGGGTTTGGGGTTTTGTTGGTTTGTTTGGGGTTTTTTTTCACATTAATTGTTTGATTGTAAACAAAATGTATGTGTGCATACATTGGTGTACATGATTTTTTTCTGCAAAGGCTGAAAAGCTTGCACCATATGAGAAAGTGGTGAAATTACTGAATGATTTCTAAGAAACCTTTGTAGTCAAAACTAGAATTGTGAGGAACACTGAAGCTCCTATTCCGTATGTGGTAGTTATTTATGAAAACCTGAATATGGTGTCCCTGTATGGTTGGGACGTATGTCAAGGAGGGGCTCCAATCCAAATTGTTCTGGAAAGCGGTTCACAGATCCTGTTTAAAAGGCATTGAGGCTAGCTTGCAAGTAGTAGTTTTAGGATCAAGAGTAGCTTGCAAGTAAGAATTTGGGGTGGAGATTATTTCCTACTTTCTTGTTCTTACTTCGTTTTAAAAAACTTTCCTGCTTCTCCAAGGGCAAGTCAGTCTTGCCTTGATATGTTTTCCAAATAATGCACTGTATAATTACTGTTTTAAAGCTACTTCAAGGTAAAATGTTCTGTTACATGCATTTTTGAGTCTGAGAACCTCTGGTAATTAGCATCCGAAGATGACCACATGCTATAATTTAAATGCTTGTTTTCACTGGTTTGTTTTCACATATCACCAAGGGATATGTTTTCTTGTTCAACATTTTATATGCGCTCACAAGATTGTTTCTCTGGCTGCCAAGTCTTCTGACATAGTTATGATTTTCACTAAAATTTATTTTTCAATTTTAAAATGTTTCCATTTTAATTCAACTTTAAGCACAGGTAACTAACAAGTAAGATCAATTTGAAAGAATTTCTGTTGGGTCTGTAGTGTTTTCTCCCTGTACTCAATATTAAGAGATCTATAACCCAAGAAATTAGGAAATTTGAAAGTAAACTGAACAAACAGAAAATCAGGGAGGGGGGTGTAAGTTGTAAAATATTAAATATCTGAGCATTTTTCCATGTCTTTTGGCCTATAGAAGTTACAAGTATTTATGGATTTGAAATTCAGACAACTATTTGGAAAATGAATTGAGTACAATATTTTCTGGTTAATCTGTATCTGTAATTTCACCACTTTCTTATAAGCCTTTAAACTATTTGATAGCTTACATTTTAGAGGAGGAAGAGAAAGATAAAAGGGCCATAGAATGATGGAAGTTGTTTCAGAGTCTGACTTAATAAATGTGATGATCAAATATGAGGATTTTTGGAAACAGGGATAAGCGATGCTAGCCCGAAGGCTGAACTTTATGTCAAAGAGGGTGTTCATGCAAAGTAAAACAGTGTATCTAGTAAACTAGAGAAATATCATCTTAGGAGAAAAAAATCTCTAAAGATTTTATGCCACTTTTAACAGACAGCAACAAAAAAGCCCTAGCTTTACCTCAGGATATGATCAGTCTTTTTGAACTGAATTTGTTCAGTGCTTTTTTGTTCTTCAGTGCTGTCTGTGAGCATTGCCTGTCTCAGTCATAAGGCTCAGAGTTTGGCAGTTTTATTTCTTTGTTATATTTTCATCATGTGAGATAAAAAGTCACGGATGAGTGATATAATGGAAACAAATGTTACCTGTGTCTGAGCAGGAGGAAAAAAGCCCTCAGCTGCACTGAATCCATGCTCTTATTCTTTCATAAAATTGTTTGAAATCTTTTGAAAATGATAGGTGATTTTTTTCTCCTTCTCTGCTCAGCCAAACTGCCTCTGTACCAGAAATGAAGTTCAGTAGCCACCTTAGGAATAGCATTTCTCAGGATAGCTGAGGTTGAGACTGTTGTAGGTATGAAATGTTCAGACTCTCTAGGAGGGATTGAAGGCTGCATCACTCTCGAGTAGCCCCTGGAGGTTAGCTTAGAGCAGCAGTACAGCTTTGGAGGAAGCTGTCAGCCCTCTGGGCTACAGGGATGTGCTGTTTTTAATAAGTACGTTGCATAAGACAGTACCTATGAGTTAAAGTGTATTTTCTCACAAGAAATTATTTTTAAAAATAATAATGAGTCCAAAGCTGCACAGCTAATTTCTGAAGAGTATAGTATGTTCAAAATATCAGGCAGTCCTAGATTTGTTAAATGTGAATAGATCCTAAATAAAATACATTCTACAGATAGGCAGTTTGGCTCATCTCTGTCTCAGAGATTTGAATTTAAGCTTGATTTGGTTTTACCAGTTGTGAAGGAGTTGGTTAGAGATACGAAGATCATTTCATTCCATTCAACAGTGGCTTCTCAGCTAAATAATATTTAACATGATCAGTCAGTGTATTCATTTTTGTGGGGGAGGAATTGAGATAAGGATAAAAATAGGGACTATCAATAAGTATGCATTTTCTAGATATCACAATGCCATATATGTTGCAATAAATTGCTTTCAGAATGTGCAATGCAGCCGATTTTGAAGCTATGTTTATAACTCGTACTTTCATTTCTTGCTTTACTATTTGTTGATGGCAACTACCTCATTTATCATGCTTTTCAAGTTTAGCTACTTATGCTCTTTAACAACTAGTTACTGAGTGATTAGGCTTCTTTTATTTGGCACGTAGTAAGTAAATATATCAGAAAGTTACTCAAAAATTAAACTTAGTGTTATGTTATTAACATATTAAGCAAAATTTACGTACTCATGGGCAACAATTGAGTGTGCTAAATCAGAAAATACTTCAAATATGACATGACAAAGAAAGAGTCCCTTGTATTTTCTTTTATGTATTTTTCATTACTATACAATCTTGCAAATCTGGTGCTCATAGACATGATTCACTGACCTGCTCATTGAATTTGGGCAGTCATAATCAAAAAGTCCTGCAGAACATCATTGACAAACTGGTCTAAAATGAGACCACAGGATTACTTAGCTTTTCATTTCCAAAGAAATGCACATCTGCCAGAAATGAAGGATGAGGTTCTGGTTGTCCTAAAGCTATTACAAGTGGGAGATTATATAGACATATATGGTAGTGATGAACAAAGATCAGAGAGACCAGAACATCAAGGGGAAGGAGAAAGGGGAATTAAGAGATCAAAGATAGTAGAGAAACTGGAGGGAGAGTTGGCTTTGTCTTCTCTGCCAAAGAAGGTGTGGTTTTCTAGTAAAAAAACTAATTGTAGCATTAGTTATTTTGCTGTAGAAGACAACAAAAGCTCTGTAGCTTTTACTGTGATGAAGGTGAAAAAGTTCAACTACAGATGTGAACTGCAACACTTCTGTTCCTTGTCTCCCATTATGCTGAACAGTAAGATAATTTTTAATGAATGAACAGCGAAAAAATTACTCTGAATTTCTCTGGTTTACTTCATTGAACACTATTCAGAGAGGAAAGCCTAATGATAAAGAGCAGCCTAACTTGGACAAAAATGATGGAGTCTGATTTTCATACTAAGCAACATTTGATACCCAGGAAGGACTCAGACTGTCAGAAATACACATAGGGAGTAATATCTGGAAAGGATAAGGCACTGAAGGTCGTGCAGTGTGAGATAGCTATTTATTTGCCCCTTTGCCACCAATTTGATTTGGGAATGTTGAGAACTCACTTTTCCTCTCCTTTTTTACTTTTTTTCTTGTTTCTTAAATAATCACAGAAAAGCACAGTTATTCATTAATGCTTCTCTTAATCTTTCATTATTCAAGAAAAGAGCTTGCTGAAACTGAAGGTCAGATCTCTTTAATATTGGCTATTTATAATTAGGCAGTGAAAGCCATACCTAAGTATTTAAAGCAGTTTGAGATGTTGATTACCCATTACTCCCAATGGAAATACACACTTTATTTATAAGAAGCCTAGGGAGAGAATGAAATGGGGAGAGGGGGTGTGGTGGTGGGACTGGGGAGGTTTAAATAGTATGCTAGAAAAGTGTCTGTCCAAAATGATTCAGGTAAAATTGATTCTTAACAAAAGTATTCCAGGACTGTTTTTTTCTCACTATTATCTTGCATTTCTTGGATTTCAGTCAAAGATGTAGCATTAAATGCCTAAACGTAGTACTCCAGTTTTAAAGACATTTTCTACAAATAATAGCTTTTATATGCTTTCTCATATAAAATTAACTGAGACTTTGAGGAAACTTGTCTACAATTTCTCCCAACTCAGCAGTAATAGGCAAGTCTTTGTCGAAACACTTTGTATAAAGAAGAATCTCTGAGAGCACACTTACCATAGAATCACAGAATGGTTTGAGTTGGAAGGGACCTTAAAGGTCATCTGGTTCCAACCCCCCTGGTCAGGCAGGGACAAATTCCACTAGACCAGGTTGCTCCAAGCCCTGTCCAACCTGGCCTTGAACACTGTCAAGGATGGAGCAGCCACAGCTTCTCTGGTTAACCTTTTCCAGTGTCTCACCACCCTCACAGTAAAGAATTTATTCCTAATATCTAATCTAAATCCACCCTCTTTCAGTTTAAAGCCATTCCCCCTTGTCCTATCACTACATGCCCTTATGCTGGGTCATATCCTAAGTGCCCTTTATCATACAAGTCCCTGTAGAAAGAATTTGCACAATATGATTATTTGTGGAAGAGTTGATACAGCAAGAGTAGAATTTCTCATACATGAGATACATTGAAATAGTTACTTCTGCTTGGTGAATTATTTTAGTTCCATTAAATTTACATCTACAAATGTATGCCAGAAGCCAGTGTACCTACCACCAGGTTCTCATTACTTTCTAGAAAACACAGTATATAATTCTCTTTTTAGTACCTGAAAATAATTAAAAGAGAAACTTTCTCACCCCCAAAGTTAAAAAGCAATGGCAATACAGGCAAATTATAATAACTTTATTTTCTGGTCTTCAGGATAGATCTCTTAGTAGTATCTTCCTAAATTCACAGCAAAAGAACAGTTTAGTTTTTTAAGGGTAATTTTTCCTCTAGGATTCTATGTTTAACAGATGTCTACTGTATACCTTATCTAGGGAGCTGATTCTTTGTTTAGTATAAGTAGCATTGGGATCACAATAAAAGAGAAGGCTAGCCTCCTTTGCTGTCTGCAGACTAGATTGCCTTAAGAGACATTGAGACCAGTAGAGAAAAAAGAAATTACACTGATCCAATAGATATACTGCTGAGAGGTTTCTATTATATTCTTACCTCAGACATTGTACCACCGTTAAATTCACACTTCCAGGCCCTGGGAATCAGGTCAGCATGACAGAGAAGTTTGGCTAAAATGAATCTGCTATATTAGTTTTTGTGAAAATGATTAAGCTCTGCAGGTTCCAGATCAGTACGATTTTTCAAGCAGTCATTGTTTCAAGGCTAGGCAAATAAACCGTAATATTAAAGAGAAAATGAGAGGGAGGCAGAGAAAGATGAAATTGAGTAGCAGAGTAAACAAACTACCTGAATACATGATCTCAAGTAGAAAACAACACGAAGTCTTTCATTTGGCACTGTTGAAAATCAGCTGGCAGGCATTTTTTTAAAGTATTTTGAGAGGACTGCCTATCAAATAAGCATAATTATAATCAAAATTCTTACAACGTCCTCAAAATTCCTAAAGGCAATCAGCTCCACTCAAATTAGTAACTTGGATAAATCACCATTAATTAGCTAATATAAGCCAGCAGGTGGTTTTGAGCCCAGAGAGATTCCCTGGTTATTTAAATTATGTATACTATACTACACCAAAGACAGAGTAAGTGAAAGGGGAACAACAGGCACAAGTCTGTTTAAAAGAAGATAAATAAAAAATAAATGTTTAGGGATGATGCTCAGCTAAAGTCTTCTCCAACTCCCACATCCTACCCAAAGGAATACAAGGTGGCTTTGACCCTCAACTCAGATAATATAATCCAGGAATGTGCTGCATAGTTCCTATTTCAACACTGAAATATATGCAGAAAACAAAACCTGCATTGGAAGCTTGCTTGAACAGGTTTCTAGTAAAGACACTGTGATTACTAGAAGAATGGACATAGCAGTGACTATGCTTTATAAAAATGCATCATTGAAGCCACAAGGATAGCATTGCTAGCCTTCACATTAATCTCAAAAACAGAGGGTGATTCTTTCTTGTGAGCTTGTGATAGGCATTTCCTATAAATAAATAAAATAAAACTTACATCATTTTAAGACATTAATGCCTGATCTTCTGTGACCAATGCTGCCATGCTCAGCTGTGGACAAGAACTGTTAAGAACCAACCAACATTTTTTATATTAGTACATCAGAAGAAAAATATATTTTCTTTTTAAATACTGCTACCAATAACTTCAGGTGATCCAGAGACCTTTGAAAAGATCTGACCCAAATCTGCAAGCAAATCTATTGGCTTGCAACAATTTCTATCTGCATGCTGCGATGCCCTAAAAATTTCAGAGATTGCCATAACATTTTGTCATAAATTACTGCCACCCATAAAAGTTATGCTTGGTGATCATGCAAAATCGAGGCTCAACTTCATTTCAGAGTCTTTAATTGAAGCTAATGACATTGCATGGGAGGAAATGGATCAATACAGATATTTGTATTTGTCCCAGTGACAGCATCTCTGAAAATCTGGACTGTGATGTAGTAGCAGTACTTTAAAGGATTAAAAATCCTGCCAGGTTTTACTGAATGATGTGCAGGTCTGGTAGTAATATTTAATCCCAATGCATGCTCTTGGATCATCATGCTTTTCACATTAATCAGCTCAGTGTAATGTTCTGTTTACCAAGAACTAAGTTTGTGTATCACACTGTATTACAGCCTTTGAATCTGGCAGACTCATTGCTGGCATATGCTTCATGCTGGGTGATGTATTTTGATGAACTTGTTTTCATACATTTATACAGACTTTTAGTCTATCACATTTTTTTTCGTTGTAAATGATAAATGTATTATAAGCATATTATCCAACAATTATTTAGCATTTCCATTCAAACATGTTTCTATAAATTGAGTCTGTTCAATACTAGAAAGAGTAGCATTGGAAGAAAGCTTTTTCATTACTCAATTATAACCCAGATCCTGACGTCCTTATCATTTCGTTTAACAGAGAAACCATTAAGTCTGTACCTACCTAAGCCCTCCACACTTCCACAATAAACACTTAGGAATAAGGCTTACCCCACAGAAATGAGGAGTCAAGGCAGTTCCCAAGTTATTGTAACAAGACTCAAGGCGCGTTGCAAACTACTGTACAATATCCCATGGCCTCACAGACCATGCTTCCTTAGCAGATAAAGTCCTTCACAGAAGATGACAACAGATAGATAATGATTGAGAGCCTGGAGATAGGTTTACACTGACAACTTTCTGGCTGTCTACAGCAACTCGGTTAAAAGATGATACAGACTAGAGCTTTATTCATTTTCCTGCAGACTTCTTTACCCATCACCATTCTCCGTGGTCCTGCCATAGTTGCTTTATGTTGCTCTGCCAGAAATGAGGGAGCCTGAACAAGGGCCAGTGTGTGTGCATGAAGGCTTGAAGTCTGCCATATTTGAGGGTGATTTTGCCTTGTTTTTAAAAGGTTTTCTCAGCTTTGCCCTAGCCTTTCACTCTTTTACTGAAAAAGAGAGTTAGGGCATAAGCAATGATTTTGGAATATATCCTCAGTCAAATGTAAGATATGTAAAGATGGTAACAATCATAACTAATTCAGTAGGTAAAAACAATTCCATGTATACAAAAAAGTAATATCACTAGATTTTAAAAAATGTATCCTGCATTGTATTTTAAACTACCTTAAAAATTCTTTTTTTTCTGGGTATGGTACAGAAGCATACAACTGTTCAGGGAAAAAAAATGCAGACTTGTTGCTCAACACATGCAACAGTGCCCTTTGATATCTTTTTTTGGACTTTGTAATAATGCTGTGACTACCGCTGTTCACAAATATTTTATTTATAAAAACTATCCTCCCACAGGGCTGTTGCAGCTGATCTGCAAGCTGAAGACTAGCCCGTAAACTCCACTCTCTCCAGGAAATGGCACTGCTGTTTTTAAATATCAGTGCTTGTACTGGGTTTTTTAATAACTAGTAGTGTGCTCCCAATTTCAGTATATAAAGTAAAGGGATCTAGCTCTTGGGTAAAGTGTTGAAATAACAGTTTAATGTCCAGTCTTTCTATGAAATGCTGTTATGCTCTATTATTGAGAAAACCTAGGAAAACTGTCTAAATACCTTCATGTTAGCGTGACAGGTAGAATTAGTGTTACTTTTTGCAAGTAAAAATTATCATTTCATATCTCGGAAAGACCAGCACTCACAAACCACCATTGTTAGTAGCTTTTGAATGGGAGCAAAATGGGCGTTAATACTCAGAAAATGTCAAGTTTAATAGATTGAGTTTTAGTGACCAAAATTGGGAAATTTAAAGAGTGATGAAAACACTGGAATAGTGTTTATCAGAGGTAAGTTCAGTCTAATTTCATACAGGGAACAATTCAAAGAGTTCCTATGTAAGTTTTTTTATGTTAACCCTTCTCTAATCTCCATTATTAGAGGTCATGCTTTTCTACTATTAACATGATATACTGGAAAAATAACTGCAGTAAGTTAGATCAAAGGCCTATCTAGTCTGGTATATGTCTAGCAGTGGCTAATATATTAGGAAAAAATTTAAGAACAGGAAATTTGGAAACGATATTTCTGTCTGGTATTCTTTCCACATCTTCAGCAGCCTGCAAGACAGGAACTTTTTGAAGAAGCTGTTGAGTGTAGATCCCACAATATTCAATAAGCATTCCTGTACTTGTCTGTGAACTTGTCCAGTGTATTTCTAAATGTTGCATATTTTTGGCAGCCAAGGCACCTCACTGGATTTCACAGCTAAAATACAGTTTCCTTGAATCTGTCCTTAACTCACTGTGTTGCAGTTAGTTGTGGCCCCTCAACTTTTCCTCTGTGAGAAATAGTGAGTTATCATTTCTCACTCCTTTTCTTCATGGTGCTCATGAAAGTGCATACATCTCTGTATCCCGCGGTCAGTCATCTTTCTGTCTACCTGAAGCTTGCAATTTCCCAATACATGAAAGACTGTTTTCCACATGTGCATTAATTTGCATTATCAACACTGAATTTTGTCCAATGCTTTATTGCCCAGTCACAAAAGGTTTTTGAAGTTCCTTAAAGTTTTTATATTGATTACCCTGTGTAGCTTTTTATCAGCAGTACATTCTGTCACTTTGCTCTTCACTAACATTTTGTGGTTTGTTTTTTTTTTTTTGATGTTGAACTGTACAAATTCAGCCTTAGATCCCTGCTGAATTCACCACTGATCTGTCTCCATAGTGAAAATCAATCCATCTATTCTTACCTTTATTTCCTACCTTTAACTAGTTATTAATCCAGAGGAGCTATCTGAAGCATTCTGAGAATCTAATCAACCGAGTAATACTTATCCAGATCCTCATACATTCCTCAAAAGGACAATAATCTCATGAGATCTCTACAAAAGCTATCTTGATTTCTTTTCTTCATTATAACATTTTAATTCATTTCTCTATCATTATATCCTTTGTTAGAATAGTAGCTAATTTGCCTAGTATAGAATCAGATTTTTATGGGTCTCTCCTCCCATGGAAAATTATTGATTTTAATTAATGTCTTGTTTAACACTTCATATTATTCTGGTGTTAAGGCTGATTTAAGCAATGCGTACGTGTGTGTCCTTTAAACCTCTTAAGCAAATGCCACTTTCTTGACTGATTCATTTCTGAGTTTGTTCTAATTCTTCTTTAATGACGTTTCAGTTTGGGACTGTTCCTCTATCTTACCTAGAAAATAAAGATGTTGATGTATGTCTCTGCTGAATGTCTTCCTTAGTGACCACCATCCCAAGAATACATTTCACCAATCTACTGTTATCTTTTATTCCTCAAACTCTTTCAACCCTAGTGTGAGGGTTTTTTTGAAAAAAAAAAAAAAAAAAAAAAAATCAAAAAGCAGCATGTAATTATGCTTCTTCCCACTATTTTGTTGGAAGGGTACAAGCAGAAATAATAAATTCATTTTGGAAAATAATATAATCTGTGGAAATGTGGTACCTGAAATCTGTGCTCTGTTACCTTTGTGCAGTCCTCATAAAATAAAGCAAATGACTAAGCTGTATTTTTGTGCCTATACCCTGAGATATTTTGGCTCTTTTATTTTAGAAAATTGTTTCAAATATCTTGGCATTGTGCAAGTCAACATTAGAGTTTAGTTTAAAGCCAGGTAGTCATCAGCTCTTTGTAGGTGCGGGGAGGGTGTCAAGTTGATGTTCTTGGGCTGCAGCAGTGTACGGGTTTCTGTGTCAGTGGCAAATGAGCAGGATACAGAGTGACTGCAAAACAGCTACGCACTCCTGTGCTATCCAAGGGAATTTCTGACAGGCATGTCAAACTACAGAGGCCATGATTCTGCTTTTAATTAAGAGCTATATGTTAGAGACATCTGTACCTACCTTCTTGCATGTTGAAAAGTCCTGGGGAAGCTTCCACAGTAATCAGCATCTGAATACAACCTTCTGCGTTAACTAAACTTTTAGTGGCTTACTGGTTCTTCACTGTATTGTTTTATTAGTCATTTGAGAAAAAATGCTGTATTGTTCATGACCATTTCCGCTCTTTCTTGCTTCATTATTCTTTTCACATTTTTGCTGTCTTCACGGTTTTCTTCCATCTTTTCTCTGAATTTCTTTTCCCACAGGGACTTCACTCCTAATTCTTTCCTCATAGCACTGGTTAAATAATCAGAGATGAAGTTTGGCTTGATAGCAATGTCACTATTTGAATTTAGAGATAACATCCTCATCAAATTGGGAGTGGAAGAAGAAACTTACTCCTCAAGGAACATTGCTTTAAGTTGTCTGCTCGCTTAGGCAAATACCACTGCATTACATATTGGAGGAACAACGTGAACCTCTGGGGAGGGAAATGGAGGGAATAGTTCAGTGAAACTATCCTACAAGTCTTTGTGTACTTGAGAGAAAGGAAAAGAAAGAAAGAGTTTGGAATACATAAGTGCAATGAAACGGTACAATCAGAGGTAACATCAGCACTCAAAGAAAGATATATTTGCATCTTCTAAGAGTGCTGCCTGGTCAACCAATAAGGGAGGTCAGGGATTCAAAAGAAATTGAAAATCCAGTTTGTGATCCTTTGTGGCTATTTTTCTGGCTGGTCTTCTGTTTGTAAAGGAATGCTTAAAGGTTGCAGGCTTGCTGAATTGTTCTGGAAATTTTGGATGTGGTGTGTGCTTTGTGGTATTTTCTGTTAGCTTTTCATAGTTATCTTTAAAGCTCTCATAGTACATTTTTGCCAGATTACATTTTCTCACAACTGCATGATGTATGTTTAAATTAAAATGTCATGGTTTTTTTAAATGCTTGAAAAAAATTTAAAGGAGTAAAAATGATGAAGAATTCATGTCCTTTTTTTGACAGCTTAACTTTTATTTTTTTATTTTACGGTGTCCTCAGCCTGCTGATTTTCCTATTTAATTTCTTTACATAGTCAAGACCTACATTTAAAAGAACAAAACATAAAAGTACATAAGTAAAATTTAACCTTCAATTTATATTATATAACCTTGTATTAAGGCTTTGTCTGCAGATGTCAGGCCTCTTTGCTTTCAAGTTAGTTAAGTATCATCATAATGCAATTACAAAAAAAAAAAAAAATCAAAACCAGACAGATATCCTTTTGAGCTTGCTGTTGTGAGCTTTGCATACAATGAAATACTTAGTGTAGGTTCCAAATCCCACCACAGTTAGCAAAGTGCATACACCTACACAGATGAAGAAACACCAAGCTAGAAGACCTTTAAAGTTAAAGGAGAATGTTGATAGAAGAAGAGAGGGGGTTTTATGAATTGGCTCATTAATTTAGGTCAGGAAATAAAAGAAATAAACCCTAACATAAAGTGTTAGTGACTTCTGTTAGGGTAGGATTTAATACTTACATAAACAAGATTATAATATGTGACTGCTACAGTTAGATTATGATCCTAGAAACACAGAGGGTGTTGATTCAAACTTGTAAACTAAAAAATGAAGATTCTCAGGCACTCCTTGATGCATGATTCAGTCCTGGGAGAGCAGTTCATGATTCCCTTCATAGTTTTTCATGGCATGTTTTAAGACTATTGAGGATCTAGTTATTTGTGCTTTTAATTTCTCTCACCCTCTTTTTTTTCTTTTTTTTCTTTTTTTTCTTTTTTTTCACTGGTTAACATTTTTAGGAGTGAGGTTCAACCCTAATTTTAGTATAGCTGGGGAGAGATGGAATACAAATGTAATTTTAAGATTTTTAATTCCCTTGGTGACTTGAGTGCCTGGTAAAAACCTCAGCCTAATATTTTACAGAAAATATATGGCTGTACAAAAAATGTTTCAATTGAACCACCAGGATTCAGTTGCCATTAATAGAAGAATTCTGTTCTTCAGGTTATTAAAATTACAACCATTTAGTACCAAACCCCTCAGTGGTTAATGAAGAAACTTGGGAAGTTTGACAAAGTCAGGATTCAGTCCACACCTGAACCACTAATTTGGCAGTGATGCAGCTCACATGTTAAATGTTTACATTTACTTTTGGTCAATAGCAAACATATTAGCAACCTCAGCAAACATATTATTTGACATATTGCAAAATATTTAGCATTGTTTTCATAAATTTAGCTGTTCATAAACAGTTTCAGAACTCTTCAAATAAATATCTCACATTTCATAATTCAAACTTCTCTACAAAAATTACTTTTAAAATGCCAGTAGCTGTAGTCTTTATTTATTTGTAAATGCTTTGTGCATGTGTGTGTGTAATTAAACTTCAGAATAAGTTATAATAAAATACTCTGGTTTCTTACAGCATTACTTAAAAGCTCCCAGGGAACTGAGTTGTAAATATTGCTCTCTGTGACATGTTTTTCCTATAAAATCAGAAAACCAATTTCATTGTAAATTTGCTTTTTCATATAATTATTAATTGTAATGGTTTTTGCCATTACAAACAACAACAGGAATGCAAACAGATCAAAAAGATATGTACTTGAGAAGTCTATATTTTTAATGTCAATGATTTTACTTAGTGATCTCTAAACTAGCAATGTCTTGGAAGACTACAGAATGATTCTTGTTTCTGAATTTCACTTAGACATCTAGAATTATGATTGGTAAGAAAGACCAAAATTCAGAAGTGAATTTATGAATCTACTGTGCAGATGTGCCTCTGTGGATATTCTGGTTTGAATCAAATAACATTACCAATCACATAAGTAACACACCAAAAGGTGACATTCAGTTGTGCTTCAAATCCGTCTCTTGGTCTGTGCAAGTCATTTGCATGGCATTTGGTATTGTTTTAACTGATCTTTCCCTTCACACTGTATCCAGCTATTACAAAGAACTAAACTTACCCTTAGTCCTTGTGGAACTTTACAAGAAGGCTGGTGCTGGGATTGTGTTACTCCAAAAGTGCCTACTTTTGGGAAGATTCAAGCTGTGTTTAAGTCTTACTGTTAACTTACTGTGGACTCCATCCATCTTGTTGAGGTGAGACAGCAATTTTTAGTAGTTTCAAATGCTGAAGAGTGGTCCAAAGGAACTTTTCTGTCTGTCCTCTGTTGATTAAAGGGAATCTGATCTCACAGCCTTACAAGCCAAGTGTGGTTCCATGTCTTGGCTTGAATTCACACTGTACCAAAACTCTAAGAGTGGCTTCTAATTAGAAATTCCTTGTAGTAAGTCTTTGAATATGCTATCTTTTGCCAATGTAAGAAGTGGTTTGGAGGAGCACAGTACTTGACTACAAATGATGTGTGTATCAATGATGATTGATCAACATCATTTGTGTCAGTAAAAGTAGAAGAGAATATTCCTTTTTTGAAGAGGTATTGCTTATCTCATCTGCACTCAGGAAGGAGTAAAGCCATGCAAAAATAACAATTACAATGATTAGTGTGCCTATCAATAAGTTGCACAAATTGGTACTTAGATTTGGATTAGTATTAGAAAAATAATCTTGTGAAATTTATTTTATTTGCATATTAAATAATTATGATAATGAAGAACACTGCTGTTACAACACATGCATAAAGTTCTTACCCAGAAGTAAAACACACAAAAACTAACACTGACTTTGGTTTCAATTCTTTCAAGTAAACAAACTTGCAGATAGGTTCAAAATATTTAATTACTATTGAAATTGAAGTCAGTGACTAGAAAGGGAAAATGTACATCGCAGCTTACCCTAAAGGAAGACATATTGGGCTGATGAAAGCAACCTATAGAGAACGTGAAATAACAGCCAAGTGCTGGCATATTAGGAATGTCTCTTCATAGATGTGCAAGTTTTATTTCACATTGTCCTCACCCTTCTCAATAAGAATGACTGATAGCTTCACTTTGTGATTTCCCAGCTTTTAAGAGTCTATTTTTATTTATTTTTTATGACCAACCTTACACTTGTTAAATGTAATTTTTGCTTTATGTAACACAAAAAAGAGCACATCTGCAGTATGCTGTCCCATGAATTAACAGGAATGACTGGACATAAGACAAGAAATCCTTTAAAAACATATGTTCACATTAAATATCTGGGCTATCTCGGTAAAGGAGGTCTTATGGGGTCATTTTTGATGCAGTGCAAGTAAACCATTTCTGCTCTTCTGAAATAGTTTCTTTCAGGTTTATATTGAGCTTGTATAAAGGCACATTACATAAATAAGGGCTTAGTTTGTACATTAGTCGTTTACATCTTGGATTCTCACTAAATCCTTGTTTTTACCAACTTGATGCTTAAGAGAAATTGATTTCTGCTACTCATCTATGGTGTTTATTTTGATATGCCTGGGATTAAAAACAAAATTAACGCGCATAATCAATTTTCTTAGAATTAAAAAGGGTGCTTTGGTACCTTTGGCTACATGGTTCTGAAGAAAAAAGAGAGTAAAAGAGATGTGATAATAAAGGGATCGATTTATTCAATCACTGGGCATAAAAACATTAGCCCTGGGAAAGACCCTTCCTCTAAGAGCTTTAGCTGCCCAGTCTCACTTGTGTGGCACAAATAATTTGCATTTTTAGAGAAATTTCATGTCTTCTGTGAGCTCTAGTGAAACATGAATAAATTGCTTTCTTTTCCCCTTTTTCTGATTTTTATAAAGCTGAATCCATTAGGGGCTGAGTCAAACTGTAATGAAAGAAAGGCAACAACTGAGATGATGGAAACCCTGGATTAGATTTCTTAGTAGTCCAAGCCCAGCTGTCATGGCCTACGTGTCAAGTTAGTGCTCTTTGGGGAGGCTTGACAGTACATGTGAATATTTTTTTACCTGCTGTGTTACAACAGGTCTCTAAAGCAGCTAGGAATTAAACAGAAGCAAAGATTAAGAATTAAATAGAGCCACAGCAAGCTGTTCACCACAGAGGTTTGCAGTCAGACAAGTAAACCTTTCCAGGACTGTGAGCCCACTGCCATCTGCCTGGCAGGCTTGCATGTGACCCACCATGCCCTCTTTGTGCACACTGAGTTCGTGTGATTGCTGAAGATGCGTGTAAAGGATGCAGTTGTTCGTGTCACTGAGTGCACTGGCCTTGTGCTGCTCTAGCAGAGTCTGTCAAATTCAGTACAAACCAATGCTCAGTTCAAATACAGCCTCTGTGAATGGTTGGCATTTATATTCTTTCATATTACAAATATTCTTCTTAGCTAGTTCATAATATAATAGGTACAATCTAAACAAGATCCAGAAGAAGCCAAAGTGCTTTCAAGTTTTATGCCAAATAATTGAATTTGCACAACAGGAGCAAATAGCTCTGCTATTGGAAGAAGGGCAAACCTCAAGATCTGCACCTGTGAAATATCCCTTCTTGCTAGAATGAGGTTTTGCTTGGAGATTCTTAAACCTCCAGGTGGGGCTGTCTTATTCTAATTTATAGCAAGGAATTTTGTCATTCATTTTTGTCACTGGCATTTCAAATAGCAGCAACTGTAACTGAAATGGTGTCTGCCTCCACTTCGGCTGATGCCTTTGTGAGGGACTGAACTGAGAGTCAAACCATCCCTTAACAGTCTAACTTATGGCAACAACACAGAAATAACCCTGTTTCCTTTTCTCTCCTTGCATCATGGCTGGGGGAAAGGTACAAAAGAAACCAAATCGTTTCTCTCCTACCCTCAGGCCTAGAAGTCCGTGCCTCCCTTCAGTCTCATTAAGTCTCTGCCATACTGAAAGTATCCAGTGGTGTCTCTCGTCTCACCCTTGTCACTGCAGTTAAGGAACAGAGTGGCAGAGCAGCATCTTTTACTTTATGAAAACATTTGTTTGCCTGGTAGATGTTTCCAAGCTCTGCTGTTCCTAGAGCAAAACAATGTGATTGGTATGGCATGGTTCAAAGTGAATTTAAAATTACTAAAGTCAAATGTTTTCTTAAAAGACCTATTTTGAAGCAATTTGGCTAAGCTGACATAATGATGCTGACTTCACTGAAGCTGCATTGGTTGAGTCACTTGAGGGTTGGGCTCAGACTAGCCAAAGCATTTATTTTTAAATTCTAGCCTCTACTGGCATGTTCTTAGAAGTCTCTGTAGTTTTATAACTTTCTAAAGTTACTCACAAGTCGTATGCTGAGTGTTAATAAAACAGAAAATCTATTTCCATTTTTCAGTGTAATCTTTTTTTCATGTGAATCTATTTCTCATCAAAAGAAGTGGATGACTGGCCTGAAAGATAAAGTTCTCAACTGTGAAGACAGAAGATGAGTAGTGGCCTTTCAAGTTGTCCCATGTTGTCTGGAAGAACATGGGCATAAATCCAAAAGCTAAGAGGGAGAAACCCAACACTCAATATTACTCTGCCCAGAAAAAGTATTGCTCCCAATGCCCGGAGAAGAAAAGTAGGTCTGATCTCATTATGTTGGTAAAATCAGCAAAGAAAGCTGAGACAAAGAAGCTTCTCTGAAGTGCCTGTGAGAGGGGTATCTCACAGTATTGTATACATGTCACCACATGTGAATCCAAGGACCCTGTATAAACCAGGACCTTAATTTCCAGCAGCTGGTTTTTGTTGGTTGTTTTTTAAGTGAGAAGTAGGACCACTTTGCATCAATTTTAGAGAAGGACCTTAGCTGCTACAGAGAATTATATTCTCCCCAGAAAACCTTAGCCACAAGAAAATTCATACTTCCATAAGGGATTGTGTGTCTTCTTTTAAAGAACATAATCTTCCAGATTTTTCCCCTACCCCTCTTTAGCCAGAGAGGATGCACTCATGCCTAAGGTGCATTAGAACACGTAAAGCTAAAGTCAGGTAAGGAGAAAAAAATCTCACTGGGATCCTTTTTCTTTTTCTAGCAGATGCATTGGTGGATTTTCTCTGCTTTACTGACATCAATTTCTGTGCCCAGAAAGAGACCTTTGGCTAAGCTCTTGGAAGGCAGTTTCCCAGGCAAAAAAAAAAATGCGTTATAGAAGCCTCAATGATAACCAGTTTGCGAGCCACCAGGCAGAGTAGTCACTGAAGATGCTGAAATAAAGAAGTTTCAACCATGAAGAAGTACTCTTACATAGAATTATAGAAGAGTAGGTAAGCCTTTAGAGGCCAGAAAACAGCAGAGCCAAACCAGAACATAAAGAATGAGTTCTGCAGAGCAAGAAACTCTCAATAAAATAATATATAGCACTCATGTCAAAATAGGGAGATTAAGGCAAAAAGAGTTAAAATCAGGTATGCATCTAATCAGAGCAGTTTGAATACTATATTTGAACCACAGTATGCTAATGGAATATAATTAAGTAAGAGGAATTGTTTAAATAATCGTTCCAGCTTTCCCTCCCTTTGGGACACCTTTGAGGGACCTGGATTTCAGAGAAAGGGGTACTAAGCACTCTCTGATAGCCAGATCCTTTGAAGACACATCAAGCTGCATATTCAGAAATAAAAATCACACACTACCAGTGATTTAAATATGAAGCTCCTCTGTTCAGTGACATATTTTGCTCAATGGATACAAAGTGGAGTTTGCAAAATACAGTTATGAACTGTCCTACTATTCTGTCTTGCAGGTTTTAACTGTGCCTTTATAGCAGTACTTAACAGACTTAACGCATGCTATGAGTAAAGGATAAGGTATGAGGTTTTATGTGTAGCCATGCAAAAATGTTGCATAATAAGTGCATAAAGTAGGTTCTCAAACAGACTGTTTTAAAGTTTTACAGGACAAGGACTGTAGTGATTTGGGGAAAGATGACAAGATTTTTTCAGTGAACTAGCTTGGGCACCAGTTGGTCTTAGAATCATCGCTATATCTGAAATCTGTGTTTCCACATCTACTGCACTGTAATTATTTACTGAGCACCTGATATACCTTGCTTTGCTTTAAAATGAGTGTAGCAATGATCATTCTGCACACAAATTGAAACCAAATATTCTGCTTCTGTTATGATCATCATGTTGTCTGAAACACCAGTCCACTTACTGCTTCATTGTGCTTTGCAATGAGTTTATATTTTACTCATAATTATAAAGCAGCGTTGAAAACTTCTGTGCTTACATCATTAAGATACACACATTTTTGTAAAAGCCTATAGTAATGTCTTTAAAAATGCTGTCAAAAGTTCTCCAGGACTATAAAATACCACTTTCTGTGAGCAAGGTAAAGATTTCCTTTTGTAAGGATGTCTAACTAGCTTTTGGGCTCAATCTTTAATGACGGCTCATGGGTCTCAACACATACAGAGGTAGTGGAAGTGTTTTTATACTGCTTGTATGTTCTTTCCTCACCAGTTCCTCAGGGTAGCCAAGGGTGAATTTGGCTTCTATCACAAGAGTGAGCAGCACCCCCTTTGCTCAGAACTTTGCAAGTTCCCCTGGGGCTTGTCGCGTCCTTAGGAGAGGGAAAGTAGGTTCCAGGTGTGATATTTATTCTGCATCTGGGGAGAGGATGAAGGAAAAGAAAACCTTCTCTGGGCCATCTCAGAATTCTCCTCTGCACTGTGGAAGCCTTGATTAACCAGCTGGGCAGGCACTCAGCCTGCTTTGTGTTGCTGGAAAATTTTGCCTTGGCTGAGAAAGTTTAGAATCATAGAATAGTTAGGGTTGGAAAGGACCTTAGGATCATCTAGTTCCAACCCCCCTGCCATGGGCAGGGACACCTCACACTAAACCATGTCACTCAAGGCTCTGTCCAACCTGGACTTGAACACTGCCAGGGATGAAGCATTCACAACTTCCTTGGGCAACCCATTGCAGTGCCTCACCACCCTTACGTAAAGAACTTCTTCCTTATATCCAATCTAAACTTCCCCTGTTTAAGTTTGAACCCATTTCAAGATACTGAATCAGAAACGTTGTTTCCTTAATATCTCCCTACCTTCAGTTGGACTAGAGCAAGAGATGAGATGCTGTGTTGAAACTTTAAACTGATAGTTTGGATTTCATAAAAAATTTGTTGACAGTAAAGGTAAAACTATAAGCTAAAAACTGGCTGGTATTTTGTTTAGGTTTCTTCATGTTCAAAGTGATCTTCTTGATGGCTGTTTTGAAAGCTGATTTTTCTGTGTCACCAAAATTTGTGTAGAATTTTTGTGATGCCTAACTTCCAGATACACAAAAGACACAGTGTCATATTTTGGCCTTAAGAAAATACCTTTTTTCTACCTACAGTCAACAATCTGACATGATAGAGCAGTTAAAGTTGATATTCAAGAAATAGTTTGTGCAAAATATGCTGCTGTACTACATTGTCACAGATGAGTGTATAATTTTCACAATGAACAGAACTGAAAGATGTAAGATCAAGAGAGATTTCCA
This sequence comes from Psittacula echo, assembly GCF_963264785.1. Classification (NCBI taxonomy): domain Eukaryota; kingdom Metazoa; phylum Chordata; class Aves; order Psittaciformes; family Psittacidae; genus Psittacula; species Psittacula echo. Next base: position 65,743,251 of record NC_137735.1, read on the forward strand.
TTGAACAAATGTCTGGCACATGCCCAAAGTCTGTGAGAGAGGAAGATTAACTTGTCTGAGTACTGCTGAATATGAATAAGTAAACAATGGAAGTTATTAGGCAGTGAAAAACTCATATTCCCGTTAGGTTTTCTCATCCAAACCAGAAAAATCTTGCACTTTCCTTATAGTGCCATAGTCAAGTAGGCTCTTTAAAAGCATATAAAATAAATTTTGCTTCTCAGTCATAAACTTACCCATCTGTGAAGCCTTTATTCAGAGAAACCTATCTGCTCAAATGCTTGCTGCAGTTCATTAAAGACTCCCATTCGTACTCATAAAGACTCATTCATTGCCCTGAATAATATATATGATATACTGAAAAAGAACCAACTCTCACCTTTACAATCTAAATTAATAAAAGAAGCGCTGTCTCATTTCTAACTAGGCCATAAGCCCTAAGGGTCTTGTACATATGCATTTATTTGTTTGGGGTTTTTTGCCAAATTGTCCTGCAAGGATCTGAAAGCTAAGTGAACCCAGCTGACTAAATTGTTTCTTTTCTGCCTGCTTAGAAAGACTGAAGCAAGCATGGGCACAATTGTACTGGAACAAATACTCGTCTCTAAACTTCTTCTATAATGCAATTGGATGATCTCCTGTCCTTTCCTTGGTTCCACCTTCTAACCTTTCTAATCTTGAGAGTTCATCTCTATTATATGTGGCTCTTACAAATGCCCATGATTAATAAGTATTGTGATTCATTAGCCTGTGTTGTTGGTATTGTTTTCCCAATGGGAGCATTTGCTATCTAGGGATAGTCCATGATTACTCTGCCATGTGGAACAGTAAGATGCTTTCAATCTAATGTGCTCTCCACGTTTTAGCATAAAATAATATTAAGGCATCCACATAATGGAACCATCTGAAGATCCATTTTATTAAACACTGAAAGAAAATGTGTGTGTGTTTGTATGTGCAAGGGAAACATAATCAGCAAATCTTTTTCACCAGAGACATGATTTCAGTAAGCGTTTCACAAAAAGACACAGCTATTTTGAGGTATAGTTCCTCAGATATGAGGTTGAAAAAATATAGCGAAAATCTTGCCTGGTACAATTAACTTATTCAAATTATATACAGCCTATTCAAAGTAGGAAAAATAGGAAACAGAGGTAGGGCTATTGTGTTTATTCCATTTGGCTCGTATTTATTTTAAATGCAATCTACTTTCAAGTACAAAGCTGTAGTGCTCTTAAAAGATTACAGTTTCAAGTTACTTCACGTACCTTAACAGAGCATGTAACCTTTTTACATTATATGATCAACTTTTTGACAGTGCAGGGCCAGCACAGCTAATGGAATAATAGCCTGCAGGGTCCAGCTAAATGATATACGAATATAATCAACCTTTGTGATGACTATTCAAAAGTAATCCCTTTAGCTTTCAACTGCAACATATATTTCAACCAGGCAAAGCCATATGAAGAAAATCTCTGCAGACTCCACTGATACAATATGGCCTTCATATTCCCACAGTGTGTTTGCTGCTTACAGTGAGTTTTAAATTTAAGGTAATGGCTACTGTGTATTCATGTGAGCATAGAACAATACCTTTGATTTGTTGGAGAAATGTTACATTAGCTACCAAGGGCCCTATTCAGTAAACTTTGACACAACCCTTATATATGGTTTACTGCTTATTCTAAATGGAATATGCCTGATAAAAATGCTTTGCGTGGCCAAATTGTACAAATTCATTAATCTTTATATTCATAAAACCTCCAAGTTCAACTGTCTCCATTCCAAGCGAACCTACTCAGGATACATGGATAAACATGTAGGCCCAATCTGCTTTTCAAAAAGCTTTGCATCAATTTTCATTTGTCAAGACAGAAAAAACGCAGGAAGATCTTCTACAAGTGTGGGACATGCATGTTGTTGGCAGTCATATTATTTTCTGCTGTATCTTTATTACTACTCCATTACATCATTCTACAGATTATATAACTAAAATCATCTGCATAACCTTTAAAAATGCAAGTAATTTTTAAACTACAATAATGGGTTATATCTCATCAGCTGCATTACACCAACATGATAATCTAGCATACCCTACCAAATCATGGGGAGGATATAAAGAATATGGTGAGATAATCTTGCTTTCTCTCCCTTCTGTGACAAAACTACAGTACTGGCTGGCAGTGGAATTAGCTGTATTAAAGGAAAATAGACAAACAGTAATGAAAACACTGCATTGTCTTATATTAATGTTTTTATACGTACAACATAGTAAGAGTTCACTCACATTAACAGCAGTTGCAAATATGGTCTTGCTTGCATATCTGCACCTAAATACATGTGAAAACATAACAGCACTGTTGTTGTCTTTTGTTTGAGGTGTTGTATCATAGGATTTTATGCCACTTAAGCCAGTTAGCTATAGTGGCAGAGTAGGAGAGGTACAGATTTTTATCTGTTTGCCATGTTACTTCTTGAGCCTGCAGAAAATTAGGGCATTCCTGCAGCATCCTGCAGCAGGGAGTTCTAAGGATGAGTTAGCCATGCACAAAGAAGCCTTTCCTTCAACTCCAAGCCCACCACCTGCTGCTTTCAGTATATCCTACCTCATTCTTTTATTGCAAGAGACAGTGAAAAATGGTTTCTGGGTCACCTCCTGCATGCTACTTTCATTCTTAACTTTTGCTATCTCCTCAAAATACTACCTTTCTTTTTTTTCCAAAGCAGTTTCAGCTCCCAAAACAATAGTCCTTTTATGATCCTTCATTGGTTCATGAAGTTTTTCAGTGGAGTTCTTGTTTAATAGAGTCCAACAAACTCTGAACAATTAAAAACCTGGATTTGAATGCTTTCCCATCACATGGGCCTGCAAGCTCAGGAACATGAGCATTGCCCGTTTCATGTCATTTAGAATCTTTTGAGAGAATGGTGCCAAAAATTCCTGCCCTCTCTGGAGTTAGTGATCATTCTAGCTTCAGTCTTTGTAGGTGCAGCTTTCATTCTCCTGTATGACTTCCCACTGATTATATTTTGTGAAGGACTAGCAGCTCTGCTTAGCCTTCTCCCAGGAACATAATGGAATAATGAGATTTTTAGAAGTGTAACACTCTTTAGATAGACACATGTAAACAGCAAGAAGAGAGATGCCAATTCTAGCTGCACTGAAAATTCAACCAGACAATTTTAATTATATTTTATCAACAGCAGTGATAATGTGTCAGGAACATCCTATTATGATTAATTACATTTGCATACTATTAATACATATTAATGTTTATCTCTGCATTTTGCCCAACACAATATGATAGAAAAAGAATCCTTGATGGTGTGATCTGTGGTGGTATATATGTATTATCATTATGAATATGAGATGCTTTTATTGTTCCTAGACAGCACACACCAAACAAATGCCAAGAAAACATTTATGGTTCAGTATTCCATCAGTTATCCTTGATACGCTTAATATTTGCTGGGAGGGTAGAAGTGTTAATCAGACAATAATAGCTTGGTGTCCAAGTGTGAAGGCAAAAGGCCAAAAGGTGCATAAAAAAAGCAGTTTATGCTATAATTCCCCATCATGTACACATCCCCACCATTTTTTGCATGTGTCAGTGTATGTAACATACATTGCTGTCAGAGATACACTTTTATGCGTATTTACTTGCAGATATGTATGTTACTACACATACGTTATCACATTTTGGGCTTGAGTCACCCATCTTGTATCACTTTTTCAACAATAAGCTTCCACTGGAAAGAGCAATAATGCTTCCCTGGTTTAAAGCCGGGTAGAGCAACATAGTTCAGATCCTTTGTTAGCTCTTTGGAATTGTGTGAGGCTCTCAGCTGCTTCACAGTGTTTGAGTTCCTAAGCCAAACTAAGTTATAGACTCTGCAGCTGTGAGCAGAGTGCCTTGAATTCAACTAGGTTTTGTTAGGTTTTTTGCTTAGATGTGGTCTGTTAGTAAAGGAATTTCCATTGATGTACTTCAGGCCTGGTTTCAGAAAATGTTACCTGGAATAAATGCAGGTAAACACACAGTAAACCCCTAACATATATGTTGCCTTCATATAAAATGAGACTTCATATCACAACTTACAGTGATTCTCAGATGTTGTTCATAGTTTTACTTATCTTATTCTTACGTGCATACAACTACAGATGAAGTCCTAGTTAGCAATTTTGCTTAATAAACACCTATGATATGATGAAATGTAAATTTTATTGAGTATTGAGTGGTCCAGTAGTTTGTATCTGTTCCAAACATTGCATCAGCAGAGACACTGCTTTGCACAGTATTTTTCATCTCCACCAGAACTGGATTAATGTATTTATTTTGGACATTAAATTAGGATATCATATAAGTACCATTGGTATTGCTGTGGCTGAAAGAAAGAGTCAGTTTTAGGCAGCACAGTACAAAGAGGTGCGACAAATTAAGAAAGATCCAGCCAAGGATTGTCCAGATAAACCTTGTCTAAAAACACAAGTTCCTCTCAAATATTGAAGAGACTGCATTTGTTTAGCCTCAAAAAGAGATTAGAGGAAGGGAAAGAGTCTCTCAAGCTATAAAGAGTTGTTATAAAAGAGGACGGCATTCCTCTGCTCTTCATGTCTACCAAAGGTAGAAAAAGACAAAAAATCAGCTTAATTTGCAATAAATATTTATCTTGAGTATCAGGGAAGAAACTGAGCTATAAGATTGTGAAGCACTGGAATGGAGAGATTAGGGATGTTGTGAAACAACCTTCATCAGAAGCCTTTTAGAATAGATTTGACAAAGAGGTGTCAGGGATGGACTAGATATATGTGCATTTTCTTCATTTGAGGAGGTGAACCACATCAGTAGTTCTCAAAATAGGAAACCATCCCCCAGAGATGGGGAGGTTGTAACTAGGCAGAGAGAGATTTGCTGGACAGTCACTGAGAACAGAGCAGAAAGTGCAGCTAGAAGGTGGGAGTTTGGTGCAGAAATAGAGCAAGGAAGGAACAAGGCTGAGCATCACAGATCACTGGAGCAAAGGAAATGCGTAGCTGCTCAAAGCTGCAGTTAAGCCGTTGCCTCCCAGCCACTGGCTTTTTTGATCACATCCCATTAGGAGGACCCTGCTGAGAGGTGGCAGCATCACTTACCCAAACTCCTCACTCTCCTTTTGGTTTCAGCACTGCTCGCTTCTTCCTCTGGATAGTTTTCTTCCTGCCTGCCATCTTTCAGTGCTGTCTTTGCCATTATCTTCCTTGTTGGCTCCCCAGCTGGTCCCACCTGGAACTATACTGCAAAACTGGCCTGGTTGAGAGCAGCTTCACAGGAGTACAAGAAATAAGAACAGAAAATGCTATAATTTCTGTATTCTAAGATTATGACTTTTGTGGTTCACCTCTGTGTTGTCTTAGATTCCTTCTTTTGTGACTTTTTACTGTATTACACTTTTCAAATAAACCTTCCAGGCGTTTTTACCATTAAGAATGTGTTGTGAGTCTAAAGCATTAATGCACTTCTTTTATTTTCTTTTCTTTTTTAATAACAGAACCTGATAAAGAAACAAGTGCTTCAGAGCCCTGTGAGCCTCTTCCAGAGACACCAGATCTCGATCCTTCATGGTACAGTATTTGCTCTTAATCCACAGCCTTAACCAGATGCTGAACCCAAACATAAAATATGTGGATATCAAAGTGTATATATACTTACAACATTTACTGGTTTTTATTTGCTGTTTTTCATTATAGAAGATGCCTGCTTACTTACAGAGAAGCTAGTAATGAGTACAGGAAGATCCTTGAAGAGTCATGCAACCAAGAAGTTTTGTCATTTACATGAAAGCACAGTGTTGCAATATAAATATCTGAGAGCTGTAAGTTCTTTTATGACTGAAGTGTGGCTTCAATGTGTATTGCATGTTTTTAATCAGAAATAGCTGGTGTCATTGAAATAAATACAAAAGAAAAAGAGTAATATAGAATAAAAACTTTCCATGTTGTGCCTCTAATGATTATTGCTTTCCAAAGCGTCAAGATCCTTCTGTTAAGATACTAAACATACTTTATGCCTACTGAGTGAGAAACCAAGACACTCAATACCTTGTAAGATCAGGTTCTGAACGTGCCTGGAGAGTTTTCTTTAAATGCCAAATTATTGTCCCTGTCAGAAAAAGTCAACTACAAGCCTGACACCTTATTCATAGGAGTATCAGTGATTTTAGCAGCTGGTTGGTATTCAACTGTAGTTTAGCAGTTGGTATTCAACTGTAGCTTAGATAGAATAGATCCAACATGGGTGGCACATTATGATGAGATTTTTACCTAATCTATAACGCAGGTTGGACCCAAAGCACAACTGTTTGCTTAAAATCTGGTTGAGTACACTCATGAAAGTGTTGAAAGCCTGTACAATCAAAGCGTTTGAAATGTCATTGAGTGTCTCAAGTGCAATGTTAATCTACAGGCACAGCTGAAATAGCTGTATTTAACAATGAAAGTACATCTGGTAGAATACCTGTACATCCCATTTTCAAAAGTGAACACGAAATTTCCCTTTGAGCAAAGCCTGTGTTCGTTCACACAATCAGGTAAAAAAAATCTGCTTAGATTCTTTTTGAAGCACTGATTTTGGAGTGTGTGTGGAGAATTGTCTCCCATTTCAAGCTGATGAAATTGACTGTGGATTCCCCATACAATCCACAGCAGTCCGACTGCTGTTGTCTTCAGAGTCCTCAGAGGGCATTTTCCAGTTGCCATTGCTGTTGGCCCAAAGAAAAGTTAGGGGACAGAAGATGGAGGTTATCACTCTGCAAAATATATGTAAAAGCAGAATTTAGAACCTTTAAATTTTATCTAGTGCAAGCTTTCATAATTTCATGTGTTAGAAAATGTTTTTTCAAACCACATAAACAAAGCTTTCTGAATCCAAATAGTCAACCATTTGTTTGTTTAAACAGAGGTTTCCAGATTCAGCATTTGAAACAAGATCCATTAGACCTGTAATCAGTTTTTATGGCAGTCTTTGAGCAAACAATAGCTTTTGCCATAGTAATAACTCAATTCACAGTTTTCTTCAGGATTGCAGTTTGAGTAACTGGTTGACATGTGACAATAGAATTTCTCTCTGTTTCAAGGCATGGTAAAAATGTTTTCACTAAATGTTTCATTGACTAGCTCTTATTAGACCATTTTTGATGGTCTAATGAGAGTATACATAATGTACACATTTTGATGTGTATATACAATGTAACTACAATACCTCAACAATTTTATTCTTTTACTTAGAGGTCTTTATCATCTGAACACCAAGCTTATTACTAAAAGAACACCAAGCAATGTTCATTTAGAATGTTTTACAAACCTGAAAAGTTGTATAGGAATGTTCCTACATGTAATTATGCACACACATGAAGATACTAATCTCTTTGCTGAGTGTTAAAAAGAACTGAACATTTTATGAAAACCAGGAAGATGATAAACAGGACCATGAATTTAGTATAAACAAAAGGAGTATCCAGTCTACCCCTTATATTTTAATGCTATTGACATAAATACATATACATATAAAACCAGCACAATTTTGAAATAATATCTGAAAATCACATTAAGCTGCAAACACTTTTGATCTTGGTAAGTATAGTATGACTGCTTGTAAGAAGTTGCTATTTTTAGATAATTGGAATTTCATTTGACAAATTTTGACAAATTTGACAAAAGAACTTGTCAAATTCTTTTGACAACATTTATCAGAATATTGCCAAAAGAAATGGTGTATTTTGATTTATCCTTCATAGTAAGAATAAATAACATAAACCTAACAGACATTCTAGAAAAGACAATTCTCAATTTTTCAAGGAGGACAGGTTTCTATATTCTTGATGGTTTTGAACCTCATGTACATTTCTGCAGCAACTGACCATTCTATGTATGTGTCCCGAAAGTTATTATGCAGTTATATTAAACAGTGTCCACGATAATCACTATTTTTTGCCAATCTGCACATGTTACTAAGAGATACTTTCCATATGGTTGTGGAAAAAATTGTCACAGGTTAATCCTCTAGAGTGTTAACTCTCCCATACTTTTTAATTACACCTTTTAGTCCTAAATCTTTTATTGAAAATAAGGGAAGTTTTTTCATCCTGTAGTAATGTACATGCAAGTTGTGTTCTCCAGCATCAGGAAGCTTTGGGAGAAAATTATCTTTATTGAGCTAAATTCTCAGGCATTGTTCTGCTCCTCGCAGACTTTTTCAGTGGGAAAATGAAGGCTCTGCTTTATCTTTTAAATTAATGGGGCAAGGAGGCTAGGCAGAATGTTGTTCCATACCTTATTGTTTGGACAAGATCCTGGAACAAACCTGTCAGCTGTTAGAACAGTCAAAACTCCATGGGTCATGGGCAGGCCTTGGTCTGTCACCACACATGATCCAGTGTGAAGCACAGTGCTCACTGATACTTGGCTGCAGTAACGACTCAGTATTTCTTTAGAAGAAAAATCACCACTTTCTGAATTACCAATGCTTCTTCCAACATCACCTTTCTTTGGTGATCTCTTGTCAGACATAGTCCTGCTGAGATTAGAGCTCAAATTAGTATAATGGAAATTTAGTCCTTTGTCTCTTTACACAAGAGATGCTCTGATTTCTTTAAGGAGCTCCTCATATGGAATAGAATTATTCTCTACTCTGCCTGGTTCATTATCATTGCAATCCTTCCTCCAAGTTTTTCCAGAATGCCCCTAATCCCCTGACCCTTAAGACTTTGCAATCAGAAAGGAGGACTCCAGAGAGAATATGAATTGCAGTTGTAAACTTTGGTGTGCCTGAGAAATTATAGGCATAGTTTAATGAAGTTAGGAAAGCAGGTAAATTAATTTAGCCTATAATGCCAGTTGTCAGTTTCAAAACAAAAGCTTGTCAAACACATTATAGCAGATGAATCTCTGAACAGTTCTGAGGTGTAATATTGATGTCTCTAAAATCTCTGTCTTAAGGTATGCGAGACTGGCAATTAAGACTGCTTTTTGAATAGGGTTTTAGTAGGTTTCACTGTGGATGTATCAGATGGTATTAACTAACAATTCATAGCAGAGGGGAAGGTTATATCTCAGGAAGAGCTCTGTTTATGAAAATCATGTTTTATGGCCATTAATAGGGTATATCTTGTTAATTATGATACTATACAAGGTATTTCACCTGAAAAGCCATTTAGAAAATTAATGTTTGAGTCACAGAAAGGTTATTGCCGTTCTGGAAGGAATCTATTCGTCTCTAAATGGGCCATCCAAATGTAGACTAAGAAATACACTATATATAATTACCTAGTAATAGATGGAATAAATAAGATTGATGACAGGCATTACTAAAGCCACATTTTAGTTTCCTGCTATGAAGAAGTAGAATATAACTGGAAAAAAAACAATAATATACAAGCAAAAATACAAGAAATAGGTTAAAGTCTTACATAGTTAAGTGAGATTCAGCTATTACACATGAGGTGAGAACTCATCAGCCCTCAGAAGTGGTGTCCATCAACGCCTTTGTCCTGAGATTCAGTCAGGTATTTCTAAAGACAGATCCTACAAAGAAGAGAATTAGGACAATTTTTTTTTTCTCCAAAACTGTGTCTTGTTTGACAGGATAACTTCATAGTACCTCTATATTTGCCATATGCTTACAAGCAGATAGAATGTATAAGCTGTCTTTGAAGATAAATAAATGTATTAATAAATATTTCTATTTGTGAGTCTTCTTTTGACACAGGCATAATACTGAAGAGTGATGCTTGAGCATGAAGGAGCCCAGCCGCTGTGATGGTAAAGTGGATTGCCAGGAGTTTAATCTTAGGAGATAAACTTTTCTTTCTAAACATGTCAGGTTTAGTTTTTAAAACTGCAGAATAAAAGCCCAGAATGGCTGTTTAGTCAAGCAAGGTCTCAAGCCCATTTAGCAGAGGAGAAGAAAGAAAAAAGATGTGAGTGTGCTTTTAACTGAAAGTCTGCTGTTTAAACTTGGCTCACCTGCAGCATGTGGGAGGAATTAATCTCAATAAGCAAAAAAGCAATTTAGTAACCAAAATCCTCTGTCCCCATCTCTGCTGAATTAGTAGGTTTGTTTCACATGAGTTAACACTGTTTGTTTCATTACCACATGAAAGGCTGACAGACAACTGCTCCAAGAGCAGCTTTCAAGCACAGCTGACTTGGGTGAGATTTGAAGCACTGGTGATAGTCCTACCTGGAGTCTCTGGGAGCTGAGGGTGTGCAGCCCCAAAGGAATTGCTCAGCTTTCTGTAAGACTGTGGTAGGGCAGGCGGGAAAGGCTTCAACTGTTCCAGCAGCTTCCCATTTTCAGTTCTGCAGCCTGGCTGGGCAGAAGGGTAGACAGCAGATTTTCAGTAGCACACAGCGGCAGTGGATCCTGGCTCCCACTCAGTTTGGAGCCCAGATAGGACTGAGATTTTCTTCCCCAGACAGACGAGAGGTAAGCCTTGTCTATAGGAGGCAGCTTCTTTCAATACCAGCAGTCATAACTGGCATGTTTAGCCCCTGATCTGGGACATACATACCCCTGTTACAGCAGTGAATCACCTTTGAAAGGTTGATTTCTCCTACACTGAGCTATTCTATCCCCACCAACACTGCTATTTGGTCTTCCTGGGCTGTTTCAGAAAACATTGCCCCATCTGATCACAAGTTTACTGCTTGTAATCGAAGTGGCTTGAATCTGAACTGAACACAGCAGTGCTTCCAAAGACGTCTTCAAAGAGCCCTCCCTGAAGCATGGTGGTCACTATTATTTTCTCCTGTTTCTTTCATAAAAGTTGTCTGCCTCCCGGCTCCTCAGCATCAGTTGGCTGAGAAAATTACACACTCTCCCTTTTCTGTGTGAGTACCAGGAAATCAGTTTCCCTGGCATTGCTCTCTGCTTTCTGGGCAAGCTCATGCTAGGCTTACAGTACAGATTAAGACAAAATTTATTTATGATAAGGGAAGTTCAGGATTACCTGGCTTCTGTCTCCAGGCCCCACTCTCTCACGGCAGCCTCTTTAACTTTTACATTCTGAATTGCAATGAGCTTTCGTGTCTGCTGAGCCCTGATATTCTCAGAGGAGCTCTGTGATATTAGAATATTTTGATGAATTAGAGCCTTTGCTTTCACTTTGCCTCCACCAGCCTGTGTTCTGGGAGAGCAGTATCACCAATGCATTCCCATTTTGCAGTGCATTTGGCAGAAATGGCTAAGCAACTGCTTGAGATGGGGACAGTTACAACAGAAAGGGGAGAGGATTTATGGCACTTTAAATTCTTCCTGTCACACTGAAATCTAGCACTTGCATTCTCCGTTTACATGGGGGCAGGGGAGGGTGCATCTGGCCTTGCCAGCAACAGAGCAGATCATGTGCACAGAGCCAGCGATGCGCGGACACCAGTGCAGGCTTGTAAGCTCCTGAGCTGGTTGTATGGAGGTTCTAAGGGCAGGCAGCAGCTCCCTTATGCAGCAAACGTGTTGGGTTTGTTTTTAAATAATGGCTGTAGGTCAGCCAAGCAGCTGTGTACTTGCCATGACATCGGAGCATGGGGCTCCACAGAAGCAGTGCAATCAGTGCTGGCACTGCATACTTACTCTGAATAACTAAGGGAGGACACCACAAACAAGACTCACTGATGTGCCTGTAGGGGAAGTTCTCATTAGCCAGACAGTTGAAAACCCTTATGTGAAACCAGTGTGGACCCAAGCCAGCGCAATTTCCTGAAACACAAACTTGCCGGCCAGCAAAGGTGGCTCTGGCAGGGGCAAGAAAGATGTCAAGGATCAGTGTGAATATTTTAAGTGCAGCAGGAGCCAGTTAGACTGTAAGATGTTGGGACTAGGAACCATCTTTGAGATAACTTGTGCATAAAAGGCTTGGCACAGTAGTTGGGGACCAGGAGTGCTGTGCTGGCACAAGCTGTGCCCATGCACACGTGCCAAACTGCCTCAGAGCAGGTGATGTTCAATCAGTGTTTGCTGGTTGGGGTTACTGGTGTAAGTCATGTTCCAGGGCTTTGCTTTCCTCCTCCTTCCTAATTAGAAAATTGCAGGATAGTGGGATCTGGCTAGAAAACCTGTGCCAGAAAACTTTGTAGTTTATTCAAAGTAAATAAAAAAAACATGCTGTGAAAGTGAACAAAGTAAAAGAATAAAAAACCTAAACTAATATATTTGCAAGAAGTAACCCCCTCTGTTTCTCCCAGATCCCACATCCCACTGTAGGGAACTGCGGTATTTCCATCAGTGAGATAATGTATTTTCCCTTGAAAGCTGCTGGGTTTAATCTCACCATCGGATGGTGTGATTCATTTCTGCAGTCCCTGTTGTACATTTCTTAATATCAGACATGAGTGAAATATCTTCAGGACTGTGAGTAAGAGTGGAGTTAACTATTTTTTTAAAGGAAAAAGGTGCTGGAAATATATAGTGGTCTTCATCAGTTGGAAGAGCACATGATGATGGGCTGCACTTGATGAGCCTGTCATGGTATTGACTAAGCAAGCCAGCCAGAAAGAGGCTTTCATACCTCTAAACTAGAGTCAGTTTAAGCCCAGTGGTTTAAGCCCAGGCCGTAAATTAGAACCACACAGTCTACTTCTCCCCTCACCCTTTCTTCCCCCCACTCCCGGAGGGACAGGGAGGAGAATTGAAAGAATGTAACTCCCACGGGTTGAGATAAGAACAGTCCAGTAACTAAGGTATAACACAAATCACTACTGCTACCACCAATAATAATAATGATAAGGGAAATAACAACTGAAGAGAATACAACACCTCACCACCTGCCAACCGATAACTCACCCCCCACCCAGCAGCGAACTAGCCCTTCCGGGTAACTCTCAGTTACATCCTGGGCATGACGTGCTGTGGTATGGAATACCTCTTTGGCTAGTTTGGGTCAGGTGTCCTGTCCCTGCTTCCTCCCGGCTTCCGCTCCTCCCTGGCAGAGCATGAGACTCACAAAATCCTTGGTCAGACCAAACATCGGTGTTATCAGCTCTGTTCCCAGGCCGAAAGTCAAAAACACAGCGCTGCACCAGCTACTAAGGAGAAAAAGTGACTGCTACTGCTGAACCAGGACATCTGTTCAGCTGAATGCCACGTGTAGTTCAGAACATTTGGCCCAGCACGCACCTGCCTGGAGGTGGCCACATCTGGTGAGTAACAACTACACCCATGAAAAAGAGAGGGCCTACACCAGCTACAAGCTGCATGAATTTGTCCACAGCACAGCAAGGCTTTCCGCTGCCCTTGCAGTGCTACAGTGGCTCCACAGAGCTGTATGAATGAACAAAAAGCTTCATGTAATACTTAAGGTTTTTTTCTCATCTTCTGTGAGACCAGCACATGTACATAGTCTGCTTTAAATATGGTCATCATATGCATTGTCTCAAATCATTGTATAGGTCAAGAAGTCTTCCTGAGAGCTGCGTTCAATGAAGACAAGCTGAAGTCCTTTTACTTCTTCCTCTGGTTTCTGAGTCTTTGAAGTCTATTCAGGGTATATGCTAAAGCTCTTTCCTGCAGCAGCTTTCCTGTAATGGAAGCTGCAATTCTCATGTCATGTCCTGACTTCTGAAGCAAACGCTTCAAAGCCTCCCCAGATATTGCAAGCTGACATAAATATCTGCATATTGGTAGCCCTGAATTACATGTTTTTGCACCTTTGCTTCCTGATGATTGTACTCAGGCCTTTTGAATTTCTATCTGTAAATCATCTTCAACACCTTGGAAACACAAGTGTTTGTAATGGTGCTATGATCTGAAAAAGTTTATTTCATAATTTAAAGTGGTCATGCCATCGTTAGCTGTTCTTTCACATTCCTGTGTACTGATCACCCTTCAGTGTGGAGTGCTTTCCATGACTTTGTTTTGCCATGACCAGTTCCTTGGTTAGGAGCTTTGTCTTCTTTCCTCATCCTTTTCCCCATGCAGCACTGCAGTATTAAAAATAAATTAATCTGTTGATGAAGTGGATATTCACACCACAACTAAGTTGGAATCTCATTCCCCAGCAGAAAGGCTTTGGGTTGAAACCCAAAAACAAATGCCAGTAAAACTGAGATTTTGAACCTCTGTATTCTTTTCCCATTTGCACTTTCTTCCCCACTCTTCCCTGTGCTCATTTGTTTCCTTTTTCCCTTTCATTCATATCCTCCCCTCTGTCTTCATAATTTTGATTAACATTGGGTTCTGCAGACACTCATTCACCCACTCCACGCACCACTTGCCAAAAAGTTGGTGTGGGCAGTTTCTTCTTTATGAGGAATCACCGTCTCTTTTCTCTGATTGTCTGAAACCACTTCCTAACCAAAGGTAAGTCACATCTCCAAAATGACCACGAACTTGTTTTCACTGCTAGGGAAAATGAAACTGCCCTGTAGTGCTGAAAATGAGTAAACTCATGTGTGTACATGAAAAGTGGATGAGCTCCGTTTATCTGTGTTTATTCTTGACTTCACAGCTTTTCCCCAGTTCTCAGATGTCAGCAACCTTTGAAACAGCAGGATTTGCTCTGTGCTACTATAGCCTATGATTTCGGTCTGTCTGCTTTGCTTTGCAGCCTTCCTTCATTGTCAACCTTGTATGCCTGTTGAATGAATACTTGATCCAGAGGAGGAGTAAAGATGAAGAGCTATTTCTACTTAAGCTTTGCTGCAAATAGCTGATTTGTAATCACACCTCAAGAAAAACAAAAGTATTTAAGCCTAGAATATCACTGATCTCTGTATGCCAGCCTGCTGCTAAATGAGAAACTCGGACCTTCATCTTGAGACCTAGCTGTGGGGTGTGCTAATGGATCTGTACATCAGAGTAACACAATGAGTTGTAAACTGGTAGTGCTCTTACACAGTATCGTCCACAACTGCCTCCCCATTTATTCTGTCAGTGTGGAAGCACCCTGATGTCTCCTTAATAGGGGTTAGCATTATTTACGGCAATTTACAGGTGTGCTGCTAAAAGACAGAACTGTAAATCACCTCAAATGTTGTTCCATGATGAAGTGCCCCTGCGTTATTTAACAAATGGTGACTGAACATGACTGAATGATGCACAATGGAAAAACTTGCCCCAGAAATGTAGTATTGAAAAGGCCATAGCACTGCATATCTAGTTGAGACTTGTAATTGCAATTGATATTACTCTGGCAGTTTCGTACTCCAGGGGTATTTTCAGCTTCAGAAGCAGAGTACTTCTAACCTGGGGGTGTCAGCGGGCAATACGATGCCTTATACATGTGACACTTTTACAGCTGGCACTGCAGAGGTATTTGGCACAAAAAAGATTGGGCTGCATGTGCGTGTTATAGTTACAGCTTACCGCCTAGAGTGTAAGGTAGCAACGTTGTTTTACAGTGTATGAGAGTGATTCTGTTTCAGTAGAAAGAAGATTGAGGTGTGATGAAATGCCAGCCAAAGCGCCTACAGATACCTCAAAATAAAGAACTACACATGTACTGAGATGTTGGTCTGTCCTATTCGGCCTTAATCTGAACACAGTGCTTCCCTGGGTCAAGGAAAGGCTTGTAATCTTGAAATGAGAGGAAAGGTGGAGCAGCATCTTCTTCCTACAAAGCCTGGACTGGGAAGAGCCACATTAATTGTTATATTGGTCCTTTCTCTAAAATTGCAGGTGGTTTTCTTCCTTCAGGCGTGCAGGGTACTATTATGTGGTAAGCAGCTTCTTTCCTTTGCTGGACCAAGGGCAGTTTAAAGATTGTCATGCCTAAAACATACACCCGGTTGAGGTCTCACTGGGTGAGATCTGGCACAAAACCTATCAGAGCAGCCCAGCACCAGCAGCCAGGCCAGCAGCTGATATCTTCTGGTCAAGAAAACTTGCTCACAGATGCCCATAGGCATATTTGGAAGGGTAAAGGAGGGAAGAAGGGATCTGGAGGGGTGAAGGGAGGGTTGGTATCAGTATTGCCTTCCCAGGGATTCAGGGTTTGGATGTATGAATCAAAGAATCTTTTGTAAATGTGAGAATTTTAGAGAAGTTCTGTGCCTCTGTTGTTTCTTAAGGAGTAACCTTTATTTTTCAATTTAACCTTTTGAGTTTTCTCAGTTAAATTTTATCAGGCAGAGCTCTCCTGATGTGATCTTTAGGCAAGACATCTAAAAGTGCTGGTGAGGATGTTAAAAATGTTGCTACAGGAATGAAGCGCCCATTTCCATGTGGATAATGGGGCTGTTTGTGTTCATGCATGTCCGTGTGCAGGAGGACCCACTTAATTAAAGGCAGCCTCAGACAGCAGATGCATTAAGGCGTTGGCAGGATGAGGGCTGTTGCAGCAGAAGCAGTCTAGATGGCAGGAAAGGGTGAAGGAGGTACCCCGGGTGTTGAAATGCTCACCCAAGCAGCATCTCTTTTTCTTCAGGTGACTCAGTCCCAGATGGGAGTGGAGCTTCTTCAGGAGGGCCTGAGGGACCACACTCCACATGGCTGTCCCTGTCTGTTTGTACCTCTGTTTGTGCCTCCACCAGCCTCAAACTGGTTTTAAAACTGCTTTAAATCCACTTCAAACCAATGAAACACAGAAAGGGCTTATCTGTGAATATATCCCCCCAGATTTTGTGCAGTGAAGCAGCTGACAGAGGGGATCCCATGTGCATCCCACACAAGGGAAAAGGTAGAAAATCACACATGTGAAAGACCAGAAAGGCTGCCCCAGGCAAGAGGTTTTATTAATGCTCAGTCCTCGGGAAAAGCATCAGTCAGAGTTTGTGCCTTATTCGACACCAGAGAACCCAACAAAAAGACCTAGGGAAGTTGCTTTTGCCATTCCACTGCCGCTCAGCCTCCCCACTGTTGTACCTGAAGCTAAGCTTTAAAAATGACTGTGGTGCTGCTGCTGGGGAAACACACCACATCTTGCCATGTTGGAGGTTGAGGTTGGAGGTTGGAGATGAGTGGGTGTTTTGATGGGTATGTCATGCTCCCAGTGTCCTGGCAATGAGATAAGCAAGGACATTACTGGTTCAGCTTTTTGGAGGTGCTGTCAGACGGAGCAGGGTTGGTTCCCAGTCTGAGTGCTCTCCTATGACTTGGGAGACTTCTCTACAGTTTCTCATCCATTCCAAATGTCTGTTTTCCTCTATTGTAAGGTTGGGTAGCAGCACATAAAATCGTAGAACGGTTTGGGTTGGAAAGGACCTTAAGATCATCTAGTTCCACTCCCCTGCCATGGGAAGGGACACCTCGCACTAGACCACGTCACTCAAGGCTCTCTGATACTACCAGAGAGAGGGGCAAAAGCACTGAATTGCCATGAAGACCCAGAAAGATTTGTAAAACTCTAGGGGAAAAAAAACCAACTCCTTTAATAAACCAAAACAACAGGCAGTCTTTTGGGAAGTGGTGTTAAATACACTGTCACTCATACCCAGTGTGGCTTTCCTTTTTCTGCTTGCACTCTTCCTCCTGCAATTCAAGCCAGCACATATGAAATGGGACTATTGCAGCACACACAAGCACTGGAGTTTGGACTGTGTGTTTTGCTTCACAGAGCACCTCTGCCTCGGCATGAGAAACCTTGGGAGTGATGTGCTTTGCAAAAATAAATAAATAAAGGAATGAATGAAAATGTCATCTACATAAATATGCCACAATAAGTTTAGTCTTTGGATCAAAGTGCTCAAAATGACACAGCTTTGAAACAGAAAGGTATTAATCGAAATTACACATCCCCACGTTATCAGCTCAGATGACAGCTGCTTAACTGAGGTGTACATACTGCAGCTGATTAAATGAAAACATTTTAACAGCTGTCTAAAAAGGTAAAAACCTCTCGCCATCTTCCTGGGGCTGTACATCATGGGCTACCCCAGGAGAGTGGCTGCTTGGCTCCAGCCTGCGCCTGCCCCATCTCTACTCACCAGTATGTGTGCAGGGGCTACCAGGCATGCAGGGCTGCTAGAGGCTCAGCTAAAGGATGAGTAGTAAGATCCTGGGCAAGGTCCAGACCTTACCATATCCTGGTGCCGTTGACTCATAAAACTACCCCTCTACTTCACTCATGTGAGACCTACTTGGAGTACTGTGTTCAGCTCTGGGGCCCCCAAAACAAGAGGGATGTGGATCTGCTCAGAAGGTCCAGAAGAGGGCCACGAAGATGATGAGAGGGCTGGAACACCTCTCCTATGACAGTCCGAGACAGTTGGGCTTGTTCAACCTGGAGAAGGCTTCAGGGAGACCTTAGAGCAGCTGCCAGTGCCTAAGGGAGGCCCACAGGAAATCTGGACAGGGATATTTTACATGGGCACGGAGGGATAGGACAAGGGGGAATGGCTTTAAACTGAAAGAGGGGAGATTGAGATAAGACATAAGGAAGAAATTCTTTACTATGAGGGTGGTGAGACACTGGCACAGGTTGCCCAGAGAAGCTGTGGCTGCCCCATCCTTGGCAGTGCTCAAGGCCAGGCTGGACGAGGCCTCGAGCAACCTGGTCTAGTGGAAGATGTCCCTGCCCACGGCAGAAGGTTTAGAACTGGATGATCATTAAGGTCCCTTCCAACCCAAACCATTCCATGATTTTATAAAAACTGCATTTGGACGAGAGCCCATCAGCTGGCTGGCTCTAATCCAGACTATTCAATGAGTTAAAAGTAGTGCTGGCTAATTCAGGGGAGCAAAGCTGATCAGCATCTTACGGGGAGAGGGGCTGGATTTCATACCCAAGCCAAACACAGCCTGACTTCCCCAGCAGGAAAGAGGCTTTAAGGAAGAGAAAAACTTTCAGGTAAGTGGTAGGTGGTCTCTGGTGGCTGCATCCCTGCCAGTCTGCAGAACCAGCTAGGAAATGTTCTCCAGCCCTGGAGCCAAGAGACACTGTGTGACTGCTGATTCCTCTCCTCTCTTCCCACCCCAAAACCGCAGGGGCAAAACCGAACTGCCTGTTTGGAGCACATACTGTCCCCAGCCCATGGCCAAGCATTGCTTGCGAGGGTGTTTATGGGCTCTGGCCAGCCCAGCAGAGGCAGAGCTGTCTGCGCCCAGGCTGGTGGCCCCATCCTGCGTCACTTCCTAATGTAGGCACAGCCAGGAGGTGCTGACCTGTGACACTAACCCAAGCTCAAGCGAGAGCTGCACTGAGTGGCTTCCCAGGATCCCATCCCTTCAGCTATGCTGCATGGATGGTGATCCTTTTCTTGTAGCACAGGTGTTGCCACAAGCCCCAGCACTGGCTTTTAGTAGTGTCCTCGCCAGGGCCAGCAGCAATCGCACAGCCTGGGCTGCATCAGTCATCACCTCTCTCTGAACACAGCCACCCCGCCATGGGAGGTGAGTGTTCCCCAGCCATCCTGAGCAGACCAGGGATCAACCTGGCCAGACAGACAAGAACTGGGCATGTCACCCTCCACCACCCCCAGCCCGCTGTTGACATCCACCCTGTGTCTGCCTATTGATGGAAGCTGAAACAAAGAGTGGTTTAAATTGCAATCAGGCAGGAGGGTAATGGGGCGCAGGCGGACACCCCAGCCATCATGGATGAGCTGCAGCACTTACAAGAGGATCCTAGCTGGGCTTCCCCTGCTCCATGAGGAAGGGCCAGTAGGAAAGGACTGAGGGCATCTTCACATAAGAAACTTGGGGGAGTTATGTGTCAAGGCACCAGGCACGTCCATTAATAGTCATTTTTAGAGATGCTGCATTTTAAGAATGTATTCTTAAGGAACCTGTGTTTCCAAAATGAAGAGCAATCAGGACAGGAATTTTACAACTCAGGATGTAAAAACAGTTTCAGAAGTTACATCTTTTGCATAGAATCTGTTGTGTTTAAGTGTGTGTTTGTGAGCACCTGCAGGATGGACACTTTTATTATGATAAGGTTTGTTCAAGCCCTCCTCATCACGTTCTTCTCTGGCCCACGGTGCTTCGCATTGCTGCTCGGTGGGCACAGCCACACGTGTTGCTGCCAGAAGCCCATCCCAAGAGTCACAGCCATTACTGGGATGGGAATGGGACCTGTACACAGCTCATTCAGTGCTGCACAGCTACTATGTCTGCCCACAGAATAAGGCAAGAACCTGAACTGCTTCTCATTTGCTTAAAAGCTGTAAGTGCTGTTGCCATAAAATGTTCCCATCATTGTAACACAAGACTTTTCCAGGGCTTTTCCTCTCTCTATCTGGCATGGCCTGGTTTGCCCAGCTATGTTTGACACAATGCCTTTTAATGCCTTTGTTAAATACAGACAAAGCTAACTCCCTGTAAAATATCCCCTCCTCCCCCAAAAACTATATGTATGTTCTCAATGTTAAGTTTACCCCACCTACTTCCATAGTTTTCCTTCCAAAATAACATGGTGCCACGGGCAGGAGAAGAGCTATGAGAGCAGATGGGTAGGAAAAGGCTTTCCACCATGCAGCGAGCCCTTCTCAAATCCAGCAGGTCACACGCATGCACCCACACACACCCTGAGAGGACTCAATCCCCAGATGCCACATGCAAACAGACAAGAAAAGCACATGCCAGCCACATGCACAGCAATGTGCAACTGTGTCACATCTCCTGTATGCTCCTGGTGGCAACAGCTATGAGCACTTCTGCAAGTACCATTCAACGTGTCAGCCTTGGGCCTTCTGGTGGCTCTTTGTGCCTCTAGGTTTTGCCTACCCAGGGTGATGCTTTCACTCGTTGTCCTGAAGGCATTATCCTCTGCTGCTCAGAGAGTATTTGGGACCAGTGTACCAGCGGTGGCTCTCAGAAGGGGCTCACGTTGCTGGCAGCGACCCTGTAATCAGAAGAAAATGTGTCCAGCTCTTCCAGGACTAGGGCTGTACGCACCCAACCCCGCACAGATGGCCCCCTGGGCTCACTGTCCAAGAGGCAGGAAGGGCTGGATGCGGCTGTGAGGCTGCTCATACCTCTCGCTCCCAGCTGGAGAGGAGATGGATGTTCCCACGGGTGTCAGTGTGTCTCCAGGACTGTGGTGAGGTAAATACCCATTTGATGCTGGCCTGGGTAGAAAGCCGGTTACAGCCGCGGGGGAGGGGGGGGGGGGCGGGTTGTGCCGGGCTGCAGCGGGGTTTGAAAAGCCATTGATACCTTCCTCCCCACCCGCCCGCAGCCCCCCCTGCCCTGGACCCTGACCCGCAAGCTCTGGGAAGGTCCGGGGGCAAAGGGGCCTTTCCCATGCGTGGCGAGAGCCTCCTCCTGCGAGGAGAGTGATTGCCGGCGGCCTCCCCACCTCTGCCTATGCCGCCAGGGCAGCAGGGGCCCCTCTCCTGGGCCTCGGGGCGGGCGCTGCGGGACTCTGTGTCCCTCCCCCGGGGGCTCTGGCCCCTCCGCACGGCTGTCACAGCCGCCTCCTCCCCGTTATTTACATCCGTCTTTAGCAGTCTAATTACCCGCTTTATTGCTTTCGCCCGGGGGAAGCCCGGGGACGGCGGCGCAGGGAGGAGGGGGGGAATGTCCCCGCAAGCTCCGCTCCGCCAGGGGCGGACGGGGAGGGCTCAGCCGGGCCTGCCCCCTCCCTGCCTCCTCTTCACAGGGGTTGCGGCGGGGGGGTTGGGGCAGGTCTGCGAGCCTCGCAGCCAAGCAGGGCTGGGGGAACCTCGGGGGGAGTGGGGAGGGGAGGATGCGGAGGAGGCTCCCCACCGCCTGAGGCGGCTTCGCCGTGTTGCACCAAAGCGATGTGCGGCAGCGGAGGGAAAAACCCTGACGGAGTAGGTGGATTTTCAGACGAGCGGCAGAGGTAATTTATTGGCCTTTATGCTCTTCCAATGGAACGGGGGAGAGCCGCCGAGTCATGTCTGCGCATCATTAAGCGGGTTTACTCCGCCTCGGCCAAAAGAGGTTCCTCTCGACCCCCGCTGCCGGGGAACGCCCCGCGGCCCAGCCCACAAAGGTGCCCCGGGCCTCCCCTGACCAGGGCCCAGCGCCACTGTGAGGGGTGCTGCCCTAGGGGGAGACCCAGCCTCTCCCCGTTCCTCCAGGTTGTCCGCGACGCGCTCGCTCTTCCAAACTCATCTAAATTACATCAATAACAGAGCGCACTCTTTAATGAGCTCTCAACTTTAAAGACTTGAAGGATATTAACAAGCCGCTTGACAAATGGTGCTTAGAAGCACATTAAAGACGCTGCTAATGGAGCGCATAATGACGGCTAATTTTCGATCAGATATAAATTAGAGCCCCAACAGTTATTTGCCTTAAGGACTTTATGTAAATGATCCTGTTCTGTATAAACGGGGAGGCGAGAAGCGAGCCGAGCCCCGCCGCGCCGCTGAGCTGTGCTGCAGCCGGACGGGATGCGCAGCCCCCGGCTCCGCCCGCTGCGGAAACACCGCAGGTCGCCGCGCATGCTTCTGCCCCCTCCCCACACACAAACAGCCCCTTCCACGCCGCTCACAGTGGCACCGGCCCCCACAGGCAGCCGAGAGGATTTGCTGGGGGAGAAGGTGGAGGCCGAAAACTGGTCTGGCTCCGGGGCTGGTCGTTCTGGGCGTCCTCCGCGGCCGTGCCCCAGCCCTCCGCTACCGATGGGGCAGGGCCGGGAAAGACGGTCCAGCTGCGAGGCTGGCTCCTGCTCACACACACCCGCTCCGGGGCTGTCCCGGCCTTTTTTCTCCCTCTGTTGTGTCACTTTGGGGGTTGTGTTGAGTTTTGGGGTAGGTCTTTGGTTTGATTATGTTCTTTTCCTTGCTTTCAATTTTCTTTGGCAACAAGTGCCGGTGGCAGGGCAGAGAAGGCCTGACCCACCCTGTCCGGGAGCCGGAGGCGGCCTCCGGTTTTGTGACACCTCCGGCCCTGTGGGGTCCTGTGAGCAGGTCAGCATCGCCCTGCCGCTGGAAGGGGAGGCCGGCTTCCTGTGGGAGCCCTCGGAGTCTGCCTGGGGGTTGTTTTTGGCTGGTGGGTTGGGATTCCTTCTCTCCACTCCCCTTCCCTCTTCTCTGCGGGGTGTCTTCCTCCCTCCCAACACTGCGTGTACCTTTGCGAGCGAGCCGAGCCGAGCCGAGGCGAGCCGCGGGGCAGGGGCAGCTCCTGCGGGTCAGGGCTCCCTCCTCCGGGAGGGCCGGGGTGCCACCTGTCAAAGCAACAACAGCAATAAAGGCGGGAGGGGAGTGTTGTGTCCCCGTCCTCTCTCCCCGTTAACGCGCAGAGACCACAAACCAACCGGGCTGCTCAGGAGCAGGGCGGCTGCTGGGGTCTGCCGCCTCCTCGCTAACGGGGACCTGGGGCCAGGGTCCCTCTCGCCACCACAGACCAGCCACCCCCTCCCGGGAAGTGGTTCTGGGGGAAAACCGGCGATTCCCCGATCTTCCTCCTCTCAGTGCTCTGCAGGCCGGGGCGCGCTGCCACCCGCCGGGGCTCAGGAGTTGCGCGGGCGCGGAGGGCCCCGCTAGCGGCCGTACTCACCCGGGCGACCCCGGGGCTGCGCCTCTTGCTCTGCGCTCGCTGCCCCGATCCATCGATTTGTTCCTGGAAAACGCGGCGCATTCTTATAGCAGCCACGAGCAATTAATATTGCATTAACCCGATTAAAGAAAAAAAAAAAAAAAAGCAAAGGGAAAAAATCCGCGCCCCGCCGAAGCCATCCATTATTAACGCGGGGGTAATTGCAGACCCGAGACGTTGGGGGTGTGCGTGTCGTGGGGCAAGGCAAGCAAACACGGGCGTGACAGTGTGGCGGGAAGGAAGGGGAGCCGAGGGTGGCTAATATTTAATTTCAGGTCTGTGGTTTTCTAATTCGAGATTAAAAGCAGTCACGTCTTTGAAGCCAGACACTTGGTGTAAATGTACAGTTAAAATATTCTATTCCAGCGTCCCCAGGCAGAGCTCTGCTACTCCCAGGCTTCATTAAATTTTAATTATCATCCCAGACTGAAGCAAGGGAAGAGAGGGAAGACTGTCCACCTAATTGCAATTGATAAAGGCAAGGAAGCCGAGATCTTTTTCCTCGCCGTGCACGCACAGCAGTTGTTATTGTTGTTGTTTTAATGCGGGCAAAGCCTGGCGAGGGCAGCGTGAGAGTCTCCTCCTATAGATCTGCTGTATACAAAAGATGCACGTGAAGGAAAGTGGGAAGTGATGTTATGAATGATGGAGGGGAGGACACACATCAGATCTTGGAGAGATCTGGCGAAAGTTCAACGGAAGAGCCAGGGACCCTCATTAGCGCTCGGCAGCTTATTGTCTCCCAAAACAAAGCGCGGCGGGGCCTCAGCCCCTCCCGGCCAGGGCAGCGGTGCCGAGCGGCAGCGGAGGGATGCCCGGTGCCCGCCCAGGCTCCCTCGGAGCCCCCCACCACCACCACCTTCCCCCGGCTCCTTCCTGCCCTTTCGTTTGTTATAATCTGCATGCGTGGGACAGGCAGGTACTGGGGGAAGTCGACCAATTGCCGCAGGTTTTTAATTTGGGGAAAGCAAAGAGCAGTCGATCTTCAGGCAGTAAAACGTAGAAAAAAAATAAAACCCACCGCGTTTGCTTTCTAAGCAGCTTCCTATTATCACATCGCCACTTAATTTTATTTCCATTCTCTCCAAGTTAAATAGAAAGCCGAGCTCACAGGGGAGCTGCCATGTGCCTACAGACTGGGGATGTCAAGCAGAGAGACTCACTGTGCAAAGTTAATTTCAATTCCCGAGGAGGATTTCACATTCTCGCTCGCTCTGACCCGCAGTAATTAGCTGAGATAACTAATGATTACTTACTTATTCCTTGTAATTATCTGGATTTAATAATTCGCTGTGTAATTTATTAATTCGCCCGTAATAGCCTTTAAGTGAATGGCTCATTTAAGAGGGCGAAGCAGCAGTTCAGGGGCTGTTCGCCGCCCGCTGCCTGCACCTGCTGACGGTTTTGGGGGGCTCTCTGTTGCTTTCAAGGGTCCCACTGGCCCAGGCCCCTGCCGGGCTGGCTTGCCGCGACCCCTTTTTCCCTCCCCCACGACCCCGCTCCCGCGGAGGTTGCGCGGCAGGGGAAACGGGGGCATGTCCCGGAGGGGGGGGAAGAGGGGTTCGACGAGGGGCTCAGCCCTGGGGTTGCCCGCTCAGCGGGGCTTGCAGAGGCGCACAGGAGTGCGCGGGTTCCGCGGAAGGGCAGCGCCGCCCCTTCCCAAAACGGCGTCCTGCGCCTGCAGCTCCGGCAGCGGCTGAAGGCGAAGAAAAGCTGCGCTGAGCACTCGCGGGAGCCCTGCGTGCCCGCGGGATTTTACGGTACCGTAGCAATGACGGTAACGAAGCAACAAACCCTGGCCATAACGGGCTCGCGGAGGGGGACCTGGCTGGGCCGGCAGTGCTGGGAGGGGAAGGGACTAGGCGATGCCTCTGCGGCCCTCCGTGCCCGCGGAGCCACCGGCCCTGCCGTGCTAGCAGGCCGGCACCCTCGGCGTGCCCGAGCGGCTTTGAAGATGCAGCTGGAGCTGGTGGCTGCGCGGAAATATGAATATTTAATAGGGGTTGGTGGATGATCTCCTCTCCCCCTCCCCACCGCCGCCGTCGGGTTTCCCCGGCTTTTGTGAGCGCCACGCAGAGAAATTACTTTTCTCATCCCCTCTTTTTGTTTGTGTTTGGTTTGGGGTTTCTTGCGCGTGTTCGTGCGTGGCACTTTGGGCTGCCCCGCGCCGGGAAGCAGAGCGGGTCGGGCAGCGGGGGCGCGGCGGGGCATCCCCAGACCTACATACCCCCCATATACACGCACACATCCCCCACCAAGCTCCACGCACAATTCCGGCCACGCACACGCTTACTCACGACAGCCGCGGCGCTGTCCATGGTGCTGCCCGCACCCCCGGGCTGCTCTCCCAATTTCCCCCGCAGCGGCTGCGGGATTCGGGGGACCCCGACACCACCCTTTCGGACCCGGGGCCTAAGCGAAGCCCCGGCCCGGAGGCGGCTGTGAGCTCGGGCAGAGGGTTTTAAAGCAAGAGGCTGCAAACACGCTTGGACAAGAAAACGTTAAAACCCTTTTTTTTTCCTTTTTCTTTTTTTTTAATGAAAGACGATTCAACAACATTTAAAAATAACTTATTACATTACTAGAATAAATAAACCTATTAACCAAAACAAAAATAATCAAACGAAATCGGGCCATGTACAGAACTTAAGACTTCAAAACAGCCTCGAATAGAACAGCAGTACAGCAGAATCTGTAAGAATATATCTATATGTGCTTCAACGCCAATGAAATATTTACAGTCCATACAGGGACCCAAACGAGTACCCTCTGTTTATTGTTGTCGTTCCAAAAAGAAATGTACAGAACCAGTTGTGAATTTACAAGCAGAGCAGCCTGGCTCCCTCGCTTTCTTACAAATTGAAATTTGGCTTCTCTACAACCAGACCTCCAAAAGGGACTTTTCCTCCGTGGAAGAGCATTGTGATTAAAGGTAATAAATAACCGACCGACCAAATAAATAAATAAATATAAAAATATGTAAATAAATAAATAAATAAATAAACAACCCGATAGATAGATAAATAACCGAACCGGTTTGAATCCCGTCGCGATACAGCTTTGAAATCGAGAAAGACGGATATTGTGCTGGCAAGGAACCCGAAGCGACAACCCCAACACCCTCCCTCCCCTCTGTCACCTACGCGGCCGCGTCCTTTCTCGCTCCGGGAGCAGAGTGTGGTGGGGACAATGTGGGAATCCCCATTAAATATGTAACGCGGTAAACAAATACCTCGGACAGTGAATCAGGCTACACAAATAATGTAGGACATCTACTACAGGGTGCCGACGCCGTACGAATAAGAATACTCGCCAGAGAAATACCTTAGGTTTAGGTAACGATTCACAGATGGCCAAAAGGGACGTTCAGAAGAAGAAGAGAAAAAGCTCACATTCATAAATCCTACCAACACAAAATATTTGATTCTCACTATCAATTTTTTTTTACTTGTATGAAGACTTAGATTAAAGAGGTGTAATTAATTAGAATGAGCACGAAATGAAGTTGCTAGAGAGATAAATTAATAATTTACAAGGGCTTGTTTGGCAGTAATCTAATAATAGCTTTTGAAGACCAGTGAACACAGCAGGATCAGCTCTTTCCCTAAGCGTTATAACTTCAGAGAAGGAAAAGGATTATAACCACAGTAAAAATATATATATATTTATATATTTATAATACGCAGTGTAAATGCAGAAAAAAACTGCCTTTTTATCATCATCATTATTAGCATCATTATTATCGTAATCATCATTTAAATCAAAATACTTTTGAGACGTCTCTTGCAGCGCGAAGCCTCGACTCTAGATTCAAGTTTGGGTCCCGGGGAAGCCCTGGCGTTGCGGCCACGCCGCTGCGAAGTGCTCCCTTCGCGCTTGCACCCAGGCGAGGTCTGTAAGAATAAAAACCAGCGGTACTTGCCGGGCCGGGTCCGGGCGGCGGCTCCGCGGGGAAATTCCCCCAGAAAGTTGGGCACGGGGCGGGCTGTGGGGTGGACTGGGGAAGGGGGGTTCCTCCTTTCCTTGCTTTTTTCGTTGCTGTTGTTTATTTATATTTTTTCAATTATTATTATTATCTGTTACGGTGATGCTGTTGGCTCCCTGCGGTCGCGGCTCAGATGCCAGCCGAGTACTTCATGCGCTTCTGCTTCTGGCGCTGGTTGCAGAACCAGACGCGGACCACGTTCTTCTTGAGGTCCAGCTTTTCGGCGATGGCGGCGATCTTCTCGGAGGAGGGCCGGGGCTGGAGGGCGAAGTAGGCCTCCAGTGAGCGCTTCTCCGGGGCGGCGATGGAGGTCCGCTTGCGCTTCTTCTCTGCGCCGCTGAAGAGTTCGGGCTTAGCCAGCTTCTCGCGGTGGGACTTCTCGGCCTCCTCCAGCCAGGCCTGCAGGATGGGCTTGAGGGCGATCATGTTGTTGTGGGAGAGGGTGAGGGACTCGAAGCGGCAGATGGTGCTCTGGCTGAGGGAGCCCACCCCTGGGATCTTCAGGTTGGCCAGCGCCGAGCCCACGTCGGCCTGGGTCACCCCCAGCTTGATGCGGCGCTGCTTGAATCGCTCAGCAAAGGCCTCCAAGTCGCGGGGGTCGGCGTCCACGTCGCTCATGCAGCCCATGTGGGCCGGCAGCCCGTGACCGTGGGCCATGCCCAGCGCCGCCGGGTGCATGGGGTTCATGCCGGCCATGTGCGGAGCATGGCCCGGCGTGGAGACAACGGCGCCGTCGGGGCCCGCCATGGCCCCCAGCGCCAGCCCCGGCGTCAGATGCTCCAAGAGTTCCCCCTCCAGCGCCTGGTGGGGCTGGTGGTGGTGATGGTGGTGATGGTGGTGGTGGTGATGGGTGCCCGACAGGGCGGACGGGTGGGAGATGGGCACCGAGGAGGAGGAGGCGGCCGAGGTGCAGGGGATGGTGTTCATGGTGTGGTAGGTGGCGTCCGGCTTGAAGGGGCTGTGGTGCGGCGGGTGGTGGTGGTGGCTCTTGCTCGGGGAGACGATGTCCACCGCTGCCAGGGCTTCGGCGCGGGCCAGCAGGCTCTCGTCCAGACCGCCGAATATATTGCTCTGCAATTGCAAATAGAAGGCACACATAACGCTCAGCAGGGAATTCGCCTCCCCGCGCACTCCGCCGTGCCACTAAAACCTTCCCAGCATGTTAAAAGAGAAATCCTGGAGAAGGGGAGGAGGGGGGAGGTTGGAGAAGGGGGGAGGAGAAGAGAAGAGGGAGCGAGCGGGGCGAGGGAGCGGGCGCGGCGCGCAGCCGCTCGCACAGAGGCAGCTAGCTGCGGGCGGGCGGGCGGACGGGCGGACGGACGGGCGGACACACACACCAGCCGCACGCAGCATCCCAGGTCATAAAAATTAATACGGGCGGCAGGAGCCGCCGCATGCATAAGTTGGGCGAGCGCCCGGCGGCGCCGGGTGATTTGCTGCGCGGCCATGAAAAAAACATCAGGCGGATCCGGGGGCCGCCAAGGGGCTCCCCTTAAAGCGGGGCAGCGGGCGGCGGGCACCTACCGGAGGGGCGGGAAGGCAGGCCCGCCGCATCGCCTCCGCGCCTCCGCTGCCGCCGCCGGGGCCGGAGCCGGAGCCAGAGCCGGAGCCGGAGCTGCTGCTGCCGGGTCCGGAGCCGCGTCCGGCGGAGCCGCTGGTGCCGTTGCTGCTGGGGGAGCTGGCGGCTGGGGCGGCAGCTGCGGCGGAGGGGCAGGGCGAGGCGCTGTGCAGGGCCGAGTACTTGGTTTCGTGGAGACTGCCGCTGCCGCCGCCGCCGTGGGGGAGGCCGAAGGGCTGCTTGCTGCTCAGGGACATCATCATGGTGCTCGCCGCTGCCGCGGCCCGGCCCGCCGGCAGGCAGCCGCCGGAGGAGGGCAGGGGCGCGGGACCGGGGGCCCGGACCCCCCGGAAAAGCCACAGGAGCCCCGGCCCCCTCCCCTCCCCCGCGACCCCACACCCGAAAAAATAAAAATATAAAAATTAAAAAATCCGACTCGGCCCCCGCCGCCCGCACGAGCCCCGCCGGGGGGACGCTGCCGGGAGAAGAGGCTCCGGTGAGCCGGGGATGCGCGGGGGATGCACGGGCTGCCTCCTGCCCGCCCTCCGCCCCGGCTTTCGCCGCCGTCCGCCGCCGCCTCCGCTCCGGCGCCGGCTCTCGCCTCTCGCGAAGTGCCCTCCCCGCCGCCGCGCCGGTGGGTTTTACTCTCTCCCCTCCCTCCCCTCCCCTCTCGCCTGTCACTACAGCCCAACTCCTCGGGAAGGGCCCCTCCGCGCCTGCCTCCTCGGCCCCGGCCCCCCCTCCGCCGCTCCCTGCCCGCCCCCCGCCACCCCCACGCGTGCTCCGGCACTCACCGCCGCGCCGCGCCTCGCAGCCTCCCGGAAAGGGGAGGGAAAGAGCAAAAAAAGAACGGAAAAAAGAAGGGAAAATATTGGGGGGGGGGGGGGGGGGGGGGGGGGGGAGCCCGCCCCTCAAATCTACAGCCATGAAATAAAAAATTAAAATTAAACAAAACAAAAAAAGAAGAAAAGTCCCGTCCTGGCTCCTCACAACGACCCCGCACCCGGGGAGTGTCCCGGGCGCTGCCCTGGCCCCGTTCGCCGCTCCGGGGGGCGACGGAGGGGAGGACAGGGAGAGGCGTCCCGGGAATGTTTCCCTCCTGGTGTCCCCCTTCCCCACAGGCGGGGAGCTGGAGGGATCGTCCTGCAGAACGGCAGCGCTGTCCCGGCAACTTCCCCGGCCGCCGTCTTGGAAAGAGGAGAAAAGGAAAAGAAATAAAAAGAGGGAGAAAGTGGGGAAAAAAAGAGAAAGAGAAAAGAAATCGGGGAAAGTCAATTTTACTGGCGGCGGCCGGGTTTATTTCCATGAATTTCACTTTGCAGCAGGAAGGTTAAAATAAGTGCTTAGGTGTTTAATTTCTCACCTAAACAGCAGACTTGGTAATTTTAAGGGAAATAAATAAAAAAAATTACATTGTATCAGCTCTCACTGTCGCCAGCTCGGAGAAATGAAATAAATCAAAGTTAAAAGCTTGAGTATCATTTAATTATGGTGCGAATAGCGCTTGGAAAGAAGTAGAACAACATCTCTAAACAAATTATGGCCGGGCCAGGAAGGAATTATTAGATTGAAATTTCATTTAGGCTCGGGAGACACAGCGCTTCAATATGTAATCTGTTATGCCTCATCTGATTTGTATGCTTAATTCAGCTTGACGAATTTATTAGTTTTCATAATAGTAAAAAAATTGAGCAGCACTATGGGCTAATGCATTGTGTGTACTATAAATTGTATGTCACCGTTGAAAGGCTGAAGTCTATAGAAATCTTTTATTAATGACAACATAGGGAAGAGGATTTTCTTGCAAGCCTTTAAGGAGTTCATGCCAAACCTCTGCGCCTCGCGTCTCAGTAGGCTATTAACATATCGTCATCCTAATTAGGCTACTTCATGAGTGATATAATTTCAAACTTTAAATTATGTTCTAATTAACAAGGGTTGTCCAATTTGCTTCATCTTCAAAAGGCTTTTGGCTTGCCTAATTACTCGAAAGCACCGAGCATCTCCAACGCCCGAGAAAAAGACATCAATAATATTTTTGCCTTATTTTCAGCAGACCCGGGCAGGGCCCAGGCGGGGCGCAGCCCGCCCGTGGCAGGCAGCGGCTGGCAGGGAGGAGGCTGCCCGTCCCCCCGCCTCTCTCCGCCTCCCTCCGCCTCCCTCCGCGGTCCCCGTCGCTCCCGCGCTCCATTCCCTGCCGCAGCCCTTTGCGCTTCAGCCGCGGCGTGCCAGGAGGTGCGTGCGGGCGAAGGAGGGAAACCTCCCGCTTCCTGATGGAAGGAAGAAAAAGAAAAAAAAAAAAAAAAGAAAATTCCTCGTTGGCGCCGGGTCCGCGGAGCCGAGGAGGGGCTTTGTCCGCCCGGCTCCCCCGCTGAACTTCGGCACAGAGAAGGGCGAGGATAAACCCCCTCCACGCTATACATTTAACCCCTCCCGCACGGAGTTTAATTACTCGCAATAGTTGTTCTAATGTATGCTGTCACACGGGAGAACTGAGAAGGCATATCGTTAATATGAATTAATCTTGATTTTAATAGCAGCTGACAACTCATCCTCCGAAACGCCGAGCGCTCACCGCCGCCCCGAGCGGCCGCGACCGGGGTGCAGCGGGGTGCGGAGCAGCTCGGCGGCGCAGCTGGGAAAACTTTCCTCGGTTCCGGGCTCCGAGTGGCCCCATGGGGTCCCCGAGGAGGCCGCTCCTGCCGGTTGCACCCCAGGCGGAGGGGACTGGCTGAGGACCGGACCCCGCGAAGCCCCGGTAACCCGCTGCCAGCAGCGCCCTGCCCGCGGCCCCGCCACCGCCGCCTTTCCCTATTGCCCCCGTTTCCTGTGTTTTTGGAGGGTGTTTGTTTGGTTTTGATGCCCAACTGCACCCTCTGTCAGCTGTGGCGAAGGACGCCCGGGAGAGCCGGAGCAGCGGCGGAGCCTCCGCCGCCCCCGGCAGCTCGACGGTCCTCCGGGGCCTCGGGCCCCACAGCCGGATCTGAGCACCATCGGGCCTCCTAAATAAAAGGAGAGCCCTCCCCCTCCTTACCCACGCCCACAGCCTGACCCACGCAGACATCTGGGGAGAAATCACTGTCGCCTCTCATGTATCCATGTTCTGATTTATGATTAAAATTTAAAGACGCACATTCATATTTTACCAAACCTAATGCGCCCTATGAATTTTTAATCCATGAAGATGCGGGCTACACTTTGAGCAAACTCCACCTTTGTTGTGAGCACGGGGCAGCGCCAGCCCCTGTTCTACCTGAGGGGCTGCCCCTGCAGCCTCCCCGCCACTCTCTTGGTGCTCAGGAGGGGACACCCGGTCCCGCCTCCGCGGGTGCAGACGGGTGGCTGCAACCCGCAGCTTGGCGGCAGCTACCGGAACAGGCCGCCCCATCGGGCCGCACTCCCCTCTGCCTCGCCCCCTTCAGCCCGGCACTGCTGCCTGCACCGGCTCCGGCTTCCCCTCTCCTTTTCCTCCAAATCTGGTTTCTGTATGGGCAGGCACCGAGGGTGCAACTTTGACGGAGCCCCCGCCGCCCCTCGGCCTCGCCGGGGTTGCGCCGCCGCCGCAGGCAAAGTCAAGTCACGAAGTCAAACTTAAAGCCCGGAACGATCAATGAAGACTTTTGCCGTCCGTGGCGCCTCGTGCTTCCTGGCACTAAAATAAATGCAAGAAATCGAAACTTAATTACTTGAAAGAAATCCAGAAATCCCTCTGCATAATTTATCCAGGCATTTTCGTGGCGTTTGTGTTGAATGCATGCGTTTAACTCCGCAAGCTCTCCTTCCCGACGCCGCTCCCCTCGGCAGTCAGTGGCGGGCCAGAGGCCGGCCCGGCCCGGCCCGGCGAAGCCCTGGGCTCCCGGACCCCGCCAGACCGAGGGGCAACGGGAGGAGTGGGGGGGGCTCTCTGGAGGAGATCAAATATAGCTCGGGGTCGCCCGGCTCTGAGCTGAGCCCTTCCCCGCGGCTGAGAGCATCTCCGGGGGCAGGGATGCGGGCAGGGCAGCGTGCGGTACCCACTCCTCACCGCCTGCGACGCCTGAGCCCTGAGTGAGGCGCTAGGCAGATATTTTCTGATCAGGAGTGTCTGGTGTAATGGAAAGTGCCAATAAAGTAACTCAGTTATGCTGATAAACTCCCCCCTTGTCTTTAATGATACCCCCGTGGCCTCCGCAGTCTTTCTTATGAATAGGGTATGACACCTGCGAGCAGGAGGTACTACATTAACTGGCAATGCAGCTCTGGCCTCCTCGTTTGCCATCTAGCCCGGCTGATGGGAGCCTGCTCGGCAGGGCTTCTGCTGAATTCATTAGGACTGGGAGTCTGCCGGCTCGGGAGCAAACTTTATCATAGACACCTCATCGAGAATTGAAGTAATGTTATGAAAGAATGAAAAATACATTTGGGAGCTGCCTGGAACTGAAGTACATTTTGATTTAACTTACATTAACAGAAACCTAATGTAAAAGTGAAGGGATCTAACAAAACCATTAATAATTTAAAAATAATTACAGATAGTCTATCCTTACTATTCATAACCACTCAACATTTTAGACAAAGAAAGCTGAATATTCTTTGTGGGAGAAAGATGTGAGCCGACTGCTAAGCAGGAGCCATTTGGGTCACACTGCCTCTCCTCTGCTCACGTACATACATGGCATGTTCCCCACGGTGCCCAGGGCACCAGCCAAAAAGTACTTTTCCAGGAGGGAGGGTGAAAGCTGGCTGGAGGTGGAGGCAGGTCCTACCTTTGTGCAGGGCTTTTTGGCAGGTATATGGCAGGGATTTCAACCACTTCTTCTCACTGGAGTTGCTGTTTGAGGTGGGCCTGGTCTGGCATGGGAGACCAAGGATGCTCTCACACCTCCTTGGGTTCTCATGAAGCTCTGCTAGCCTTGGAGGCTTCTGGAAGGGCCTTTTTCTATCCCTAGCTTTGGTTAACACTAGTGGCAATGGTGACTCCATGCTGTGCCACACTATTAAACAACAGCTGATATCAGCACCATACATCATCTGTTTGGCTTGCCATGGCTCCATACAGAAGTTATTTTCAATGCATCATTTTAATTCAAGTTTCCATTGTATGCTTTATAGGTCAAGGGCCTTGAGCATCCTGCAAAGCCAAGATTTTGCCTGTGTTTCTGTTCATTTGTTGGGGTTTTTTTGAGATACACCTGCTGTCCAAATGCCGTGTGAAATCAGAGCAGCTGGATATGCAGCAAAGTTCACTGCTTTTCCTTACAGATAAAGTAAAAATTGTAAAGAGGGAAATTCACAGGCATAAAGTGTCTACTAAAGGAAAAGAAATATTGGACAACATGAAGTAGATAAGAAATTCAGTTTTAACTCTCACAGCAACCTATCTTACAAATAGCTTCACAGGTGGGATCCCTTCCTACCCGCTTCCACAACCACTCCTTGTGCTGAGAACATTAAGATCTCAGGGATCATTAAAAAAAAATAATCCTATAGATCACACTGCAGATGTCCTTGGGACTCTACTCTTGCTGATTTAGACAAAACCCTGGTATCTTAGATTACCCTTCATTCATTATTTTCATTAATTTCCCTTGTTATAGATGTATTATCACAAATCATATTCCAAACACATACCCTAATTAAGCAAAAAAATTCCTCTCCACCTCTGTATGCCATTTAAATGGAGCAATGAGAACTTGTGTGTTCAGCCTGGTGCCCAGGGGCTGGTGGCAGGCAGTCCGTGCAATAAAAGACAGTGTTCGTATGTCAGTGATCTTTCGAGACTTGCTCTAACTCACAGAAAACGTTTTGATTTTCCTTTTGGTCATTAACATGGGCATGTTCTCACTGCAGAGCTGTCAGCCCTCCCAAATGTTCAGTGTTCTCTATCTTCTTCTGCAGTGTTTTCAAGGTAAATCTGAGTTCCTTTTCTGCTCCTTCCTTCATGAGAGGTGTTGGCTGACGTCTTGATACGTGCCCAGGATTCACTAGGCACCACCATAGAAAAACTATGACAGGTGATAACCGTTGAAAATGGTGATGGAAACCTCACATTTCTGAGAAGGCTGTCACCAATGGATAGATGCCATTTTAAAAGTGATTTGACAGTTGTGTCACTGGCTTGGTATTCGTAAGTCAGAGTCACCAAACAGTGCTAAAATACTTCCTTAGCTAGACAGCATTCTGTGGCCAATGTGAGAGGTGTATAAAGTACAGCTGTGGTTTTTGGTGTGCATCGTGGCATGTTCCGTGCTTTCCATGGGCTCCTTAGTTTCGATGAGGTTTTGCATGGACATATCTTGCTTTTTGAATGAGCAGTGGAAACTGCTGTGAATTATCCTGTTCTCTTTGACTGTATGTCCATATGATCAGGGGATGATGAGACTCGACCTTGCTGATAAGGAAGGCCCACCAGGACCAGTGTTTGCTAGAAATATTAGATACACGGTGAAGCATCTGTTCCTGCAGGACGAGGCACGCTGAGCTCAGACTTAGTCTACAGGCTCATCCTCCTTGAAAACCAGATTTTAGTAAATTCCCAAAAGATATATCTGTGCGTAAGAGCAACAGTAATGTTGGGGGGGGGGAGGTGTCCACCTTACATGTGGGCATAGACACTTGTCTACATTTTATTCAAAGCTAATCACGATCCTCTTCTTTTTTTGGGAGGTTAAAATTCAGTAGAATTGCATTCCACCTTCCCTACAAACTTTGGGCACACATCAAAGCCCTTCCCTTCACACACACAGCATGGGCCAGTGTTCTCCTATCCCTTTTTATAAAAGAAATTTTGTATGTTCTGAAGACTGTTAATACAATGAAATAATATTGTGAAATGCCACTGCAGCTCCTACCGACATTTCCTATTGGAAACAGCCTGTTAGGAGTATGTTGTCATGTAGCTCTTCCACTCTTGAGTCAGCAATTGAATTCCAGTGAAATCTCTTACCAAAGGCAATCAAACTGATCAATGGGAGTTTTGGCAGTAACATCAAACCTGATGAAATGATTCTGTGTTAAGAACTCCAAGTACACACACAGAAAAGGGGACAGAGCAGAAAACAGGACTATGAAAATAAAGACAAAATAAGATAGAAAATAAATGATACCCAGGAAAAAAAAGGGTGCAAGAGATTAGTAACTGATTGACATAAGTCGCCAATCTAACACAGAGTTTAAAATGCAGGCAGCACAGTTGTCTGTAACACAAACTTCTGCAGAGGCATTTACTCAGAAGAACTCTTATCCACATATCCTGGTATACATATTTTGCTGAATTAGGCTGAACTAAACTTGTGCTTAACCTGTTTACTGATTGTTTTGACAGGATAATCCAAAGAGGCTGTCATTTTAAAACTTTCAAATATCAGGCTGCATATGGCCTCATACATGCCTGTTGCTATGCATATATGGTAAATATAGCACCAAATAGTATTTTCACTTGTTAACCGTTAGCAATGACATTGCCTGGCAGGTACCCTGACACAGTGAACTTCTTTGATCAAAATGCATTTGTTTCAGCCAGCACGTTTTCCTGGAGTAAGTCAACTTGTTGCTGCACATCCAGGAGATGGAGGCAATACTTTCTAACAGGTCCCAGCATCCCTGTCTTTCCCAGTGACTTGTGCTCCCAGTGTGCTTGCCTGTTTCTGGAAATATTCCTGCTGGCTTCATACACTCTAGCCCAAAGTAGGTTAAAATGGTGGGGCTGGTTTTGGTTTTTTTTGGTTGTTGTTTTGTTGTGGGTTTTTCTTTGTTTTTTTTTTTTGTTTGTTTGTTTGTTTTTGGAGGGGGGGGAGGGGATTTTTTTTATTCATTATTTATTTATTTCTTTTAGCTTGATATCTTTTTCAATAACGTTTATGGATATTTTTGAACGAGAGTACTGGATCCGACAAAGCTTTTACCATCATTAAAACCTGTCTGCTTTAAGTGCTGACAGCAGTAGAATGGCTCTTTATAAGGAGGGATGGACTCAGGCGCGCCCTGCCCGTGGTCTGTCCATGCTGGTGACCGGCGGTGCAGCATCGGCTCGGGGGAAGCCGCCAGTGTCCCCAGCGCAGGGTGAGAGGGTGCGGGTGGCTGCTCCATCCCTATGGATACAGCTGGGGCACCCTGCGGAGGGCTGCTCCCTGTTTTCTTCAGCAGCCCAGACGCCGGGAAGATGGGCTCGGGACCAGGATCCTCCCCTCTTTTCCCTCCCCTAGCCCTCGTCGGCCTCGGGTGATGCTTTAGGGCGGCAGCGGCTTGGCAGCCGGGGCCCGTCCGTGCTCCCGTGGGTAAAACCGGGATCAGAACCTGGGGAGCCGCCGAAGGTTTGCTCCGGTTGGGATGGCAGGGCGGGGGGTGCCCCGGGACAGTTTACTTGCTGCCGGTTTCCAGGGAGTAAGAGAAATTCCTTTGCCTTCTCAACCGGAGCCAAAAGGAAACCCTCTTTGAGATTTCCAGGAGAGCACTGCAGCCCGCCCGCTGCAAGGATCATGTGAGAGAGGTAAGTCTTTGAATGAAACATCGTTTAGTTCTTACTTTGTTTCTGTTACACCTCATGTCCTTCCATGTCCCCAGTATGACATCTCATGGCATGTCATAGTACATTGCAAATTGCTATATTGTGATTCTTACGTAAGAGTGGGCATGTTAATTTATTAGGAAAAATAAAAATGCCCCGAGGGCAAGATACATGTCAGTCTAGAAAGAAGATGGTTCAATCTCTACTTGCCAATTGCCTAGAATACTTATACATTAACCAAAAGACCAGAAAAGCTCAGAAACCTGACAAGTAACTGCTATGTGCTTGGAGGCCAAAGCAGCTTAAGTTCATAGTAGCAAAGCTCAGCTGATCTAGATGCTAAAAGGTTGGGAGAAAGGGTGTGTGTGAAAATGACCACAAAGCAGGTGGGTAGGAAGCATATCATCTTGCAGGCAAGCAAGGGGAAGAGGGTCATCAAAAGAGTTTGGGCTGATTTGATCCCAAATTGTGCTCCAGCTGGAGGGAAGCCTGATTAGGGAAGGAAAGGAGACAGGGCTGTTTTGCAACACCACTGTTTTGAGGCCTGCTGCAAAAGACAGAAGATTTCTGTAGATATTCACTCTCCCTATTATCGTGTTTTAGCAGGCGTGAGCTGTCTACACGTGGCTGTTGTTTTCACAGACTTGTAGATAAGCTGTATCAGCACAGCCCTTATAAATCCCATTGCTACCAAAGATTTATGATATAACTGTAAATGTGTGCTCTGGACTGGTGTTTTCCATAGAGGAGTTTAGTGAGGGATCTTATTTTTAGAGGGTTGGTGAATTTATTTACTATGCCTAAGATACATGATGAAAAACGTAATTTATAATGTGACATAATAAAAATGGATGATCTTTGAGGGGACAGCAGACTTCTGTACCTACACAGTATCTTTCTTGGTAACATTTTGGTAATGATTTTATATGTGCGTTATAGTGGTGTGAGAGGTGGTGACAGTGCATGAGGCAATGGTAGGAGCTGCTGCATTGACTCTGACCACTATGTGTGTATAAAGTGGTCAAGCTGGATAAAGAGGGAGGGAAGAAACACTCATTCAGCAGAGGTATATGGCTAGATTTTGCTTTTATTGATTCCCTTCAAGCCAGAAATAATTGAATGAATTGAAGCATCTTTGCTGAATTAACACATATGTGAATGCTCTGAACATTTCAATGTTCTT
The DNA here is from genome assembly GCF_963264785.1 of Psittacula echo. Lineage (NCBI taxonomy): Eukaryota > Metazoa > Chordata > Aves > Psittaciformes > Psittacidae > Psittacula > Psittacula echo. Next base: position 65,781,879 of record NC_137735.1, read on the forward strand.
AAGAAATTCAACCGTCCTGGGAATAGCTGGATAGCTTTCTTCTGAGAGCTGAGATGCACCACCTCCTGTACTGTTTGGCAAGAATGCCTATTTTAAAGAGGCAGCCTAATGTTACAGCTGGTTTTAAGCCATGCTTAAACACTATTCCATTTTGTGTGATATTGCCATACCTGTTTGTTTAATTTTTAATCATGGTAACTTGTGTGTGTGTGTGCAAATCAAGCTGTTACACAAAGTGGTGGAAAACAAGAGATATCTGTATCTGTATGAATAGTGGCTGCTTTTCCCCTTACTCAGCGACTTCATGCACTTAAGGTGCTACAGGCATCTGCAAAGCAAAAGCTGTGGAAATGATAAATGAAAGCTGGGCTGGTGCATTCTTCCTCTGCAAATAACCTTTTTTTTTAATGTGCTCCTAATTGCTATAATCTGTCAAAAAGACAAAACATTTTAAAGCAGGTAGGGGATAGCGGGATCTCAGGTGATGGCAGTGCAGGGTGTGAGCAGGGAGCACAAGCCTTCTGAAGATAACTTGTTTTTCAATTAGGTCTGTGTTTCAGAGGAAAAGCAGTGGAGAAGAGCAAGAACCTGGTGCTAGAGGGTTAAAAATAGACTACTAAGTTGTCAGGATGAAGACTTTTGCTCCTCTGGTGCGATGAAAGTTAGTGCTGTAGGGGATGGTGTTTTAAAACTCTATTTTCATTAATCCTTGCCTCTGCAAAAGGAAAATCTTCCTTCAGGACTGGTGCAGGGTATGGAATAAGCACACCCAGGAACTGGTGACTGATGCTTACCACCTTCTACCTCAGGTCCCACACACTTAGTTGACTTGCTGATACAAAGTTGTCTTTGTGTTCAGCTGAAGCATTTAATCTCATATCCACTTCTGAAAAGAAACAAAACAGAAGAGAACTAAAGAAACATGACAATCTAGGCAGGAGTTAAAAATATGAGCTAACTGGTGGGGGTGAAGGTAAGGAAGCATAGTCACCCTGTGTCAGTCATTACTTACGCTGCTTAATGTACCCCCTGTAGTGACACGTGGATGCTCCAGCGCTGAGCACCAGTATGATGACTGGAGAGGTTGCTGATAGGCAGAGGTTTCAGGGTGCATGCTGCCTGTGTGTGCCACCAGGACCTTGTGAGAAGGGTGAGCTGTCAAGCAGAAGGACGAGTTTAGGCTGGGTTAATATGATGGCTTTATTATCATAAACTCAGCTGATAACAGTAAGTCTGAATCAAGCATGGATTTTCATAACTGCAAGGGAGAGTCCCCAGAGATGACGTTAGGTGTCTGGGTTCAGTCTGTTAGCTTCAGTGACTGTGGGTGTTTTGAGTTTGTAATTTCCAGAAGCAGTTAACACAAGAAAATGAAACCACTGACTCAGTGAGGTGAAGCAAATATAATACATTTCAGTACTTACTCAAAAGCTACTTTTCATCCCTGCACTTGGCTAACTCGGTCCAGGAATTTCTTCTTTCTCCCTATCAGAATTGAATTAAATCAAGATTTTAGTCCCACTTATTTCAAGACCATGCTCCAGAAAACTCTGAAAAAAATGTGCTGTGGCTAGTGAGTGACAAACAATGTGTTTGGGGTTTAGAAAGCAGCCACTGAACCTTGTTTTCCATTTGAAGCTTCTTTCTGGTTCCAAGTTTTGAGAAGCTCAGACTGTGTTGTCTCAGTTGCCATTCAGCCTCGTAATGGCCACAGACCCACCTTTCCCATCATGAATTCATGTTTAGTGAGAGTTTAATTGCAAAAAGCTGAAATTGGATACTAATCCCCTGTGTGGAGTATGTTAGAAACTGTCCTGTTGTTCTTGGAGTAAGTTGAACATAGTAGGTTTTGCAGTAGGTGGATTTGGTCTTTGTTATTTTTCTAAGAAGCTGAATGACAGATGTTGGAGGAGGATAATTCCTCTTAATTCTAAATCATCAGGTTGCTTATTTAGTAAGTAGGATGACACATGAACATGAGGCTGCCTGCTCCTTTTCAGGCACGGGTGGGTCCTGGCAGAGCTGGGCTCTACCCATGCCTGATCCCCTGGGCCATCACTGGGGCTCAGCTGCAGGATGGTGCTGGGTTGTTGGCTCTTCGGAGTGGCTGCTGTCTTGTGGTATGCCTTTACGTGCTGAAAAGCACAACTGTGCTTGCTTCTGGCTGGGGTCTTCAGAGGCTGCTGCGACACCAATAAGTAAAAGTTAATTGCAAATTTATTTCCACGTAGCAATAAGGAAAAAACACTTGGGGCCAGTTTCCTTTAAAGAAAAGGGGGGAAAAGCCTGTTCTACACTCATTTGATTAACCCATGCTGTTAATCACTGCCAGGTTTATGAACCTCTATTATAAACTTGTTACTCTAAGGGGTTTCAGTTCAGTGATTGAAAAACAGCTTTAGGGCTTGGGTAGGTAAGAGTAGCAAGAAGTACAAGTAGAAGCACTGAGCCTTTGAAGAGGTGTATAAATAATTAGCAACATATTTCATGTGGACTCTCTAGCTGAGATACACTGTCAGACCTGGGATTTTATCAGAACATGATGAAAATATAAAGAGCTCTATATTTATTCCAGCATAACAATGCTGAAATATAAAATAATTCTGTGTATTAGATGCTATTTTAGGTCACAGGTAACAGCTCTGCACTGCTGAACTGCTCTTGTATCTGCCGCAGTTTCTTCAGAAAGCAGAGTGTGTATGAAAGGTTCTTTACACTCTTGTGTCTTTTGAATCTTAGATCCATATTTCATGGTTGCAAAACATACAACACAGGTGAAAACCTGAACTGCATCTTAATAAAGCAAAGTGATGAATAAATAGTAGCCCATGCTACTGGTGCAGGGAAATACAGCTGGTAAAATAGAAAACAAAGGTGGGAACTTCTCTAAACACTCCAGTGCAAAAACCCCAAACCTCTAAACCCTCTAGGACATGTATCCATGAATCTCACTCAGAAGTGACAAAAGCTGTGTTCTTACTAATAAATAATCACAAATCTTCCTAACAAAATACAGGTACCTGGAAGTTAATGGCATTGTTAAGTGTCAGATACCAAGCACAACACTGCTTTGACCATGGCTTGGTCTAGCATCATTCCAGTTGGTTTGGGTTTGGATTTTTGGTTTTGCTTTTTCCCAGTTCATGTGGTGAAAGTGTTTGCTTTTTAGGGCAAGATTTCTGCTCTCCCGTTTTCGAACAGTAGTCCTGATCTCTGGGGAAAAGCCCCAAGCCCAGCTGTTGCAGATGGCTTTGCTCATTCCCGTATGGAGGAGGAGTTCAGTGGGCATCAGCAGGAGTTTTGTCCAACTAAATTCATTTTGGCAGTGTTGACAGATGGGTTTGGGACCCCTTTGAGAAACCCACGTGCTCTAATGCAGAGGTTATTTTAGCAGAAATGCAACTGTCTCTGCTACTTTCAGAAATGCTAACTGGACGTCAACGAGGTCAGGACTTTGAATAGGAAACTGAAGTTAAGATTAAGTTCAGTTGTTTATAGCACTTATTAACCTGAACAGAATCAAGATTTCACTCTTCACCTTTTTCTACCAAGGCTTTCTGCCCAGCTTTGAAGTCTGGAAGAATGAATCGAATTCAAAGAGTGAACTTCATTTTGCCTCCAGTTTGAATGCTTGGACTGAGTGATGGTAATCTTAGTGCAAGCCCACAGGGCAGTGAATTTCTAAGTCACGGACATAAGGCATTTTCCACCCTCCCCCTACTTTTATTAGGAATTGTATAAGCTTGTTTAAATAATCATTACAGGTTTTTAGTTGTTTTTAATTTCAGCTTTATTTTTTAATAGCTGTCATGGAATCCTGTAAAGCCATGTTGGAAGGGACCTCAAGGATTATCTGGTCCAACCTTTCTTGGCAAAGCATGATCTAGATAAGATGGCCCAGCACCCTGTCCAGATGAATATTGAAAGTGTTCTATGTTGGGGAATCCACCATTTCCATAGGGAGACTATTCCAATGGCTGATTGTTGTTGCTATGAAAAATTTTCCTCCTGTGTTCAGTCAGAATCAACTTGGGAGTAACTTGTGCCCATTACCCCTCATCTTTTCCATGTGACTCCTTGTAGAAAGGGAGTGTCCATCTTCTTTGTAGCCACCCTTTAAATACTGGAATAGGGTGATAAGGTCTCCTCTGAGTCTTCTCAAGACTGAACAAACCCACTTTGCTGAAATATCCCTCATACAGCAGGATGTCCAGTCATTGGATCACCTTTGTGGCCCTTCTCTGGACCCTCTCCAGCCTGCCCACATCTTTTTTCGTTTAGTGGGGACCAAAACTAACTAGAATGGGATAATGACATCTTTATTTCTGCTGGTGATGCCCTTGTTCATGTAACCCAGCACCCTGTTGGCTTTCTTTGCTGCAGCAGCACACTGTTCGCTCCTATTGACCTTGTTGTCCACCAGGTCTCCAAGGTCCCTTTCCACAGAACTGTTCCTCAGCCGGGTAGATCCCAGCCTGTTCTGCAGTCCTGGATTGTGTTTACCCTGGTGCAAGACCTTACACTTGTCCTTGTTGAACTTCATAAGGTTCTTGTTAGTCCTTTAATGCTTAAGTGCATTTGTATTTTAAGAGGTTAGTACTTAGCTTTAAATTGTATTTGTTCATTATGCTAGTAAAATAATTTTAAAGGAATATGCTGCATTATGAAAAAAATGGTGTTCTTTATTTATGTGTTATGTGATATGAAATGCAGTAGGATATTTATAGAATATAATACATACCAAAATAAGAAGTTCCAGCTGATATGTGGAAGGAGATAGCATCACCTCTAATCCTTCTGGGCTTAGCTTGGCAGCACTTGAACTCCTACAGATATGACGCAAAGCAAAACTGGACCTGGTGTGTGCCTGTGGGCACTGCCTGTAGCTCTAGCCATGCAATCAATGTATAGCTACTTACTCCTGCCAGTGTTTACCCACCCAAACAACCCTGCAGGACTCTCAGGCAGTTTGTCATAAACCCAGTGAACTCAGTGGCAAAGTTCTAGCTGCAACTGTACACTGGTCCAGGTGTTATTTCTTTGCAAAGTGCTACTGAAATTAGCCTTCCTTACTCTTTAAATCATCATTTGCACTCTTGCTTAGAGTGTACTACTCTCTGTTTTACATTTCTGTCTTTAAACTTGCCTTTGCTACTCAAATGGGAAGCAGTGTGCAAGAGACTAATGTTTAGGCACCAGACCAAATACTCAGATATAAAGCCAGTCCCTCTTCCTTAACAAAACTGGTTCTTTCCACTCTGTCTTTAAACTAAAAGAAATTACATAGAAATCCAGAAAAAGGAAATAAAAAGTTTGCACTTTCTTGCGTACTTTCAGTCTTTTCTGGTGTCCTTTAAAAGCTGACATTAATCTGATCATTTCATGTCCCATGGAGTCAGACTAGCTTATTTGGTAGCCATCTCTGTGTTGAGGTTGATTTTATTTTCATGATAGCCCATAGGGCAGGTATTACACTTGACAAGTGAGTGGAAACTGAGACACTCAGCTATTACTTTTTAATCTGCTAAGCAGGAAAGCAAGCCTTTTAAGTGCCTGGCTTGCAGGAGGTCATCATTAGTCTGCCAAGGTATTTCTTTATTGCTGTCTTCCATAAATGTATTTGATATGGCAACTCCTAGTTATGCTGTTTTGAACAGACAAGATGTACTGTTTATGAAAACAGACTTCTTAAAAGCAGGCTGTGGTAGCAGGTAAAGGAGGAGAGGTTGTTTACAATATTTTAAGCCAAACTGTTCCTTTGGCAGGAGGTTTTCTGTAACAAGTGAGAACAACGAGAATTAGAGCTCTCAGCACTTCAACAAGCAGAGATTTTTGTCTGTAATGAGAAGAATGAGACTTGTTTGACAGAAACTACAAAACAACACAGGAAAGATGAAAAACAGGGGCAGAAATACATTACTGAAGGTGAGGAAAAACAACTTCACTGCTCTACTGTGAATTCAAGATTCTTGCTCATTATAATGTATAATTACAGCTGGCATCATTCCAGAGGAGGGTTTGAAAGAAGGTAGGTCTTACCAACTGTGGCAAATCCTGTTGAGGAAGTGACCACAGCAGCATCCTGCCCGAGTTCGTATAGTCCAAATCACTGCCATTTTATTCTTCTATAGCAGGTCCTTCTTTATGCAGAAATGCAAATGCTTTTTGGACTCCTGAGATTTGAAAACTGATTAGAATTTTTATGTTCTTCCGTTAGGGGTAAAAATAGATTATCCCAAGGTAGACAGCTCCTCAAATTATATACTGATCTGAGAAAATGGGAATAACTTAATTTTGTCATTAAATGAATAACTGCTTTCAGCAACCGGTGCCAATGGTGTGGTGTTGCCATTTTTGAATTTTTTGCTGTCTTTCTGAAGTTTTGAGCAGTTTTAATAGTAAGTTTACTAATACCAGATTTTATTTACTTGAAGTAGGATATTCATCCATGTATCATTTAAAAGCAAATCTTTGGTTTGCTTTCTAAATCTAGCATGAGACTGAGAACAGCAGAGAGTTCACATATGTGGCTATTCTAATTTGCTCTGCAGCTCTCACAAGCAGCAGAGCTTGAACCCAGTGAGGAGACTGAGCTGAAGTAGCTTGGCCATCTGTATGTGTCTGGGTAGATACGTGTATGTGCAACCTCTAGGGCATGGCTTTTGTTTTTAAAAACAATGATGCACCAGGATACTGTAGGGCAAAGTGAATATTTATTGAATTCAAGCTCAGGATTCAAGCTTCAGGTTGTTGTTGGACAGATATTTCCTGTGTAATGAAATTGTAAGGCTCCTTTTTCCCCTTCCTCCCCCCACCCCCCTTCCTCTTTTGGTTTTTTTTTTTCATCTGAGAGGAATTGCAAGGCTAGGTTGCACTGCTGGAGACTTTTCACTCCAGTAAATGGTGTCATCTAAGGAGCAGTGGATGGCACAGATGACTCTGGACCCTGGTTTCCTGGCTCTGAAATACCTGTTCATTCGATGACGTGCTTTGTTTGGTCTGGCTTCCAAAAGCTCTTCACATCTCTCATATCCAAGTTACATTGATATTGTTCTTTTTTTTTTCCCAAGGTCTTCTGGCAGCCTCAAAACTGGAACTAGTCATAAAGTATTCACTTTGTCACTTGCTCACCCCCACTCTTGTTGGGTGTTGCGTGGCAGCTGTCTGAGCTTTGCTCCCCTCCTTGACCTGTAGCAAATCGTGTACGTGTGCTTTATTTCATTGAAAGCTTGGGATAGGAAACTGATGAAGTGGTCTGGTTGGCGGGGGTAGGGTAGTAGAGGAGGAGAAGCTAAGGCTCTGTGTAATGGAACAAGTCTTATCTGTGCAGCTTTCATTCTGTTTGGATACAACTGTGTGCTGCTTATTAATATTTCATTTGTGTTGCGCATACACGCTGCTAAGAATGGTGCTTATCTAGGCATAAAAAGGCTGTTAATGACAGATCCTATATGTACCTATGGGTTTCCAGAATCTTATTACAGAAGTGATTCTTTTTGCTTACTTCCAGTGCTAGAGGCTCCGTTTACTTCTGCTTACTTTATTGCTGTGATTTCTTCTTTTTATTATATAAGGAGAATAGCTAAGAAAATCAAGATGTCTAAGGATCTTAAAGGACCTAAATTATTTTTACAAAAGAGTTGAAGAATTATTTGGAATGATTTCTTCCTTTTATTTCCTGTTGGCAATACTATTTTTGTTACTAGAGCTGTCTGGGGAAGTAAAGATGTGTGTCAAAGCCACAAAGTAAAGATGTGTGTGTATTCCACTGTATTTTAGCTACAGTTTCTGTTTTCGATCCTGATCTGTTACACAGCCATAAGGCAGGGGTACTGTGATTGTAATAATGAATGCAAATCAGGGTTAGGTATGCTAAGCATAAAATGAGAGTTATATTGAAGTGAAGATTTATGGGGCTACTCCTAGTTGTATCAGACAAGGATAAAACCATGGATGTCTTCTGTAAGCATATGGAGATATATATGTACATATATAGATATATATAAAGGTAAGGTATATATAATCTACTGAACCTTATTCTTCATCAGTATGATAAAAGAATAATTAAGTCAGCAAGAGGAAAATGAGCCAGGTTTTATTGCTATGATAGGATTCTTACAATTTCATGTCTATGGTGGCAATTTGGAAAGCAGAGGGCATTTTTGGCTTTCTCTTTGGTTTTTTGTTCTTTTTTTTTTTCCCAGTGCTGGTATGAACTATAATTAAACCAGGTACCCATATGCTTACATAGAAAGACAAATGGTCTGTTTATTTTAACAGCTGTTTAATAGAACACCAGCACAATCAATTAAATTAATCCCAGGAAATAAAACTTGAAATAAAGATGATATCTGCAATCATTTTTATTCATGGTTAGAGACCATGCAGATTCTTTTGACAAGTTGAAAAATCTTATGGGTGATGTTGAAAACTTCAATGTACAAGTGCTAATTCAATTCGAGGGGAAAAAACCTGACTTGATAGAATGATTTCTGTAGAGATATTACTTGAATATCAAACCCCCAAGCAATACAAAGGCAGCCAGAGTATTGTATGCTCATTACTTGAATTTTCAAATACTTAACAACTGTGGGAAGTATGAATATGCAAAACTTCCAGACTCTAACCAACATTTCTTGTATTCTTTTCTGTTCCTGGAAAGAAAAAGGCAGTGGTTTGTCATTGCATATGTATAACTGTTACTAACTCAATTTAAAGTTACATATGGTATAAGGTCATAGGTCTCTAACTCAGTAGAGCATTTAAGTAAATCAGCCTCTTCACCAGCTGTAGCATCTTAAATGTGTGCAAGTGCTCTGTTGAACTGGGGCTAAAATTTCAGCCCTTGTATCTTCACAGCTGTTATGCAGGAGAGATAAAAAGTGGACCTTGCATAGACAGTACAGTATTAAAAATTTATCAAGTCACAACTGTGGAGATTATAATAGGAACAAACTCTTGCCTTTAATGGTGAGGGTCCTAAACTGTTATCCTCTTCTCTAGAAGAAAAAATATACAAAAGAGCTTTATAATGAATGTCCCATGTGGGGGAATGGTTTGAATAAAAATTCCTCTCCTATGTGGAAGACCCCTTGACCTCCATGAGGATTTTGGGGACTTACTGCCACGTTGGATCTGAAGGTGCCAAAGGCACTCTTAATGTACCTAATTTTAAGTTCTGGGCCAGATCCTGCAAGCTCTTGTTTGCATATATAGTCCATTATGCCTGAATATTTTATGGCTGATTTCTGATAGTGCACCAATTTGTGCTAGAAAAAAAAAAAAAAAAAAAAGATATTTGTGCAAGACAGGATCTTCTGCTTACTGCTGAATGCTCAAAGCTTTGACATCTATTCCTGAACAAGGAAGTAAAAGCTACAAGAGTCTGGGTTTTTTAAATGCTAAAATCATGTTGCTATAAATAAAGAACACCACCAATCTCTGCAGGTTAAGGTTAACAGGGAAGTAGCAAATTATTTGTATTTGACTGGGGTTTTAAAACACATTTTTCTTACATTTAAAATAAAAAAACCTGACCTGTGTGTGACACTGAAGAATGCCACAAAAAAAGCAGTTGATATGCCATGAATACTTTTATCTTTTACAAGACAAGTTTTTATTTTGTGCAGGAATTAAAAGATTTGTTTTGCAAGCTTTTCTTCTGTTATACTTGCAGTCTTTCTCCTCCTTGCTAGCTCTTGCTGGTGCTGTTTGCAAGAGACTTCTCAGCTGCCTGAGTCCCTTGATGGTGGCAAGTAGGCAAATATCGTAACTTATGACAACAGCATTAATGCTCTGAGCAAAGAGCTGGCAACATTTGTATTTGCTCTGGGCTCTGAAAGTCCTAGTGCTCTAATCACTTCAGTGGGATCTGTTGGAGCATGTCTGTCCAACTTCACTTCAGCCTGAATGCTCCTGTTTCCTTTCTGTGGAAACCAAACGGTACAGTGGGCAGTGGAGCACGACTTGGTTGTGTTTCAGTATGGAGATAGGTGGTCATGTGCCCTGGGAGCTGGATAGTGCTTCAGGGTCCTTAGCATATGCTAAATTACAGTGGAGGAATGGAAGGAGAACTGTCATTGCAGTCAGGAAATGTGTCTGGAATCTGAAATGAGACTCAGTAAAAACAGAGCCCCTCAATTGTTCATTAGCATCTCCACAGTGAATTTTCTCCATGGGCAAATTTTCAGCTGATTTTTTTCATGTCTCCAATATTTAACCTGAAATGGGAAAATCAGTTGATGTTTCTGCTTAAATATTGTCAAAGAATTTGTCTACCTACTTGCCCACTGTAAATGTGTAATAATGTACTAGCTGACATGTGTGAATTTTACTGACTTCAAGGAATTTTTATCTTCAAGAAACCTGCTGGTTTTTAAAGCGCAAAATCATCTGTAAAATAAGCTCATACAAATGAAGAGATAAACACAGGGAAGGAATGGCGTCACTTTTACATGCCCAAAGTTCAGAACATGCCTCAATCTTAACTACAGAGGGCACTGCCAACTACTGACTAGAATTTAAGGTTTTAGCTGCCATGTGTCTTCCTATCTAAGAACTGACAAGTAATTTGAACACTAATCAATATGCTGCTGCTTCCTGGAGTTGTACACATTTCCTAATAATCAATCTGAATTTTTGTTTGGCTGTCATTTGTTAAAGATGATCAGAAAAGAAGGGGTTTGAATATAAATGAACTACCCTATTCCTCTAGGTTGTGCAAAATGGTGTTACTTGGTGTTAACTCTGTAGCTTGCTTTATGCATAAGAAGGCTGGCTCTGTATTTTGGAGTGCTGAATAAAAAATTAAAAATGCAGGCCAGTCTTTAGGAACATTTCACTTACTGCTTTAATAAACTTTTGTTTATGCCTAGAGGTGCCATTAAATTACCAGCCAGACATTAATATACAGTACACAAGGGATCTTGTATATAAGCAATGATTATTACTGTGTGACTTGGATAAAGCTTGCTGTAGATATATATAGTTGCTGGATGGGAGATTAAAAGCAAATACCTGTCTGGAGGAAGAGTGGTGGTGCTTAGGCAGAGGATGTGCCATTTGGTCAGTGTCATGGTTTAAGCCCAGGACAGTCAGCTATGTTTAGAAGTAAGTTATTAGAGCAGAAGCATGACTCAAGGGGACAGTGGACTGTCACAGTAGAAGAACCTTTGGTTTCTTTCATAAAAATAAGGGGAATCAAGCACATGGTGTGGATAATTCTGGAGCTAAAGGTACAAAGCATTTTCAACTGAAGTGTTGTTCCGGACCCCCTTAAACAAGGAGTCTTTACACCCCTAAAACATCTGTTGCAGTTGCTGACTCTGAGTGTGCAGGGATGCTGGGAACACTTAATTCCAAACAACTTGTTTTCTATGCTTCTGTACCCACAGTAAGAACATAACCAAAGGAAGTAAAGACTGCAAGAACAAGCTGGAATAAACACAGACCATGGATACTACTCTGGAAAGTATCTGTCTGAGTAAAAGGCTGTAGAGGTAAAATCAGAAAGCTGTGTTTTTCTGCAGGCATTGTGCTTGCACGCTTTCACAAACAGGTACAACTTGAAGTGGGGGATTGCAGGAGTAAGTCCATCTAGAAGAAAAAAAAGTCAAAATTCCTCCAGCTTCTGAAAAAATGTATGCCAATTAAGTCTGAACTGGGATTTTCCTTTACATTTGATCTACTTAAGCATGCACCAAAAGGAAAGCTTCCTATGAGGAAAGCTTAGAAATGCTCTCAGTGGGAAAAGGCACTATCATAACTTTCGCACTTCCTTAAAGGAATCAGGGTAGAACTCTGCTTAATGCACACCCTCTAAAGGAAATATAAGGCCCTACCTAATACAGCCTCCTAGGTTCTGCTGCAAAAAGCCCAAAAAAACCCAGATAATCATTCCCCATCTCTGTTCTTGGTTTTTGCTTCCCTGCTGCACTTCCTGAATAACTTGCATCTACAAGAAGAGTTCCTTCCTTCTGTTGTTAAGCACGGGCTCTGGCATTAAAGCTGCTTATATGGAAATAAATGGGTGAGATAGGATGAGACTTGTGAAAAGAACAACACAAAAACGATCTAAGATGAGTTGTGTGGTATAAGCTGGATAGATGTTAGGCAGTGAATAGTGCTACTTGGAAGTCTTTGTGAAACCCGATTATGTTGTAGGAATATTTAAAGTTCACAGAAGAATAACTCTTTCTTTCCTTGGGAAAGGGAAGCAGAGGGCAGAGTATCCCAGTGGTAGAGCTCTTCAGCAATGTTCTTGCAAACGCATGGAGCAGATGCTGAGCATGAGAGGAGGGAGGAGCTGGAGGGTTTAGCAACTTCAGTGGCTGTGCCAAAGAAACAAGTGATGGTGTTCAAGCACTCGATTTGCCAGAGGTGTAAAAGTCTTGCCTCCATGTATTTGCTTTCATGTTTTTGTTTTTCATGTATGCCATTATTTGCCAGCAATACAGAGTCATGTCCTTAGTTTTAGTTCAGCTTTATTCCCTTGTCCTTATATGATATTGTTTTAAGTACAAAGTGTCCCAGTTTTCTTAATACTTCATCATTTATTAATGCCACAGGTTGCAGGATGAAGAGTTCTCAGCATCCTCATTTTTTTTTTTTCCTGTATTGACAGATATAATACCTGATTTGTTATTAGATAGCTTTTAAAGAATCTCTTCTCTGGTTCTATTTTTTTCCTATTTGATGTATTTCCCAATACTTTATCTCCCTACCTTACTACTCGTTTTTTGGGGGGAGTCTTCTTTCACATTTGAGATAATTTTTCTGATTAACTCTGAGGGGGGGAAGTTTGAAAACCTTGGGGGGGAAGGGAAGGCAGAAGTGAACCTGATCAATATCAGGCACATCAGACCCATTTATTAATGTGTCCTCATGCCTCTGTAGGAGAGGACTTGTGAGGATGTCTCCAGGAGGTGGAGGAGGAGTTTGAGCTTTAATTCAGTTCAGAGTACTGCTAGTGGGGATCTCCTGGCAGCTTTGACCTGGTGGTCCCCATTTGTACCGAATCATCAACGATATTAATCACTGCATTTGGTACTAATAAGGGCTACAGTAAAGTGAGGTTGGTAAGTGTATATGCACCACAGTTACTTGACTGCAAGTATGATTGTAAGCTCCCCTATTAGCATTTTAAGAAAGGTCTGATTTACTAAGGGAAAAGCAGGCAAAACCTTCCTTTGTAAATCTGTACTCTAATATGTATAACAAGCTGCTTGGTTTCCATTCTGCAGGGGGAATCATGGCTGGTGAGGACTAAATGGTCAGGCTGTAAAGTTATAAACATGGTTTGATGTTCTAAATAGTCAACAGAAGTCCATATGCCAAACTAAGCACAAATGATGTGTTCATGCTTGCGTCTTTCTGTTGCATACCATGTTTATCCTGAGACTCTAGTCTCCTAAATGACCAAACTGGCCATGGTCAAATTTCACCATTACTCTATCTGGGGAGTGTACTTGGCTTTTCTCCAGACTGATGGAGAGCTGGGTCTTAGCCTGTGGTGAAGACATACCATGGCAATGACATGCAAACATCCAAGAGGCATGAAGGAACAGGTGCTGTAGCAGGATGAAGTCAAACTGATAAATCTGTGAAAATCTAAGGACAACTTCTCTGGCATTTTCCCTTGCAGAAACTAGTAAATTTGCTCTGTTTCTCTGCACCTTTAAACTCTTTTGTAATGTTAAACTCAAAAGTGACAGACACAAGAGAAACCAAGACCCATCTTCCATTCAGCTAAGTGAGTATGAAATTTGGAGCATGGGCTGTCCTTCCTCTTGGAAGATTTTTATACTGCAAATACAGCAGAGGTTTTTATATTGAGACTGCTCATTTTTTTTAGGTGTTTTGGTATGATTATTGTAATACTAGAAGGTTATTTTTGTAAGTGTAAGGAGAAAAAAAAATGTTGTCTCTGAAGTGTCTTATTAACAGGTTAATTCAGTTAATTCCAATTGTTCATTGTGAAATCATCCAGAGAAGCAATTTCATGTTCTCAGCTTCATTTTTCAGGTTTAAATATGGACAGCTTTTCATTGTTTTAAAAAAATATTTTTTAATGTTTTTATATTGCAGCTAAAGAAGCCCATATTGTGCTCTGAGAACAGCTTTATTATGCCAGTTGCTTTTTGGTTTTCTTTCTTCTTTTTTATTTTTTTTTTTTAATCCAACCTTCTGAATCCATTATAGCCCTGCTGTCTACTGGGAAACCATATTTCAAGCGCAAACATGAAAATTTCTCTAATCTATATGGTCTCTTAGAGGTCTAGGAGGAGAAGGCAAGAGAATATCATGAGTGGAGCAGCACTAAGCCAGGTTCTGTCTCTCTGTAAGAACAAGCAGGTTCTAGGAAAGGGATCAGCAAAGTCCTGTTTGTTGCCTTTTAAATTTTCTTAATATCTAAGATCGGTGCATGAAAATTTCACAATGGGCTCTTAAGTAAAGAAAAAAAAAATGCTTATTTTTAGATACTTAAACATGAGGACCCTTTATTACAAGCTGAAATACCCTCAGCATTATGCATTTAAAGCCTTGGGGGTGGAGGGTGGGGGAAATAGTACTATTACAGAAATAAACCCAAATAATCACAAAACCTTTTATCATCTTTAAGCTTCTATGTAGAAAAGCATACTTCTATGTGTGTTTAAGTCCCATTAAGCACTGTTCTAAATTGAACTTGTACATAATTCCTATTACTGCATTTTGCTAATGGTAGTAAGTCCCACAGCTGGCAATACCAAAGTGCTCACAGGTATTTACTAACATCCAGTAGCAACAATTGAAAGATCCCTTGCAGATGCCTGAAACAGTATAAGGACCTAGGCCAGGATGGAATAATAGTTGTGAATTCCATTTCTATGAGGAAAAACAGCTAATGGGATCAGTATAGCAATCTCTTCAAGCGCCTGAAAAAATGTGAGATCATGCCACTAAGTACTTGTGAGAAATATAAATGCGTTGTAAACCGTCCCATATATTTCCACTTTTTCTCCTCAACTTTCCTATTTATAATTAACACCTCTCTTTATCTTGTTCATTCTGAGTATCTTTGTTCTTTTCAAGTTAAATTATTTAATACTATCTCTTCTTCTCATTTAAGCTCCCTTTATCTCGTGATCCCCTTTCCTTTATATTGAAATCTCTCCTGTCTAAATGCATAATCAGATGACATCTGCTACTACAGAACTTAAAAATCCCAGCACATTCCCTAAAATAATTTAACCGTGTAGCTATTAGGCAGCAAGGTATGTTGTACAGATAAGAAGCTGGGTACACAAAAGAAATAGGCTCCATACGGCACAAAGGGGAGCCAATGTCTTGGCATCACTTACAAACCACATAAGACTGATTGCTCATTACATGAAGCCCAGAAGCACCTAGTCCACTTCTGCATCTTTGCAGAAATGAAAACCAGTCATTGCTCACATGAACAGTCCTGTTGATTTCAACAGATGACCCGTGAGCAATGAAGATTTGGTGTCACATAGCTACGCGTGCCATAGAAGCTTTCGTATTATACAGAAGGAAGCACAAAGGCCTTTAGAGGCAGGAAAACATCTGGAAGCCCTGGGGTATGTTTGCAGTTGCAAAAAAGATGAAAATTCGGTCATGTGAAATCAGAAGTTAAATTCTCATTCGTGTACTGTCTAAACCACAGCTAAATATATCACAAAATGGTGATGTAATGGAGATGTATGTATGCATGCAGCAGACCATCCTGGGATCTGGTTGAGTCCCAGTGGTTAATTAGGATATGTATATTATCTGTATGGAAACCTGATGAGGAAAGTGAAATGTTGCAGGATATACTTTCAGACGACAGACACTGAATTGTTTCTCTCTAATACTGACCAAATGCCTCAATGTGGATGACAAGTTGCCTTGTAGCAAAAGAGATGCTGTCTTGCAAACAGATTTGGGACATGTGAAAGTCCTGCCAATATACAATACACGTGCAGTGTTTTCTTCCTTCCTGCTCTATGCTGGGGCAGGGCTTACAAAGTGCTCTCTTATTTACAAGCAGAAACAATTTCATTTCTTTCACTTGAGACTTACATGCTTATCATAATAATTGAAGAACAGCTTTTAAACAAAATCAGCTAAAACTTCTGGTGGTTTAGGTCTTCTGATGCACGTCTTGGAATATCTGTGTGCGATCTTAAAGATTATGGAAGACGAGAGCTACATGAATCCACGTCTTTTGTGACTCAGTTGGCAAAAGAAACTTGTTACAAACTTCAGATCTCTTGGAAACAAATTTCCAGGCAAAACATCCACCCAAAGCAACAGAGCTTCTTTAAAGCTTCTTTTTCTTTAGTGAGTATAAATAAAGCATACTTTTTCTGTCATACCTGATGACCATTGGCAAACCACTAGGGGTCTTCTTATATTTCTTACACTTTTTTCCTTTAACTGTTCTAAATCTAATACATGGTGAGATTGTCTCTCTAGAGGAGAGACAGGCTTGGGACAGCACACAAGGGATGATCCTTTGGAGGGGAAAATCAGAATTTCCAGAGTCTTGGACTGAACCTGAGGCTTCCAACTTCAGCCAATTAGATCTGCTGTGAGCAAACATCTGACACTTGTTGGCAAAATGAACATAGAATTAACTTCGGTGGTAGGCAAGATTAGAAGTTCATAATTAGTATCCACCTGCAAAAACTGAGGGGCAGAATTAGCACCATGTGAAAACTATGATGCAAAACCAGGGAGAGGCTGCTGTCTTAACTGCAGGATTGAATTTTATTGCCAGACTGAGCAACCTCCATACTCACTCTTCTGCATCCATCTACAGCTTCTGCAGCAACTGACATTGCAGTAACTTCATTCACTATGAAATTTGGCTGCTTCTAACTTCTGATTGCTTAACTTTCAGCCTCAATAGATTTACTTTCTGTTAGTAAAGCTTTCCTGAATTGTGCTGATGCTGTTTGTGCCTTTCAGCCCTGATGGTGCAGAGTGAGGCCTCTGCGCCATGTAATGAATCAGCTGGGCTGGAACCCTGTTAGGAGCTCGAGGGTTGCGTACACATCCGCATCAAAATGACCTGGGAAAAACTGAACATCTGCCTGGTTTCCTGCTGTGTTCAGGTCAGAGGGCCTATGCTCTTGCTAGTGTGCTTTCAGAGCCGTGTGGGGAAAAGATGTAAGCACTCTGATCTACGAACTGTGCTGTGTCCTAGAACTAGGGCCACTTCACCTGTGAACGAGTATCCACACAAACATTTAATATAGTTTAGATGATAAACATTAACTTTCCATCTTTAGCTGAATCACCCTGTCCTTCCTCTGCAGTAATCAAATCCTTCTATACACTTTATAATCACAGCTTTATAACAGCCATGATGCATTTATTTTCTCCCAAAGCTGTCAACCTGTAGCAGTTGCACAGGTAAATGCAGTGAAGTTTTGCGATCTGGCACTTGTATCTAAGAAGGGAGCAAGGATCAACATGCACTCCAGTAAACTTTAGTGAGGCAGTGAAATCTGTAATCTTAAATGCACATTTTGGATCCCCTTGTGGGTGTGGGAAAACATATTCAGTCCTTATTAAAAAAACTCAGCTATGCCTTACACATGTTTAGACAAACGAACCTCACAGGACGCACATCATATGCCTCCTGAAGTAGCTGAGCTCACAAATGAGTTTTGAGCTATAAACATTTATTTACTGGGTAGCAGAGAGCAGAAAGCATGTAGCAGGGCTGTTCTTGGAAGCCTGAATGTATCTTCAACAGAGGCTGCGAACTATAAACTTACCTACGTGTCTGGAAAGCACACAGCAGATCTGCTGGGTGTTCTACGCCTGCCGGACCAAGGCAGCCGTGGCAGTACTGAGTTTCACGTGTTTTGAGCGTTTTAAGCGTTTCATGCTTTATCATTTTCTTGTTAATGTGATTTAGAGCGCGGGGGTTGCGACCAGGCAGAGGCTGGGCTAACGAATCCATCAGGGAAGCGGCGACAAGACAGGAACAGAAGGAACGCCCAGTCGAGCACCACAGCGAGGGTTTATGATACTTTGTTTTAATGGAAATGTATTTAATACTGAAACAAGCCCACGGCCTCCTCACAGGGGATCGTCTCCCGTCTGGAAGCCGGCTCGCTCAGCAGGCATCCGCGCACGGCGGCCTGGGGCAGACCGCAGGAGCCGACCGGTGTCGGCAAGTCGCGATAGGCGCTTTTCCTCCGGGCAAGGCAGATGCTTTCGGGTCTGTTCAGCCCGGCCGTGCAGGCGCCTTCCTACTGCAACACCAGGGTGAGCAGAGAGGCGATGGTAACGGGACACGGGGGCGCGCGCGCCGGCGACACGTCCGTGACCGAGCGGTCGCCGCCTGTCCGGAGCAAATCGCTTCGCAGTTAGGGCGGCGGGGTATTAACCGACAGCACTTCCACTGCCGGCAGCCTCGGCCTGCACCGTGACCCGCGTCCCCTGCACCGGGATGGGGAGTGCCCGCACTCCGAGGAACGCCGCTGCCTCCTCCAGCCGGGCCACGCGTGCCCAACGGCCGCAACAGCCAGCTCGCGCCCGCCCTCCCGCGCGTCAAAAGCGGAGCGTCACGCAGACGTTGTAATGTATCAAAACAGAGCGCACTTATCCGCCCGCGCGCCCGCACGCTGCCCCACCGAGCCCGCCGAGCGCCCGCGCCCGCAGGGAGTGCGCCGCCCGCCGGGACCGGCTCTGGCGGCCGGCTTCATGGCCTGGACGGCTATAGCAGCAACGGAGGCGGCTGGCGGCGTCGCCGTCCCGTCACACCACCCCGCGCCGCCTCGACCCACGGTGGCTGTCGACGCCCCCGCCTCGGTGCGGGGAGGCAGCTTGGGGCGAGGGCAGCCAAAGCCAGAGGGCGAAGAGGGAGGGTGTCGCCGCTGCTGGCGGGCCGTCGGTCGGGCTCTGCGTGTCTATTAGGAGGTGCGTGGTAGTGATGGCGGCGGTGGGTGAGACTTTTCCTGTCAGCGGATCCGGCTGGCCCTGCCGGCGGGCGGAGGGGCTACACCCCGCCCCGGCGCTGCGCCGTGGTGCGCCGCGCCGGGCCGTGCTGTGCCGGGCGGCGGGGAGCGGCGGAGCACACCATGGGGCTGCTGGAGCGGCTGCGGAAGGAGTGGTTCATTCTCGGGATCGTGCTGGTCATCGCGGTGGCGCGGCTGGAGCCCGCCGTCGGCGTCAAAGGGGGTGAGTCCGGCCGCTGCCCCGCTGGGAACGGTTTGTCCCGGCAGCTCGGCTTAGCGGGCGATGTAGGGCGCGCCAGCGGGGCCGCCGGAGCAGCCTCCCGAGAGCACAGGCGGCGTCGGGGGTCCGGCGCTACTTTGGCAACTCTCGGCGGCCGGCGCTGACCCCCCGGCGCGTTTCGGTCGTGCGGGCCTGACCTGGCGCTGCCCTGCACGGGCCCCGGTGGGAGAGGCAGTGCGTGGAGCGGGCCGCCCCGGTGCTGGGGGTGCAGGCAGGGAGGGGTCTGTGGGCCTTTCTTGGTGTTCCTGGGAGGGGGTGCCGGCCGCTGTGCTGCCGGGGACGCTGAGACTTGCTCGGGTGCCCCTTTGGCGTCGGGGCATCCGCGCAGAAAGTTTGGAGCTCGGGTTGTGAGTGATGCAGAAGGGAGAGCCTCAGGGAGCGGGCCGGGACACAGCCGGGCCCTCCGGTAGTCCCTGCACAACCAGCAGCTCGCCTCTCGGCCGGTCAGTCAGTCAGTGTTTCTCAGGTACTGAAGAAATAGTCCGGGGTGTGTTCCTGTATCTTTGCTAGGCACTGCACCAGTTGCTGGAATAACAGCTTACTCTCTTTGGGTTAGTAGTAGTGAAAGCTGGATAGTAACTTCCTTTACATGTGCTCCTGTTAAACTAAGTAATAACTTCAAGAACTCTGAGACGGGCATGAAGTCATTTTAGTTCGGTGTATGAATGTCTGCTCTCTGTGAGCTTCTCGAGAGGTGTAGCTTATGGTATACTGCCTTAAAATCTCAGGTGCTGTGTTTCAGCCAGATGATTTTTTTTTACTTTATAATAACGCTCATGTATTTTAAAGAGTTGTTGTTGTTATTGTTCCCCTCTTAATTCATCATGAAAGATGAGTGAAAACAATGAAAATGGTTCAGTGCAAAATGGTGCCAAATACTTACAGTAAACAATGAGAAGATCTGCCCTTTTCTAAGCAGCGAGGACTTGTATGTTTCTTGGAACAAGAGCTCATGAAACATCCAATGTTATTTAAAAATAAGCAGTATATCTTTATAAATGCTGGCAGCATGTGCTGGTTAGTTTCTATTGTAACTTCAAGATATTTACAATTTTCAAGAACTAATTTATTTTTTTATATATATATTCTTTTATTCCAACTGGTGTTTGAAGGTTTAAGAAAACGGATATAGAACATATGAACAGAATTCCTCTAGTAATTCCACGTTATGGGAGGGGATTAAGAATCTGGCTGTTCTTTTATGCGCATAGTTTTTTTTCTTTAATTGTATTTTTTTTCTTAACAGAGCTGAAGTTTGGGGATAGGTGATTTCTCACTGAGGAGCCAACCTTTCCCACTTTTCCACTTTAGGTTCTGGGAAAAACGAAAATGATTAAAAAAATGTATGGCTCTGAACATTTGCTGTGGCAGCTAAGGCTCCAGCACTTCATGGAGTTCAGGGTAGGCAAATTTCTGCTGTGCAAGGATCCCTTCTAACATCTGTGTGCTGTATTGCATAGGTGAATAGGACCCACATGGAGCTTCTTGCAGGATCCATGCTGTGTCTTCAGCAGACCTTAAAGACAACTTAAAATTCATAGTATGAGGTGGCTTGTCCCTTTCTGTTTGATTGTCATGCTAATTGTTAGCAGCAATGTGGGAGATCCTTTTAACTAGGATATGAGATAATTTTCCCTCAACTTACTTCCTGCATGGAAGCAGTATGATGGAGCACTTCATTTAATTATCCTGCTGCAAAGAGATGTCAAGCTTTGACATGATATTGTTCCTGGGACAACTTGCTTGAAAAATCTTGTAAGCATTGATTGAAACTCATGAGCACATGTTCCACAAAGTGGTATCTGTCCCTCTTCTGAAGCTGTGTGATCTCAGTGCTCTGAGGAAAAAAACAATTATTTTTTTCTCTTTTTAAAGCCAGAAGAAAGAAGAGGTGGGGGGTGGGAAATATCAACATATAAAAAAACCCCTTAGTTTGTCATCTTCCAGCTGACAAAACCATGCACTGTAATTTGCAGGGCTTTTGGAATGGTATGGGTGGTGCAGCATCCTTACCAGTGGAACACAAATAACAAAGATTTGTGCTGTTGCCACCTTCAGGGCATAAGCCAAGCCCTTTTTGAGTGTTTTCCTATTTGATGAATGAGCCTATTTAGTTCCTTTGTGAACAGAGCTTTCCTGACCAGTCTTTCATACAAGAGATGAAGGGGATCTGTTCTGAGCAGAGTTCCCTGTGCTCCATGAGCGTGTGTTTGCTCTAGTCTTAGAGGTTTCTCTTGTGTAAAGGAGTTCAGGCAGTCCAGCAGAAAAAACTTAAAATAGAAAACTGAGTCCTGGAAGAACCAGTGTTTTAACCAGACTAACTGACCCACTGCTTTTCTGCCCATTGTGTATATGCATGTACATATATGCTCTAATCTTCTAAAAGATTAGAAAAAGTATATAATTCTACGTATTACATAGTTTTCTGTATAACTTTACATATATTTGTATAATTTTTCTGTTTACTTTTGTCCCATCCTGCTTGGCTATTCAGTTAACGTGCCATGATTTTGCAACTAGCCATGTGCTTTGTTGCAACTTTAACTGTTGCATCTCTTGGCTTATTTTTACCTTACGCTCCATATAGATTGGTTGGTTTGGTTGTTTGGGGTTTTTTTTATATTTAACACACACCATTTCAGTGTCTCATCAAGAGAGTCCTCTCTGGGGGTAGAATTTGTGTTTAAATGACTTCAGATGCAAATTTGATTAGACTCAGTGTACGATCAAATCTCTCTGAGGATCATTTACCTTACTCCAGTGTGACCATCAATGTATCATTCATCTGAAAGAGCAGAAAGGATCTCTTCTGGAGTGTCAAGTAAAGGCTTGTTTGTCTGCTGCTGCAGTTTTGCTCATGACAAGTTACTGTCACTTGTAGAGTTAGGATATTACTTTGGTCCTAAGTAGGCTGCTAACAATTTCTTTCTAATGACTGGTTGAATGCTTGTGGAAAAATGAGTATATACAGTTTGTGCTCTGTGGCCTCTGAAGGCAAAGTGTATTAAGAGAATTCATCATTTTTATAGCAGTATAAAAAGTATTTTATTTTGGTATCCTTGATAAAAGTATACAAATGTAAGCCTTTAATATAGTGGAACCCTTGGAGGTGCAGGCATCTGCCCTTGCTGATCTCAGTGTGGCAGTGTGTTTGAAATGTGTTATTGTAGGAACAAACCATTTTGCCACAGCCTTGTTGTAGGGGAATAATGCAGAATTGTATTGCCCAAGGAAACTGTTGCAAAGTATGATTGGGTTTCCTCTGTGCAGGCAGGTGGACAGGTGTGTGTGTTGTGGGGGAAGGACTGAGACACAGATATGTGAATGATATTGATGGTCCTGTGGAAGAAGCAGCTAATACTTTTATTTGAGTGTATGGTTTGAGTTTGCTGATGCTATAGGGACACTCTGATGACGGAACTGTGAAAAATTCCCTATTTTCACATTTCCACAATTTGCCTGTTAGTTACCAGTAATTAGCCTGTAATCAAGGAAGCCAAATTTGTATGACATCATACCTCACTCTCCACTCACTGGCTTGCTTTTATTAAAAACCAGATAGCATGCTTTCTGTAACCTAATAGAAACCCCATTATTTTTATTAGAGACTTGAATGATTAGATATTCTCCAGATATTTTTCTAAGTATTCTCATTTACTTTAATGTAATATATGTGTATTGTTATCTGTTTGATGGAGGTTCACTTTGTTTTCTATGTCTGTATTTTTTAGGACCCTTGAAACCAGAAATTACCATAACTTACATTGCTGTTTCAGCTATATTCTTTAACAGCGGACTCTCCTTAAAAACTGAGGTACTGTAATTTCTCATTGCTTCATTCTTGTTTTGCTCTAAAAAGATTTGTGTTGCTTTGGATCAGGTTTGAATGTAGTTGGAATATTATTGTGCTGTTGTTGATGATGCTGGGAAAATGGCTAACAAGAGAAGGTAAATACTAGACATTTATGGACCCCTTTTGATTTCAGAAAATTCTTCACAAAGCAATGACCATTGATGAGAAGGAAAATGTGAGTAAATTTTACCCATCCACAAAGAGGGAGGGTTAATTGACTTTGCAGGGCTTTGACTAAGTGAAAGTGTTGAGAACAATTCTGTGACTGGGTCTATGCCCTGGATGTGTCCTAAACCCAAATCATGGTGAGACCCAGAAGAACACCAGCACCTGCCTTCTGCCACTCCTTCTGCTCTTTGGCTTCCCACTGTTCAGGTGAGATACAGGCCAGTAAACTGTGATAGAAACCAGCATAGGGTAGAACTTTGTAGTGAACTAGGTAGAGGGGCTATGTGAAGTCTCCATGCCTCTGTAGGACATAAACAGAAGGTCTGAGCTCTTTGTGCCTCTCTCCTTCATCTTGCCTGCTGGTGTGATCTCTAAATAACACTAGGCTAGTCAATTGACAAGATTGATAACAGGCAAAGATCTGTTGGCTTTAAGTTACCATGTTGAGTAGGCACAGGACAGCAGCTAGTATCAATACAAAAGGGTTCCTCTGCAGATGCAAGGCCAATACAGATACAAAGTCTTGGCAATCTTTTCCTATAGAATTTAGTTGTAGACAGTTGGACTTGAAGCGCCTATGTGCAGCTGCATATTGCAAACAGTGAGACTTGTTTCAAATATTGTCACGTTTTTTCAAAGAGAAACAATTAGGGAGTAAGAAGAGATGAAGGGGAGAACTTAGTGATGTGTAAAGGAGGCATGGAGGAAAGAAATGGTGGCTACCTGCCAAGAAGAGACGGAGCAGCCAGAGTTTGAGTGAAACACTGCATGTCTCTCCTAGTCTAGTTTCTTGATTCCTTTTATGCTGTTGGCTGTCCTAACAGGTGATGTCATTCGTATGTTGTGTGATACTGGTGCCTAAAGGAATCACCATGATATTGTCCAGTAATCTTCTAGGCAAACTGGGAACAGCTGGAACTGTACAACTTGCATGCATTCCACAACAACAACAAAAAATATCTATACCTGTATCATGGTTGTAGAGGTAAAGTTCCTAAAGGAGGTTGTGGTTGAATTCGCAGCAGCCTTCTGCCTGTGGCTGCCGGTAGTTTTTGCCTCTAGTTCTGCTGGGACACAGTGTAAGTGAAGTGAGTAGCTTTAGTCAATTCTGCAGCAGCTATTTAGAGCCTTGTGGCCCTGTGGGGAAGCAGGAAGAGCCATGTTATCTATTTGTCTGGGACAGTAATTAATCCTAATAGAAATAGGCTGTAGAGAGGAACTTTTTTCTACAGAGAAGAGAAACCTGAAGCACAAAGCCTGAGTAGTACTAATGGAGTGGAGTTTTCTGCTTTCAGTGTTAGGAATCTTTGCATGCAGGGAAAAAAAGGTCAAACTTCTTTCCCTTTCACTTAGTTGTATCCTTGAAGCTTTATATCTGTAAAGCAGCTGTGAGTGAGTGTGAAATCAGTAGCATTATCAATGCCAGTGTCCATCTGACTTTTTCCGATTAAGGTGATATGACTTACAAGTTCTTGGGCAATGTGTCATGTCTTACTTTGAATTTTCATAACTTTTTTCACCTGTGGTTCTAAAAGCAGTATATTGATGCAAACAAAGCTTTTACAGGAGCTGATATTTATGTCTAGGGAGCTGACCTCAGGTTGTTCTGAAAACATTAATTAGGACTGATGCTGTATATCCAGCTTTATGTTCCATCGAGAAGCTTAGCCTTTCCTGAATTTCTGCCATAGAGGCAGAAGATAGAAAAGGAAGAAAAACTTTTCAGTCATTGTACCTTGTGCTATTACTTTCTAAAATGTATATCAAAAACTATACTTAAATGTGTTAGGAGGCCAGGCCATTATTTCATTAATATATGTTGAGGCATATTTTAATTGTTTAAGGCACAACCTAAAGTTGGCATTATATATAATTTTAATATATCTTTTTATTGGATTGCAAAGTAAATAGCTTCTGCTTTTGCCTTTATTAGTTCTTGACCTGTGTGTTGGCTGTTTACCTTGGTTAATATGTTAGATTGAAACTAGTGTTTGGTATGCTTTATGAAATGATAAAAAATTGTGTGTTAACAGAGGCCTTCTGACAAATATGACAAAACTAGAAAAGAATTTGCTAACATGCATTCAGAAAGCATTTTACAAAATAATTGGCACTGTTCAGGGAGAGTCTGCCTGTGCATGGGCTTGTGACATTTTCAAATCTAGAGGTGACTGAGGTCCCCTTATACTTGTAGAGTCTGAGTCCAGAAATGACAAGAACATTTGATTTCACTTTAATATAATGCTCTTTTAGTTTTCAGTGACTGGATAGCTTGCTTTTTTAGAGTAAATACCTCCTGTAGGGCCCCAGAAATTAAATCACATACTAGAGTTATCCATTTCCATGAGGAATTTGACAAGCGACTGAAAACACTGTTTGCTCTGTATGGGTGTTTTCCCAGAGGAGTCCAGCTATGACCATCTAAGCATGGCTGGATGGCAACATGACTCATGCTGACCAGTGAGAAGCTAGGATGAGTTCTCTAAAGGGTTTGAAATACTGGGAAAAACAAGGCAACCTGTCCTACCTGGCGTGCAGAAACAAAGTCATAACTAGAAGCTTCCAGTAACTTTTCTGAGACTTCTACTTTTGAGGTCTGCAGTGACAGGTGCCTTTGTAGATAACTTAAGAGGGTGAAGGTTGTTTGCCATGGTATTTGTTTAATGATGACACTGTCTTAGGAATGACTATTCTAACAGGCAATCACTAGAGACGTTCTAAAAACTGGTAATTTTTATCTGTTAAGATCTGTACCACTAATATGTCGTTCCTTCTTGTACTAGGCTGGCTGTGTTGTAATTGCCTTCCTTGCTCCCTGGAAGCTCTAACCAGTCTTGTCCAAGTTTTTGTCTTGGATTTTGTTTTTGAAAGTATCAGAGCTTTCTTCAAATCTTTTATTTTTAAGGCATTTTCCAGTTGTAAAAGATATTAAATCAAAAAGGCAGTTCTGTATGTGTGATGGTGCTTAGATTGGGGGTGTCTTCATAGATTAGGCCACTAAAACATCTGGGGCTGGACATGACTTAGCAGGGAAGAAGGAAGAATTAGCAGCTTTGCTGAAAGAAGTCACTTGCTTTGTTTTTTCTCAATGCCATTATTTACTTTTAAAACATGCACTTTATATATAGGTATTTCCAGGTATCTTGTCTTCTCTCACAGGATGTGTTTCTACTACTAGATGTTTAATTTTTGCTTTCTTTTTGAGATAAGATGAAATAGTACTACAGTGAAGCTTTTCATAATGCCTTAGGTATTGTAACCGGTTATGTGTGAAGAAGGCCAATTTTTTTTCCATGTTGAGTGATACTAGCCTGCTCAAGAACTTTCTTTCTTTAAAAATAATTGTTGTTTCATTCACGTGAATGAAACAACATTCATTCATTGTTAACCAAGTGCTGAATGTAGTGGTACTTTCTTGGTAAAACCTGATCAAGATGTAAGTTTCAACTCTGTGTTTTGTGTAACTTGAAGAATACAAATGAAAGGGTTTGTGGTTTTTTTGTGGAAGGTTTTTAACCCTAACCCAAATTTGGGAGATAATTTTGTTATCTATTTATTTAGTAATAAAGTAACAAGGACGCAGTGCTGAATTGCTAGTACTTCCAGATGTATAATTACATCTGTGTGCATTTGGATGGTTGAAAATGCAATATTTGATTGTATTTCATAAAAGTTCATCTTTCTTGAAGCTGAAAGAGGGTGGCACTTGAAGATTGGCTGCTGCATGACTTTGCATGGAAATACACTTTTTTATAATCCTTTTTTTTTTTTTTTAAATGCCTTTGGGGTGTCAGCTGGAGAACCCTAGCAAATTAGATTTTGAATAAAAGTGCCATCAGTTCTTTTCCTATTGCATTGTTTACTTGAAAAGAGAGCAAGTTATTTTGAGAGAGAGGAAAAGGATTTTTTCTTCTCTTATGAGCTTTGAAATGAGCTGAAATGTACAAAGCTTTTTCCCTTGTACTCAAAACTGTGTAAAAGATCCTTGGAGTGCCCAAAAGACAAAAGTGAAGACACGGAGCTAAATGAAGACTTTATTGCTAAGAATACTCAATCACCACACAGGAGTGCACTTACACTGTTTAAAATTAAAATTTTCCTTGTTTTCTCAGTCTCCAGCGGTGTTTTGCATTTTATTTCTGTGAATTTTATGTCTTAGCTGTTGTTAGCCTGTTACACTCTTGTTATTCTTTCTTTGCTATTCATCATCCACCTATTGTTTTCTATATATTTCCTATTTGTTGGTACAATAAATAATCAAAATCTGTTAAAAATTACTTTGCTTTTTGTATTCCTTAGTCTTTCCTTAAAAGAAAACCCACCACAAATGATGACTGTAACGTATAAACGAGAATCACAGTTTGTGGCTGTCTTAGGCTAGACGTTATTTTGAAATCATGTGGACACTACAAATTTCCCTTCCTCTTGATATCAGCAGTAAATAAAGTAAACAGGCCGTCAGCATAGTTAACACAGGTTTTGAAGCAGTGGCAAAGTGCTAAGGCTGCCTGCTGGAGAGCTACTGTTGTGAGAGCTATACTGTTATTGAAATGGTGGACAGTTCTGTTGGAGAGATGTCCAGGAGCTGCCAGAGCTTTTATGTTGCCTGGATGTACTTCATTATTAAAGAAGGGATCAGATGATCCCTAAAGGTGCCTTTTTGACATGCACTGTCTTTGTATTATAAAGATGATCGTAGTTTTAAAAGCACAAACGTGATCCTACTTCGACTGTTATGACTGCAACTTCCTCTCTTCTTTTTCTCTTGCAGGAGCTGACAAGTGCTTTGATGCATGTGAAACTACACCTTTTTGTCCAGATTTTTACACTTGTGTTCTTCCCAACAGCAATATGGCTCTTTCTTCAGCTATTATCAATCACACCTATAAATGAATGGCTTTTAAAAGGGTATGTTTAAGCATAATGGAGTGAAATATGTTTATATCTGTCTTCTTATAGGACTGCTTATCCTGCAGTGGGTGCTTTAGGACTTGTATTGTGAATGGATTTTGCTGGTTGATTTTGTGCTTCAGCACTTTGCTGTCGGAAACATGGTACACACACAAGATTATCCTTTCAGGAGCTGGTCTCATTTTTGGGAAGTCTGGTCAGTTAGTTTCATCTGTGGGGAGCTTTCATCAGACTAGCTTTCTCTTTCATAAAGCACAGTTTGAGTGCTGTGCTGGGTGTAATTTTCCCTGTGGAGGAAGGAAAAGGAGTGCTGAAGGAAAAAAAAATGTAAATCGGTGCATAAATACTGTGTATGTCATGTACTGGTGTTCAATTCTGGTTTTAGTCTTTATTGACCATCTCTTGCATGTGTCCAGATTGGGATTCAGTATCTGCTCCTAGCTAAATTATGGGGGAAAGGGTGGGAAAAGAGAGAGTGAAGTTTCTGTAGGAGGAGAACTTTGAGGGGAGCAGAAGCTGTTACCATGAAAATAATGTGTTTTTAATCTTTGGTGTACTCTGCCAATGCATGCTTCCAAAGCTGTAGTAGTGTAGATGCTGCACAAAGGTGCAGTAGTGATAGATGATAAAAAATAAAAAGCTTTTTTTCACAATCAGAGGTCAATACGTGGCACCATGCAGTTACACTGGAGTGTTTCAATGCAAAAATCAATTGTTTTAGAAAGCTACTTAAAGAATCTCCATTGTTTCTTACTGCTTGGTGAAACATTGCTTGGGGAGACTTCCCTGTCCTAAAAGTTCAGCTTTTAACAGCTGATTATATCAAGCTTTTATTCAGCTTGATAAAGCTGTTTCTGTTTTACAAGGCCTAAACTTAAAAGAACATTTTGTTCTGCTTTTAAGAGGCTTCTGCAGGTGTTCCACCACATGTGAAGTGATCCAAATGATACTGGGAAGGTGAAATTGAGATCATAGGATCATTTAAATGTTAGCACTGTTTTGCTTAACCGTATGTCAAGGAGGTAACAAGGTTGCTGTACAATGTCCATTTGCTTTTAGCTATATATAGTAAAGGTTGTTCATTAAAGTTAAATTGTTGCTAAGTTTTTTCTGAGCTAGAACAAAGGCATGATTTTCCACAGTGAGCCAAAATTCCCTCCTAATCCGTGAGGTCTCTTTCTTAAGTGCAAAGTGCAAGAGAGTGTTTTGGTGGTTTTTTTTTTTTGTTCCTTGCAGCACTTCTCATTCCTTCTTTCCTATGACTCTTACACCACTTTGGTTCTTACTATTTAAGGGATAATCTGTGACATGGATGAGTATATTTGAATGTGTTTACATGCACACCTGTAAAACTGCATTTAAAACTGCATGTGTATCTATCTTTTTAAAAAATAACCACTTGTATGTGTGTCTTCTTAAACGTGGAGCCTAAACCAGCCTCGTTTTTCATGAAAGTGTGTCTGTATTTTACCAGTGAGCTAGTATACTTCTAAATGTTTCAATTTTGCAGGCACTTGTTCCTTGAGTACTGTTTCTGTTTCGGCTGTATTTTTGTCTTCCAGTGCAGTAACTGTTGTACTGAGATTTCATTTAAAGAATAGTCAGATTGAGGAGTTAAATGAAGGTGGGGCTTTTCTGTTGTGTGTGTGTGGTTTTTAAGTACCTTTTTGATAAATACTGCTGTTCAAAATATGCTCAGAGCAGCAGCCATTTTTTGGCTCTGAGACGTCCATTGGAAAGGGAGCCTTGTGCGAGCTGTACCTTCAGTGCTATGCAGGTGCAGAAAATACTAAGTTCTGTTCTCATTCTAGGGTAACACATTTTAAGGCAGGTACTCATAAGACTCTGTATGGTTGCCTGAAAGGAGAGTGTGGAGCGAATGTGAGGAACAGTCTGTGCCTTGGCCGCTCTTGCTAACCAGAAGTTCATCCTAATGCCCCACAGCTGTAGCCTTTATTCCCTAGAAACACTGAAGTACTTTGATGAAAAACAGGGAGACAAGACCGGCTTTGGCAAAGTCACTTTCTCTGTATGCTTGTTTAGCACAAATTGCAGTAGGAGCTAGTTAATAGTCCTCACAAAGGCCTGGAAAAAAGGCATATGCTCCCAAGGGTGTCTAGCCTAAGCATCTTCTAAGTTAATTTTTTGTTAGCTAACTAGGTTTTGCATTGACAAAAGGTGCATGAAGCAGGTTATTAATGTTTGCACAGATTCCACTCTTCTGCCATTCTTAGCATATAGATAGCATTTACAGCACAGGTGGTAAGGCACAAGATGCAAAGATCTGGTATAAGACATGGTAATTCCATACCTAAAATATAGGGCTGTGGACCCTACTACTCAGTTGTCTGTAATGTTTCAGCAGAACAGGTATTATTGTTCTTCAGCAAGTGTTTGGACCCCTGATGTTAATGCTTATACTATGCCTGAACCACTGAAATGTTTGTTTGGTTATCTGTAGTAATCTGTTAGGCCATTAGAGGAATGTGTTTCTATACTGGTAGAATTGTGTGTAGTTGATACAAAGCAAGAAGAAAGTTCACAGGTGCATGTTCTGATACACCTGATTAAAAGTATTTCCATTTAGTGTGTACCAAGTTTTTTGTAGATTAATTTTTTCATATGATGAATACTAAAAGCTGTAGTTCGGTAGTGATTTTAAGGCTTTTTTTTTTTTTTTTTAATTCCAAATGTATTATTTTAAAGTTGTGAGGGTTCACAGAGATCGTATTATTAAATCTTTCCCTTATAGTGTGGAAAATCCCTGCCAGCTGAGATGAATGCCCTTGCACGCATTTCATACCTCTCTGGATAACTTTGAACTTAATCCACCCCTTATCAGTTCAGGCAAGAAGTTCTAGGAGCTGCCTGCAGAGAGACCACATAGAGTCACAGCCGATGTAGGGGATGGACATCAGACTCACCATGTGTTTATCTACTGTATAGTTTCATACATATTTGTAAACATTTTCACACCATTTCTTTTTCCTGTATTTCTTTTCAAGATAACCTTATCCTGCTAAGTGCTGACAACCCTCTGCTTCCATAGCTTATTCACTGTAAGCTAAAGGTACTATGTAATTCCAAGGTGGTGTTTGGCATGTTGTGATTGGATTTATATATTGCTTGCATTGGTTGCCTCTTTCCTTTTCCACAGTGTCTGTAGCTGACAAACTGAATACCATCATTGCCATTTACCTGTTTCTTCTGTTCAAGCTTTTTGTATATTTGCAGCGTATCAATTGCACTGTAATATGCTCCCCATTGTTCCAACCTGGTTGATTCTATGGCTCTGATTTAGCACTTCTGTTTGCTACAGCTTTTTGACACTGCATTTCTCAGGGATGGACTAACACAGTTACAAGTGCAAAGGAGTTCACCACTAGTAATTGATTGTTCTGCACTAGAATATTGTCTTAAACTCCAGTACTGGAAAACACAGATTCCATGCTTTTTGGGGTTTTGTAGACTGTTTTATTCCATGCCTTACTGTTCCTTCTAAGTCAAAACACTTTTTCTTCACAAACTCTATATTACTCAGCCCTAAATTTAATTGTAATATACTGTGATATGTTCTTGTTTCTATGTACACATTTGATACATCTAATTCTTGTAATAGCCAGTTTTAGCAGACTGTCTTTGAAGACAAAGGAAAGCTCACCACTGTTTTTTCTTACTTTGCAACAGCATTTTTTTTGATTAATCTAAGTCAATTGATTTTACTAGGAAGTGAAAGCATGCATAAAAATTAAACATTTGATGGCCTTTTAATGTTCAGGAAATAAAGAGCTTAACTGCATTATTTTTTTGCCTTTTCAAGAAAATAGGAACTTTCATCCTTATTATTTATTTTTTTTTCCCCAAATAGTTGCAGGTATCTCAAAACACGCTACAAACTTTACTACATCAGGACACTTGGTGCAGCTATCTTTGTGAACAGAAGTATAGATATCTTTGGGAATGGTAGATACAGTACTGCAGACAGGGGAAATGGAGTCACAGACAAGTTACGTGTTTGGGGTTTTAAATGGTGACATGACTCATCACTGTGGTGGTTGGTAAGAGATGGCAGAGAAATCCTGCCAGCTGGTGCAGGGCTGTAACTGTAACACAAACTGGGTTGCACAGGTGATAAGATTATTTTTTTTTTTTTCTACTTGGCTACTTCATATTTTAAGGTTTGAGGTTGCATAGTGTTTGCATCATGTGAGGAATGTAACAACTGTTTTTGTTGTTTTCAGCTTGCAGACAGTAGGCTGCATGCCTCCTCCTGTGTCTTCTGCAGTAATTTTAACCAAAGCTGTTGGTGGAAATGAGGTGAGTTTTCATTTTGCTTTTGAATGTGTTTTTTTCTTTTTTTAACAGAAGTTCACACAAATATTTGTTTATGATGAGCTTGTGGCAAAACACTGACTGCAATGTGATACTATTGTGTTTTGTAAAAATTCTGTAATTAAGGCTTGGGTATTGTGCTGGTGTAAAAGGGAAATAGTGATATGTTGTCTGCTGGCATTGGTCAAACTGAAAGAAACTCAGTTTCCTGAGGTGATAGAAAACATTCTGATAGAAGTTGGTGTTAAGAGATTTCTGTTTGTTGCTGCACTGTAAGTGCTAATCCTGTAACGTTTGTATGCTGTGTACTGGTTACCTTGTAGACCAGCAACTTTGTGGTGAAGATCTGCCTTTGCAGTGATTGCTTGAAAGGTGTTTAGTATTAAGAGATCCTAACCAATGAGGTTGTTTCCTTTACACCTGCTTTCTCAGAACTGCTGAAGGTAGATGAGACCTGGTAGGTGAGGAAGGGAGAGAATAACACTAGAAGAGATTGGTTTTAAAGCTAGGTCCATTTAGATGCTGTTCTGGAGGGTTACAGCCAAATCTGAATTCAGCCATATTGCTCCTGTGTGAGGTTGGGTGAGACACTTCCAACTACATTTTTTAAATACGGCCATTAGTTGTGTACTTCTCATTTTATGAGTTCAGACTCTTGGGACCGATTAATGTCAGCTTTGAAAACACATGATAGCACTGAAATAGATTGAAGTTGTATTTGTACTGACAAAGTGCTGTTTAATTGCTCTATCCTCTGAAGAGAGACCCAAAGCATTTCAACTCAAGCATCTCTAATTACGGGCAATCCTGATGCACATTGCTGTCTCGTGGTTTGCTACCTGAGAACAAGAGTCATAAAATTGTCTAATGGAGGTGCTGTGGAGTGTTTAGTATAAAGAAACAATTCAGGTGCATAATAGTAATCAACAGAAAAGTGAGATGTTTTCTAGTTACGATTCTAGATGTAGGTGCTGTAAATTATGCAGAGATGCCACACAGTGAACAGTGAGGATGAAATGGAGTACTGAATGAGTGCTCATTCAGTGTTAGCACTGTCTGTCCTATCCTTAGAACAAGGAAAAGATCATCTGGAAAAAATACAGTGTGATTGGTTACTTGATGGCAATATCATACAGCATTTGTGTGCAGGAGGGAGAGAAGTACTTTGGTTTCTTGACCATTAGAGTTCACTTTTTTTTTTTTTTCATGGTAGTTTTCTTCTGAGGTGGTGAGGGTGTGTGTGTTTTATATCAGGTGAAACCCAGAAACCTTCTATCATGTGAAGCTTGTGTAAGTAATTGCATAAAACACTGACAAAGTAAGCTTGAACCTCTATTCTTCTGTACCAAACCGGTGTTGGAGGTATGTAAAAATGCATACCTTGTTGGTGATTTTTAAAGATAGTTGCTGTGAGCAGAGACAGAGTGAATTGAGAATTGGGTCTTGAGAACTGAGAGTCTCAGTCAGGCTCTAGGAAGATGTGCAAGAGAAATACCCTTTAAACATGCTCAGTGTGTGGCAAATTTATTGCCAAACTTGAGCAAGCTTCCAGTGAAAACATACTTTTGGAATTTGATGCTTCTCTGTCATTCAGACTATTGTTAATTTTTCTTCTGCAGTATAGCAAATCATATCCCTCATGCTAGGGAAGAAGACCCTCTCACATCTGTCCTCATCAAATTTCACCTAGCCATTACTGATCTATTTTTTCATTCTGACATGAGCAGGACAAATCACTTTTTCCCATTTTTATGTAAATCCATTCTGATCTACAAAGAATTTAAACCTGGGAGTCAACTGGAAATACAAGTGATTGTGCTATGAGAGCATTTGTTCATAATAGTGTCTCTTAAATGGCATTTGCCTCGTCAAGCATGTATTCCTTACCTAGAGAAATTGATTTGTCTGAGGGTGTATCTATGCTGCATAATGTACTATGAAGATAAATGAGCTTGCTCAGAAGCAATATAGTGAGGAAGCTCCACATGACCTAATTAGTCTGAGAAGTGTCCTGCTGCTTCAGAGTACAGGCATGCCCTCAGTAAGTGCTCTGAAGACCTCTTTGGATTTCTTGAAGCACAGTACATGAGAGCCGTGGTAGTTGGCTGTGTTATGACAGTATAGAAGGTTTTAGGTTTTCTTTATCTAAGTAGAAGTGACTGTTAAATGTCAGGTTGGACCTGGGTTATTCTCAAAGAAGTGTCAGGCACTATGGCATGGTAGAAGTAGTATTCAACCTGGGCTGAGGAAACAAGGATTCTATTTTTAGCTCTGTCATTAACCTGTTGGGTAAAACAGTGGGATATTTTGTCTCTGAGGTTAGCAGTAATGGATCAGGGCAACTTTGTGAAGTGTTTAAAGATCACTGCTGAAAAACCTTATGTAAGAGCTATATTTTATTGTTCTGGGACGGTGATTAAGTGTTTGGTCAAATACTTAAGAGAGTCTACGTTACTAGAAGCTATTTGGATGGGAGATTTTGCTGCATATCAGTTGGAAAAATTGTTAGTGAAATAACGAAAGGAAGACATTTTTGTTAGTCTTACAAGTGTCTGTAGATGTTCACTGATACATGCCTGAAGGCACAAAATAAAATGCTCTGCTTTTGTTGGCTAATGAAGGTGTGGTCATCAAAGCTGATACTAAGAATTCTGATTAAACTGTGTTCCTCATTTTAAAAGTTAATGTTCTGGAGTTGTAAGTGCAAACCCAGGTAAGATAAAAATCTTTATTCTTTAACTGTCAGTGTTCAATAGCAACTGTACAATTTACCAGTGTTTGTTTTCCTGATGATTCAAATGTGTGATATATCAAAAAAAGTGTACCGAAGTTTTTTGAGTCCTCTTGATCTGTAAGAGCACAGCAGCCGAACAGTTACTCAAGAGTTGAAATGTAAAATTGTCCAAAGCAAAAATCGGTCTTCCTTCTTCCTGTACATTGTTTGATCACCAACCCTGTGATCTATATCACTTTCAAATTTCTAGTCTTAGCGTCTGTTGGGTGTGCCTTCGAAACGCTGCCACGTTAGCCATTGGTACTACTTTGCAGTATGCCTGGCAGATGAGCCAGGTGGGGGCTGGTTTTGAAGTTTGGGACATTGCAGAGGAAATCAGACTTTATCAAAATCCCTTCAGCAGTAACCTTCCATTAATAAGGGAAGACAATCTTGCTGTATCCACTGCATTATGTTGGGGAGAGGCATTAGACTTGGAAGCCGAAAAGGTGTTTGGTGTTTGAGGGGAAAAACTTATGTCTTCACTTAGCTCTGATGATTGGTGGCTTGTTTTAGGGAACTGGAAAGAGCCTTCTTCGCATGTCATAAGAATTAAGGCAGAGGGGAGATCTCTGCAGCTTTATAAGAAAGAAATTAAAAACCAGCCAAAGAAATAATCGTACTGCAAACCAGTAGCAGATTTTTATGGGTGATTTTTTTGTTTGTTTTGTTTTGTTTTTTTTTTTTCCATAATCCATGGGAGAGAATGGTGTTGGTATTAGCAGAATGGAAGAACAAAAGATTCTAGATGCAAGGAGAATAATGGATTGACTAGCTCACTGCCAGTACTGCTTTTTACATGAGACTTAAGACAGACTTTTCAAATCTCATTTCTTTACATATTGCCATTAACGGCAGTGGTAGCAGCAGAGGTGTTTAGCTGTTCAAGACAGTATTTCTGTACTGCCTCAGTATAACTTGTGTACCAGTAGTGATATAGGTACCATGTTTCAAAATTGTCTGATAAGCAGCACTGTAAAATATTTACCTATGGTTGTTGGAAGAAGGTACGGTAAAAATTATAATTCCTTTCCAAAGATTCAGACAAGCTAGGAGCCAGTGTTATTCTGTCCCGAGGGGGTTTGGCAAATGAGAGATATAAGCAGTGGGGAGAAAAACCTCTCTGTGCTCCCTGAAAATCTTGGACAGGAAGATGATTTATGGATATTCTGTCTTCTGGTGGAAGTAGCTGTTCTTGGTGAGATGAGCAGAAATACAAATTGTTTAGTAGGGCTACAAATTCACCCTTATTGACTCTGTGACCCATTCTTCAACTCCTCTCCATGGTCTATGTATGACGTGTGCTTTGTTTTCTCACCTGTCTTTCAACTCTTGCTTCTTCTTTCTGTTTCTCTCTCTTCATTCCAGTTTTCCATCATTGTTCTTGTGATATCTTCCTATATGATGTTACTTTCATTAACCCTGCAGACAACTTTCTAAAATAGCCGATTCCTAGCTTTTGTCACAAATACATTTAGTTCATTAGCAAAGCCAGTTTCAAGTACTGAATTTAATTAGAAGCATATGAGGCCTTACGTGAAACAAAAAAAATGTTCGTATGTACAGTGGCAAAAAAATAAGGAGGAATCACCATGAAAAATCAGAATCTAATTTGGCGATACTTTCTCAATCAGTTGTTTCTGTCATCAGTAGCATTTACAAAGTCTCATGATTCATGAAAATGACAGTCAGTGTAGTTAAAAAAACTTGGAATCAAAACCAGGAGGCCTCACTTCTGTTCTTTGCTCTTGTTGAGTGTGAATGGTCAGGATTTTAATGACTTTGCAATGTCTGAGAGCACGGAAGGTTTTTATTTTTTTTTTCCCCCCTCAGAAAGTCTCATAGTTTTTCAGTGAAATTATAAAACAGATTTATTTAAAAGCCATGCATTTCTGCAAGAGAGAGACAAATAAATATGTCAGCATTTCTAGGTGCTCTAAAGACAAACCGATTAAAAACCTAGAGATCTCAGACAGAAATGCTGTAGAGATGCCAGATATTACTACAAAGTATTCAGACAGCAGATGTCATATTCTCCTTAAGAATCAAAGTAATGAAGAGAAGAGGTTGAAAATTAGATCTGTAAGTCTATTATCAGTTTGGGAGCAAAACCAATTTGAGATGACTTTTATGGCAGCTTAATGACATATTTTTGAAAAGTGTAACATAACAGGCAAGAGCTGTGATGGAATCGTACAGATAAATCATGGCAGACAGTTCATTTTATTGAAGAATACTTTGGCTATTTTGCTGTCATGCACGACAAAACTATTGAGGGTGCCTTTTTGTTCAGTTAAGCTGTAGCTTGTACGAAACCGCATAATCAATGTGCTGTTTTATTTTTTTGCAACTTTCATGTGGATCTGCTATACCTTTTGTATAACAAGGTGTTGCTTATGCAAGAAAAGATAATAGAAAATAGACTGTAATGAAGGAAGCTAGGAGAGTATTTACAAAATAAGATACAAAGGAGTTCTAGTATTGATTTTTAGATTTGCTTTCTGAAGCGGATGTAGAACATAAAACTGATTTTGTAAGGTCCACAGGGAGATTAGTAACATTTTGCCAACAAATTATATGCAATAGTTTTAACTAATATTTTAAAATAAAGAACATATGAGTATTTACTGAGAAGTGAGCACTGGGAAATTCCTCTGTTTGTGAGCAGTGGAGTTTTTTTAAGTAAAAACAAAAATGTGAACCCTAACACTACTGTAAAGTCACAGGAAAGGTATTGATTTCTCTAAAAATATCTAAAGTTCTTTGAACTGTGTATACATGTACATTAACCTTTAAAAGCAAAACAAAATAAAATGAATAAAAAGAAGTACAAGCTCTAATGGTTCATGATTCATACACTGGTGCACCAGTTCACCAGGGGTATTTACCTTTGGAAGGTAACACATGAGCATTATGAAACAAAATCATGTAAGATCTTCAAGAAATCTATATGTGTCATGATGTTTAGTTATCTTCTGTAATATTGTTCTTCTCTAAATATGTCAAAATTTACAGTAATGTTGTATAAAATGTGATTTCTAAATTGCACTTGAAATATTCATATTTTTAGGTTTTGTTTATGAAATGGTAATTTCATTGTATTGCTTTTAAATTCAGTACTGTAAAAAGAAAAAGCCTATTATGAAAATGTGGTGGGGTTTCTTCCTTTCTTGTTTTGGCTTGTTTTGTTTCCCAAGTAATAAATTTTGTCTGCCCACACAGATCAAATAGTGCTAAATGAAAATGTAACTAATTCTACATTAGATATACACTGAAGTCTCTATGAAATGTATGTGGGTGTCAGAGGACAAATTTAGGGAAGATGTCTGTACTTCACATGTACGAATATAAAGAATTAACTGTGTAAGTGTAAGCCTTGTATGGACATAGGAGCTGTTGTGCTATTAAATTCACTCTATTCTAGTATTACAGTCTAATTTTTTATGTATCCTAAGAGTTTACTTTTCTTTTATCATTACTGTGCTTTGAGCAGATGTTTTTTATTGAACTATTTATTGATACTTAGGGTTTTTTCCTTCCCTGAGTGGTGAGTGCATTTTATGTCCATCAATGAATAGGAGTAGTCCAAATTATTACTTACAATATGAATTTCATAACTACAATGTGTCCCAGTCATGCAGCTCCATTAGATATCTCTAGAGTTCCTCATCGTCTTCTCAAGTCTTCTATAACCCAAAGCAACTGTGGTATCTTCTGTTGGTCTGGTTTTTTTTTCCCTCTATCACTGTTCTTCTTTATCACTAGTATTTCTAATACAGATCCACTACCTGAACAGTTCAAAATGCACAGGATTTTCACAAGCAGTCAGCTCTGCTCTTCATTGAGTGGAAGCAAGTTCAGGCTAACAGTGAGGCCTCTGAAATTGTCACTTTCAAGCACCTTTGAAAAGCAGCTGATTTATGAACCTAAGTTGTCAGTGGTTGAGTTAGACTTGTGATAAAATATTTTTTTCCCTGGCTGCCAGTGCCTCTACATGGCTTATAAGGTGTCCAGTGGAAAAAGACCGTTTTGCATTCTTGGGATTAGGGAAGTGCAAAAAATATATTAAATCTCTGAATGGCACAACTTTATGTACTCTAAGATGTGTGACACAGAATTTGCAGCATGTTCATCGTTCCTAAATCTGGGATTCTTGTAGCAGCTCTGCCATAATTTAGAAAGTTATAAAATTGCCTGTTTAAATTATGCTAAGCTGCTTGGGCTGTGGCCAGAAACTACCTGGAATCATCACAGCCTTATGTTTTTACAGTTGTGTTTGCCCAACTGTCTTAGATCCAACTTTGTAACCAGAATATTTTCAGGGGCTTTACTGTTGCTGTTCTACAGTGCTTGGCTGGGGAGATCATTTTTTTGTCTGCTATGGTATATTCAGTGACCCTGAAAGCTGTGGCATAAAGAAGTCAGGGCAGAAGAAGTCTTGCTGTCACGCTTGACAAAAAATGGCCTTTTAAAGCAAGGTGGTTTTGTATTTGTCTTGGTCTGCAGGTTAATTCAGTGTAAAGTTGCAGTGTGCAAGAGCAGGAAGTACTGTACAAAATGCATCGCCTATGCAAAGCAAGCATTTGTAACTGTTTTAACAAATCAGTAATACTTCTGTTAAAATATTTGCAGAGTGGAGGGTCTACTGCCCCTCTTAAATTCAGCTTCTGTACTCTCTGCTGTTTGATCTTTATGGCTTTTTGAAAGAAAGATTGCAGCTATTTTACTAGTGAAGGAAGTGTTACCCACTCTCCCTACCTCAGTCATTTCTTGGAGAGCAGTGAAGATTCGAAATACTATTTTGAAGATAACAGTTTCAAAAAATTATAAGTGGTTTGTTTGCAGTGGAGTGTTTTATGCAGTCTTAGTTCCACTGAATGCCTGTGCAATGCCAGCATTCACTGTGTTATGGTCATTTTCTAATGGCTTTCTTTTAGTAGAGCAGTGCAGTTTGCTGGCGCTGAAACCTAGCAACATGCAATGTTCTGGTTCTGCTGTCCCTCACCTGGCTTTCAAAGCAAAAATATTAATTTTAATAGTAAGTGATGTGTTTATATCTTTGCATGTTACTTTTTTTTTGTTAAGTCACTAATAGAGCAGAACAGAAACTATGCAGCTTTGTCTGTTGTTTGTAGGGGGTTTATTGTTTTGCCATGAACAAGAAAGATGGTTCCTTCTGTTCATGTGTTCACCTGTTTCGGTGGACCTGGACCTTCTTGCACAAAGGGATACTACTGCAAATGGTTTAGCGTGGCTGTTGGTGGCCCCAGCGTTGTGACTTGGCATGAAAACATGTATTTATAAAACCAGCAAAAGCTCATATGCAACAGTATTGATTGTAAAAGAAAAAAAAAGTATTCAGTATTTTTTTTTCTATGAAGAATATTTGTAATGGTAATGTGCAAAGCATTCCTAAAATTTTGAACCCTGAAAAAGTGCCTTTTACTGGTATTGACTGCAGATAAATCCGAATTAAATGTGTCTATTGAGAAGACAGAGTGCCCTTTAGGAATATCTTTAGTGGATTTAGTCAAGGAATAGCATTACTGTTCTTGAAATGTTCAAGTTCTAAACCCTGGCTTATAAAGAGATCATGCTACATTGTTTCTCCTTTCTTAAATTTGCCTTTTGTGTGTTAAAATCCAAGCTTCAGACAATTTACATTTTGGTTCTATCCAAGCACATTTTTATCTGGTGTGAATATGTTTGCTTAGTGACTAATATTAATATATGGGAAAGAAAGCAATAAGGCTTGCAAATTCAATATTTCTATATTTTCTTTAGATCTCTTTTTGGGTGTGTAGTGTTAAGTCCTGATTTGTGGAAATCGTATCTGTAAACCATGAAGCAGGATTTTCTTTTAGGATAATGATTATCTTTAAATTTTATTCTTTTTCAAGGAAATTAAATTGATTTTATTATCCTTTTTTTGTCATTCTGATTATGAAAGAAGATTGTGAAGGTTTTGTCTTCTAAATTGTTTGTCAAATGATTATATTCAGTACATACTATGAAAAAGTGTCTTGCATTCAATGAGGAAAGCCTTATCTGAGTGAAGAGACAGAAGAAATTTCTGAATTCCTTTATTTATAAAAAAATAAACAAGCCTAAGTTTATTTAAAATGTTTTTGTAGAACTCGTATGGGAAGACGGGATATTTCAGAATTGTTTGCAGTTTGTATTTTTCTGTTAAACTTTTTGTTCATTTGTTAGAGCATTTGTCAAAAAGTGTGGAGAGCAGTAGAGCAGCAAATTTTCTCTGATTTCAAAGCATTATTTAGGCTCCAGTTTCTGGAAAATATTGGCCTATCACAGAGTCTGAAAAGAGCAAGCTGCTGGTAAACTGTTTCTGGATGTGTTGAAGAAAAGCTGCATGCCTCCTGGGAACCCTTTTTCAGACATGCGGTCCCTACAGCTGGGTGCTTTCCTGCTCCGTGAGGATATTTGCAGGTGTTCCCTTGTGCATATGGCTTTTTCTGTCTGCAGTCCACTACTACTGCTGCCACTTCTAAACTAACAAAGATGCAGGGGAAACAGTAGTACTCAGAGTAGCTGTAGCAGAGGCTTAAACTCTTGTACTCACATGGGAAGTCTCTATGAGAAGATGGTAGTGTTTGGGAAATTTTGAGGGGCAGGAGACTGGGAAAGCATCATTAAGATGTTGACTTTACTGTAGGTGCCCTGAAAGCACTATAACCCCTGATTATTCATCTGTGTGATGGGGCAGAAGTTTTACCATTAAATACAATCTTTACCAATCCGTTGAGTACCTCATCATATACATCCCCACTGCAAGCTGTGATTCCAGACTGTTTGCTTCTGTGGCATTTCGAGTCCCCTCACCACCCTCAGCCTGACCTCTCAAGGTCCATGCTGTCTGCCTCTGAATCCTGCCTGCTTCAGGCCCTTGTATGCATCCCCAGGGAGTTATCACCAACAGCCTCGCCACTCAGTGAGACAGTGCAAAGCAGTGGCAAAGTGGGAACTGGTAGGCGACAGAGTTGCGCTTAGCAGTATGTTATCTTTCATTGGTGTGTGCTTAACATTGTGAGGCAGTAGCTATGTGCTTTTTGGCTAGGGCTGCAAGCCAGTGCTTGAATTTAAGGGAAATGTTTCTGAAGCGGTTTTCCCCAGAATTCAGGGGAACAAAAATATTCCCTTATACTGAGGTGGATATAGGAGTTCAGACTTCATCTATTTATTTTTAACAATAAGGGAATGTTT
The DNA here is from genome assembly GCF_963264785.1 of Psittacula echo. Lineage (NCBI taxonomy): Eukaryota > Metazoa > Chordata > Aves > Psittaciformes > Psittacidae > Psittacula > Psittacula echo. The sequence continues at coordinate 65,824,379 of NC_137735.1, forward strand.
AGTAAGAAATACATGAGCAAACGAAGAAGCTAATACACTGCTGATCAGCTAAGAAGCCATAGACTAGCAGGTAGTCTAATTTAGTAATTCTGGTAATGATGTGGCACATAAACTAAAAAGGATATTACTGTGTTTGAACTGCATTATGTTTGAGCTGGTAAGTCCAGAGCAACAGTGTATTTCTACAGATTAGTTTGCCAATTTACATATATGTACTGCTTCCATGAAATTTTGAACCTTCCTGTTCTAGCTGGTATTGTGGGTTATTAGAGCAAGACTCCCAAAATGCTGGATTTCTAGAGTGTGGATGACTTTGTTTAGCTAGACCTTTTTATTATTATATTTTGTAATGATCCGTACTAGTTTTGTTTGTTGATATTATTGCAAAATGCCTGTAGTGTATATGGGGATGTATACTTTGATGCATACTGTGTGTTTCAGCTCCGACTGCATATCCAAAACCTCTTAAAAGGAAATCTCAATGAGCCCCATGGGGCAAAGTAAATTATTACATGTGGTGAACTCTTAAGTCATAGACCAAGGTCATGGCAGTGAGAGTGTATTTCAAAAAGGTTTTATCTGTGCTTGGAAAGCAAATGAAATCTCTCATCATTAACTTCAGAATTATAGTTATAAGAGGATTTTCACTAGAGGTGAAAGATCAAGTTCATGGCGGACATAATGGCGTCTGAAAAGTTATTTCTCAGGCATAATAGTGGGGCATGAAACATTCACTGAGGTTTTTACATTATCGATGGGGAGTTTACAGCCTCTCATCTGGATACTGAAGTTCAGAATTGCTGTCTATTGTGGCTTTATTTCCACCTTTTTTAGATTAAAATAACCTCTTTTTTTGGTAATTATGAAAACTTTTAGAAAAAATCCTATCTTCTCAGCTCTGTCAGTCTACGTCAGAGCATAGAGGCAGTACTTTCCTTAGTTAATAACTATACTCCTATAGAAATGTAGTTTATTAAACCTGAACGATCTTCAGTCCCTAATGAATTAATCAAAGCACATCTTCATGCAGTGATATGGTGTCTCTGTCCTTACTTGTTGATATTTCATGTAAACCAGAAAGGTGTTTAAGGGAAACAAGAGTGGAAAAGCATAAGTAAAACTAAGGTTTTTAGTGACCCAGACTATTATCCTGTCAGTGGAAATGGATATTCATGTGTCTGTTTATTCAACAGACTTTTACATTTTGCTTGATTGTGCATGTGTGCATGCATGCATTGCAGTGGTATCAATGAGCAATAGAAATCTGCTTGATAGTAGAGTCTGAACTCTGTGCCTGCATCTTGGGAATGGTTTTACTAATATCCCTGCCAATAACAACACTTGCTTGTTCGCAGAGTTTACAGTGCTCAGTCTGTTTGCTTATAGAAGTGTTGAAATTTGCCAGTGATGTGCTGTATTTAAAAGCGCATTATTAAACAACTATTGGCAAAAAATAATCCCTTCATACTTGCGCTTTCACTGTCATGAAGGTTATTACGTTTATGGGAAAGTTCCAGTTGTGGTTTTATTTGAAGGAGTCTGTTTAGTCCTGTTTTCCTATCACTTCTAGGTAAGATTTAAGGTTTTGGTATTTTATTTTCTTAAACCTTCCACCTATTTTAAGAAGAGGTATTTGTTAGAAGGTTCATTTGTTGTCTGAATTACAACTACAAATAACAAGTACAGACATATTTTTGGCAAGTGATATTTTGATTTCTTTGAAAATGTAACACCCCAATTCTACAGTAAGAAGGTTTTATAACTGGAACTAGAGAAAGCCAGCTCTAATAGTGGCTATCAGGTTTCATTCTACTTAAAGTACTTTGTTTCAAAAATCAATGTGTTTTTAGGGAAAATTTTCATGTATTCCATATATGTGATATCTTAAAAGTCCTTTGATTTTTAACCTGTAATAGGTTGCCTGTAATTCAAGAAATGACAACATTAAAGTTGGACATAGAATTTCAGTTCTGATCTGTGGATGTATTTTATGCTTCTGTTTTAAAATGGCATGTGATCATGCAATTTAGAAAATATGGCCTGCAACTTTTTTCTCTGTAATGTTAATGTCATACGTGTTATTTCAGAAATACTTGCTGTACTTTCATTATCCAAATGGTCTAGAATATCTGTGTTGAGTGAGCCTTTCTATATAGGTTATGTTCTCTAAGGTGTGTATTTTCATAATTTAGTCAATGGCCTTTCTTACAAGCAACCAGCAGTGCAGCCTCTGTTGTACAGTTGTGAGGGATTTCTTTTTCTAAGCACAGTCACAAAGATCTGTGACCTATTGATACTAGGATGTTTTTTGCTGTTCATACCTTCCATGCTGATGACTTCTGCATGGCTTGATTCTCTGCAATATATGATCTGAGAAACTCGGAACAATAGATGTTATTTGTAAGTATGGAATACGCAGAAAAATAAGCAGTGTTGTAAAGTGCTGTATTCAAATCCCTTTTGAAAATGAGTCATTCTGGGGCATCTCTGCTTTGTAACAGGTCTGCTGTCATGACCCCTTGAGTAACAAATGCCTGTATTGCTACATTTGGTTTTTTGAACCTTCCTGATACATCCAGTAGATAAAACTCAAAAGTAGTCATCTTCTGCAGATAACAAGAAAATACCTACCTTGTAACCTTAATTTCTTTTAGTTGATTCCTTTGCATTTTCTTTTTTCTTTATAGTATTACATTGAAATGAGTTCAGTTTTATGGGTAACAGTTTTGTCTCTTTTTAGATGTACATAAATTCAGAACAGGAGCCTCTACACTACTGATTTACTTTGGTTTATATAAGTATGAAATCCTATTACATAATGATGCTTTATGTACCCACGTACTTTGGGAGTCTGGCAGCTGAGCTCTCTAAGTTGTGAACAGGATTGAAACATGCATTTTTGTCTTCAGAATGCGTAGAATGTCTTTCTTATTGTCTTAGCAGTATAGTTATGCTTACCACCCTCCTAATTCTTCCCCCTCTGGTATTTGTGCATAATATAAGTCACTGTGCCCATTGTGTAAGCATCCTGTCATGTCTGTAAGTGATCACACTGATTTTAATTTCCCTCCTCTTTCAAATCATCAGCCAGTTCCAGCATGTTGTCATCTTCCTTACTAATAAAAAACCATGTTGAAATCTGCAGTAATGTTATGTTTCCCAGGATGCCTGGTCTTAGTAGCAGTCAATGTTTCTAAATTGCAAGACATTATCTTAGTCAGGTGAATCACTTGTTATACTAACTTATCAGTATCTTGTGAGGATGGCTCATTTAGCAGTACTTCCACCAGGTTGTGTTTATTGTATCTTTATCAGCAGTTGTGAGTTTTTTGTTTGTTTTGTGGGTTGTGAGGGGAAGGAGTGTCTTTCCTTACTCTAATAGCTTTTTGCAGGCTAATGCAGATGTGCCATACAACAGATTTTAAGGAGATTACCTGTCTTTCAGATTTCACCTTCCTTCTAAATTGTGTGATGGGAGGCAATGGAAAATTTCATTTTGTCAAGTTATTTCCTCCGGTAGAGCATATTATAATAGGCTGAGACTATTCTGAGCTCTCTCTTCTTAGATGTTTTTACAAAACTAGAAATAGTTGATTTTTGTTTTCCTTCTAATTAGCACATGCCAGCTGCTACCATCAGAAGAAAACCTGTGCTGCTGGTGAGGGTACCTGGGAACTTGGGCATGATTTTTCTTCTTTATCCTAGTATAAATGAGACATTTTTCTGTTCAAGTCAAAGCAATGGACTGGATAAGAGTAGGTAAGAGTCACAAATGAAAATCTGGTCTATACAATTTGTAGTAGATGAATTCCAGAAGCAGTGATTGGTCCTAGCTGGCGTCCTTACGCTAAAGTGTTTAGTTGATATAAAATGCTAAGTAGATACATAAATAAGTACAGTACTGCATTTTTGTCCACTGTATTCTCATGATAATTACTATCTTTTGAAAATACAGTCTTTGTTTCAAATAAATGAAACTGTGCCTGTAAACTTAAAATAGAAGAGTGAAGACAAGTATCAGTATTGTTTGCACTGTAAATTATTCTAAACATGGAGCGTTAAATATGAGTTTAAGTGTATGTCATTATCTTGAAGTTAGAATAATCATGCTTATCTTTCTTTAGGAAGTGTGTTCATTGGGAAAAATCACTAAGCTTTCCCTCTGCTATCTCCTTATGCAGATATTTAAGGCCTATAAAGTAATTTTATTAGCTGACGAGCTACTTAATTACAAGATAAGAAATAGAGCTTTGCTCTGTGGAGGAAATGCGGAGTTCTTCCATGTGCATTCAGAAGCCTATTTCCTCTGGCCTTCACTGGAGGTAAAGGCAGCTTCCAAACCTGGGAGACTTTAATCAAAGTAGCTTATAGATGTTTTCTCCTAGGTTTGTTTATACATAAAGAAATAAAATATTTAAATCAGGAAGAACTGCTTATTATACATATAGTCAGCAGTGAACTAGAGAGTTATACTGTTAAGTGCCCTAGATTAGGAAAGAAGAAAGATGTAATATGCATCTTGTTATATAAAAGATGTGTATGTATATTGTATACAAGGCTTGTATATACAGCTTTTCCATATATATGTTGAAATTGGGAGTCCTAGTTAGAGTTTAGTCCTTGGGCAGAATTAATGGTTCTGCAGTGAGATCAATGCTTGAACTGTATGTCATTTAAAATATTGTTCATTAACTCTTTTGGGTGTAGACTAGGTTCTTGGAGGAGTTCCAGATGTTGTTCAGGGTGTTGTTATTAATGTCTGAAATGGCTTTTCCTCTCCTACTGTAAGGGCAGATAAATGGGAGCTGTTCCATTCCATTTCCAAATTATGAGAACTGTTAACATGGATTTTGTTTGAAGACCTTTTTTCTCTGGAGTTTGTTTTCATATTTGATTTACCTTTGTATGGATATGTTGGCATTCCTTTCATGTTGCAGTGCTTGCTTCTTCCAGCTGTTAAAGTTTTGGAGAATGGCTGTGGGGAGTTTTATTTACTGTTAGAAAACCTCACTGAATAGCTGTAATTTCATAATAGGTAATGCAAGGCAGTGTTAGTTACCAGTGTTTGGATACCCATAGAACATAAATCAATACTTAGAGTAAACAGAAGAGTATTTATGTTCTGATGTGTTTGCTTATTTGCTGTTGGAGTCCTGGTGGTGGCATATGGCTTTGAAAATAAGTCTGTAATATGTATATCTAAGCTGTAACTGTCATATTTAAGACACTCATACAAAAATGTGCTTTTAGACAAGGTGAGAAATGCTTGTTAGAACCTATATCTGTATCCTGTGTATATTTGTATCTTTAATATGTAAGAATTAGTATGGGGTTTGTTTGCTTTATTGACTAACTGCTTATTTTCTGTGTATTTTGTAAAGTACATCTTATGTGTTCATATGTGGAGTATTTATTTTTTGTTGATTTAAAAGTAGTAGGGGGAAAGGTAAGTGTGTGGGATGCACCATTCAAATTCTATGGCAAGTGACAACAGAGGGTGTATAATTAAGCTTGTACAGTGCATAAAATACCAAAATTAAAATTCAGCCTACATTTTACTTAATTTTTTGGTGTTACTTGTATTAATGCCATCTCCACTGAAACAATCGTGCTGTTTTTTTAAACGCATTAGTTTGACCTGTTCTACCTTGCAACGCTTTTCTTGTTACACTGCACTCTGTATTGTTCTGCAGTAGATGGTGTATTAATAAATAAACGTGAGTTTTTAGTGTGGAATGTTTTATGACTTTTTTGATTCTGTTGCATAAAGCTGCATAGCTGCTTACGAGCTGCAGTAGTCACGGAAGTCATTAATTAAACTGTAACAAGTTGCTATTATAGCAGTGCTTTCAAGAGAAATATTTGTTGGACGTGTGTTGTATGCAAAGAGCATACAAAACAGTTTATGTTGTCCTGGTGCTGCTGGTATTCAAAAATTGAATTATTTGGACTAACCCACATTCCCTCTAACAACATACCTGCTTGGTGAGAAAGCAAAGGAGAATTTGCTTGATTCATACTCAGAAAAAAATTGCATAGCATCTTTCTGAATCTCTGAAGTACGCTGAACTGTTCAGGAGGGTTTGTTTACTGTTGATGTGATGTAACTAAAACTAGTGAAGCACAAGTTCTTTTTGTCTTGATCTAGCTTTTAACAGTGCATTAGGAAGCTGCTAACATACATTGGGGTAACTTTTAGTATTGTTTCTCCTCCCGAGAGTGGGATGTTGTGGCTGGAAGAAAGGAGGATATCTGTGGTGTGAGAAATAGGAAGAAAAAGGAAGTAGGATGATCTGTAACAGCATGATCCCTAGTAAAGTTTAGCACACGATTTTCAAACTGCTTCTGTCTGTAGCACTTTTTAACAGTTTTGACAGGATCTGTTTTCTTTGGGAGCTGGTGCGATACAGCGGATTAGTCAGAGGTTTTTCCGAAGCTTTGTTCTGAATACTTTGAAAATATCCTGAAATGAGGCAAAGTTAGATCATACAGGTCTGCCCTTAGAAAAGGATTAGAATCTGAATGTATTTAGCATCCATTTTTTTAAGTTGCTCTTGCCAGTGGAAGGGAAGAAAAGGTGTGGTAGTTGGTTTGAAACAGAAAGGACAGCCACACAGAACTGATCTCTTCCTTACTGCTATTATTATGTGCCACCCCTAGGTTTTAAAAGCAATGCTGCTTGAAGTACATGGCTGGGAAAATGTTTTTAGTATGGGTGTGCTTACTGCCCTCAGAAAAATACATGTGATTTTTATTTCTTCCAGGTCTGAGTGTCCTGGTTCTTTCTGTTACCAATTGCAGGCAGTAAGCGTGCATTGGGAACACCTAGGATATAGGAGCACTGCTGCAGGAACGACGCAGGAACATCCACATGTAGGAAAAGGGCCTTCTGTAACAGTTTTTGTTCAGCTGCCAGTGTCACATCTGATGTGATCTATGGTGGTTTGAGGAGGATGGGAATCTGATGGACTGGAATCTGTGGCAAACCTCAGATATCCTGTTTAGATGGTAAGAGAGTCTGGCCTTAGAATTAAACCTTTCTTTCTCTGTGTTTGCAGCCCATCTTACCCCTGTGGGCTCCATGCATTGTGAATTGCCCTGTTTCTAAGCCCGGAGCACTTGGCTGAATCTGTTGCAGTCGTCAGAGGGTCATACTTCAGGGATAACACTGCTCCTGGCAGCTAAACCCCATGAATTAGTCAAAAATAGAGTGTTTGGATGTTGGAGTCGGGGTTTTTTGTAGGCTTTTAAAAACACTGTTTGATCATGCAGTGTGTTGACCTTTCAATAAAATCTTCATTAAATCCACCCATTCCTTGCTGTTTTCTTAGTTCTGTTTGCCTTTGTCGCACGCGCTGTCTTGGATTATCATTCATTAGCTTCTCCAAAGAGATTAACAGTTCCTTAAAACAGGATCGTGTGCATTCAGAAAGCAGAGCTGGAGACTAGAAAAGCCACAGGATCCCTATAGAAATTTGAAGACAATTTTGATGCTGTAGTCCACTCAAAAATCTGCTGATACTGTAATGTTTTTTCCCTTGCCAGGACCCTCCTTGCCTGGTGTCATTTCTTGAGCTCTCCTGGGATAAGATTAGTCTAAAACAACAAAGTAGCCAGATGTCTGGTTCTGAGAGAGTCCCAGAGGCCTGGGTATGGTAGGCAACAGTAACCGCTTGGGGCACAAGATCAAAGATACCTGAGAATTACTTATGGGCACATACTATGTGTCATTCCCATTATTAACAGTCTGAGAAAATTTGTATCCCTAATTAACCCTTTTGTTGGTTAAATTTTCTTTCCAGTACAGTCCTGTCTGTAATAGCTATTTGTTCTCTTTGGTACTGTTACGTAAGTACATGTTAGTTAAAAAAAGAAAACCACAGTACTCTCATAGTAGCAAATTTATGTAACCCATCCAGATTCTTTTTATCATGGTTGTTTGTAAATGTCAGAAGTTAGCACCATTTCTTTCTGTTTACTATGCCATCCTCAGGGCTGGCGTTATTCGTACCCAGAGCTGTGTCGATAAGAATAGGTAACTTGTCAGAGCAGTGGTTTTAGTTCATTGCTTCCTAATCTGAAATGAATTAGAATTTAATCGCAGAGGCAGGATGTCTGCACATCACTGCTTTTCTCCATACTGATATTTCTAATGAAATGCTAATTAATATTTTTTTATTGATCTTCACTTGTTCGTGTTATACTCTGAAATAACTAAGATTGTAAGTGCTGTCTCTGAATTTTTGTAGTGGTTTTGGAATGGGTGGCTTCTGAAGAGAGAGAAAAGACTTCCTTGCTCTTTTTTTAATCCTCCAGATGAAAATACCAAGGTCATGAGTGGAATGTCTGTTTTACTAAATGATTACATTGTCTGCTGTTGTTGAACTGAAGACTCAGTACAATTTTTCTTCACTTTTCACAGTATCACATTATGCTAGAGATTGGAAGGGACCTCAAAAGATCATCTAGTCCAATCCCCCTGCCGGAGCAGGAACACCTAGATAAGGTTACACAGGAATGTGTCCAGGTGGGTTTTGAATGTCTCCAGAGAAGGAGACTCCACAACCCCCCTGGGCATCCTGTTCCAGTGTTCCATCACCCTCACTGAGAACAAGTTTCTTCTCAAGTTTAAGTGGAACCTCTTGTGTTCCAGTTTGTACCCATTACCCCTTGTCCTGTCATTGTTTGCCACTGAGAAGAGCCTGGCTCCATCCTCATGACACTCCTCCTTTATATATTTATATACACTAATAAGGTCACCCCTCAGCCTCCTCTTCTCCAAACTATAGAGACCCAGCTCCCTCAGCCTTTCCTCATAAGGGAGATGCTTCACTCCCTTAATCATCTTTGTCGCCCTGCGCTGGACTCTCTCCAGCAGGTCCCTGTCCTTCTTGAACTGAGGGGCCCAGAACTGGACACAATATTCCAGATGCGGTCTCACCAGGGCAGAGTAGAGGGGAAGGAGAACCTCTCTCGACCTACTGACCACCCCCCTTCTAATACACCCCAGGATGCCATTGGCCTTCTTGGCCACAAGGGCACAGTGTTGGCTCATGGTCATCCTGCCATCCACTAGGACCCCCAGGTCCCTCTCCCCTACACTGCTCTCTAACAGGTCATTCCCCAACCTATACTGGAACCTGGGGTTGTTCCTGCCCAGATGCAGGACTCTACACTTTCCCTTGTTATATTTCATCAAGTTACTCCCTGCCCAACTCTCCAGCCTGTCCAGGTCTCGCTGGATGGCAGCACAGCCTTCTGGTGTGTCAGCCACTCCTCCCAGCTTAGTGTCATCAGCAAACTTGCTGACAGTACACTCAATTCCCTCATCTAAATCATTGATGAATATATTAAATAATACTGGTCCCAGTACTGACCCTTGAGGCACTCCACTAGATACAGGCCTCCAACTAGACTCCGCCCCATAGACTACAACTCTCTGGCTTCTGTCCTTCAGCCAGTTCACAGTCCACCTAGCTACCTGATCATCCAGACCACACTTCCTCAATTTAGCTATGAGGATGCTGTGGGAGACTGTGTCAAATGCTTTGCTGAAGTCAAGGTAGACTACCTCCACCGCTCTGCCATCATCCATCCACAATGTTATTTCCTCATAAAAGGCTATGAGGTTGGTCAAGCATGACTTCCCCTTGGTAAAGCCATGTTGACTGCCCCTCATAACCCTCTTATCCTTGACATGCCTTAAGATGGCATCAAGGATAAGGTGTTCCATCACTTTCTCGGGGATGGAGGTGAGGCTGACCGGTCTATAGTTACCCGGGTCCTCCTTCTTGCCCTTTTTGAAGGCTGGAGTGACATTTGCTTTCCTCCAGTCCTCAGGCACCTCTCCCATTTCCCAAGACTTGGTAAAGATGATGGAGAGTGGTCTAGCAATGACTTCCGCCAGTTCCCTCAGCACCCGCGGGTGCATCCCATCTGGACCCATGGACCCAGATAATTATTTTGAATAATTAACTCTAGTTATCAGAGATACCTGTCTTTTACGACTGCTAAAATCTCACTTTCTTTAACATGGTTTAACATTAATGCGTGGTAAATACTGTATGCATATGTTTGAATGGGAGGGTGCAAGTTTCTGGTCACACTGGATGTGTTTGCAGCCTGTATTACATGTGTTCAACATTCTAAGAGGCATTTTTGAGTGAGTAGTGAGTGAGGAAAAGATCCCTGGAGTGATTTAACGGACTGAATTGATTTGTCTGTTTCACTCTTGACAGTCTCTCTTAAAAACATTTTATTTGCACAAGAACCCCCAAAACTGATCTGCCTGAAAGCATATTGTGTTTTTACTGTTGACATAGGTGTACCTGCTGCCTGCACCTTTTACAGTGTTAGAAACACGGCCATGACTGCTACTCTGTTGTCCCCACTCCCATTCAGTTGCACACCTCATCAGTCTTTTTCTACACCCAAAGCAGTGTTTTAAAAAAAACCAACATCTAAACAAATGTGTAGTCAAAGTATTCTGGTGAATGCAGGGTTATTTAACCTTTCAGGCCTTATGGCTGTCAGCAGGTGTAGCTGATAATCTTATGAACCATATTAAAATGTTCATAGGATGGAGACAGGTATTGTGCTTCTTGAAAATGCAAGGGGAGGGGGAGCCATGAAGGAGTGTTTCACAGGCAGAGGAAATAGCTGTCTTCATATGGATATTGGCACTCTGGATTTTGGATCATTTGATGCCATTCATGTGCCAGACATAGGGCCATTACTGTGACTGGTCGGGAGCCACATGCTGCTCGAAACTATCCTGTGATGGTAACTGCTGGGTGATCTCTCTCTCCCCTTATCTTGACCCATGAGCTTTTAATTATATTTTCATCTCTCCTGTCCAGCTGAGGAGGAGGGAATGGTACAGTGGCTTTGGTGGGATCCTGGCATCTAGCTGAGGTAAACCCACCACAGCAAGCTGAATAAGTTTGAGTACATTAAGGTCTTATATTGCATATTAATGAATACTGCTTCATTCTGGGTACTTCTGTTACAAAAGTCTTTATGAATTTGGAATAGCTCTTTTACAGGAAAAAACATATAGGAACTAGAGACACTGCTCCCTATAAATCTGTGGGAGGAGTGTTCTCTAGTTAGGGATAGTGAGCATCTAGGGGTTAGAAAGTCTTATTTGTTCTGCTGGCACAGCTATATGTGGAAGAAAACAGTTGTCTGTTGCACTGATGTACTCCACTCCGGTATTTAAGAATGAAACTGTAGGAACTGTGTTAGCTATCAAAGAGCAAGGGTTGTAGTCAGTGTAAAAGAAAAACAAAGATGGTTGAATTAAGGGATAAATTATGAAGGAAATTAATCATCAGCGTGGACCTAATAGTTTGTTACTTCAAGGCAATATGGTTTTTTTTATAGCCGTAAGATATTTTAAACAACAAGTATATATTCTCTCCATACTGCAACTTTTATGTTTAGTAATTTCAGGACTGTTCACTGTTTTAAACAGCCCGTCGCAATCCAGGCATATCCCATATCAGAAGCTTAAGCAACAGCTTTGCCTTTATTTATGTGAGCCATTGCAATGTTCTGACCTTGGGCTGTGTAAAATCAAGTCTAAAAATCTCCTATTAACTTAATTGAGGCATGGATCTGATCTAAAGATGATGCCATGCAATAATTAAAAAACCCTATATTTCCATTCACAAGTTTGTTTCTGTTCACATGTTCTATTCACAACATCTGAATTAATAAGAAAAAATTATGACTGTAACCAACATTGCAGTTTCCTGTTGTCATCCTGTGGCAATATGTCTGTAAACACAAAGCATTCACCACCAACAGCCAAAACTACTTGATGACTTAATTATACTCAATTTTTTGCTCGAGAATTCTTGCCATTGAATTTCTTATTTTCCATCATGTCTGGTACAATTTATCTTTACTTCGGTCTGTGGAGTTTCTAACCTGTAATTTGGAGAAGGAAGGAAATGAATTAGCACAAAACCTCTAGAAAGCTACAGGTGTTCAAGGGATTTTTATACTAATCTCTTGTAATTAAAAGTGTTAGCTCCTTTTTCTGGATTATGGATAAACTAATTTATATCTAGAGGTGCTGCAAGAGGTGTAGTTAATATTCCAAATGCTGTTCAGTTTTATGTGTCAATGTGATGGTATTTGGTTTGTGAAGCAAAGGAAATGGTTGGAAGGATCATGAGAAAGTTGTCAAAGCTCTTCCGCTCTAAATTTCAGGTCCTAAAAGTCTAAATCAAGTCATAGTAGATATGAGTGTGTGCCTGTGTAAGAAGACTCTTGACTATACTAAAATATTTTGCAAACCCATAGGTTATTCTAGTGTTTTATTGGTGACCTTGTGACCTAGAATAGATGCCTTGCAAAGGGCTATTTTAGCTGCCTTTCCAGTTCAGAGGGGCATGCTGCTTAACACTGATGGCAAGAGAGAATGTCTGTGCTGTGAGAATGAATTGCTTGTAAGCAAATCTGTTTTAAGTGTGTCATGATTTTCACAATGTATAGTTTTTGTTACCACTATGTAGTCAAGGAATCATAGTAACAGAACTTGCCTAACGGTTGCTTCCTAAAATGTTTAAATTATATAGGTAGCATTATTTACCTGGTCTTTCTCTGACAGACTGTTGTGACATGGATTACTATGTATTACACTTCTTTGTACTGACAATGTAACACCCAAGCATTTAAAATAAAATATGAAATTGCTTCTGAATATTTCCTTCTTTGAGAGGGCTAGATAAATGAAAATTAATGAGGTTAGGGAAATTTTGCTTCACAAGTGATCAAGTAAATCTGGCTTTGCATAGTCTGCAAAACATTGTTTTAATGAGACAGTATTACATTTCTGTTGTGCCTTCCATTGTTAAGGGGAATTGGAGAATATGTATTTTTAAATGAAATTAAAAGTTATATCAGAACCAAAGGCTTTTTTTCCTAGTAGTCTTTGAGCTTGTCTTATACAATATGAAGAAAATAGAATCTTTTACTGGCAAGTGTGTTTATTCTTCTTCTTTCTGGTTCAGTACCTGAGCTTGTGCTTGTACAAGCAGCATATATACTGTAAAGAGTCTGTAAGAGAACTGCATTGAAATATACTGCATAATATATGTAAACTTTTTTCTTTTTATTTGAAAGGGCTCAGCGTAGGGGAACTGCATATTAGTATTCTGAATTGCAGTTTGCTACCCAAAGCATTAGAAATGCGGGAAAAATTATTAGGTATTAAGAAATGTTAGTTGGGAAGAGTAGTAAAATTATAGGCCTTCTTTAATCCGGATGGTTTCATGGGTCCTTCGTCTGAAATCAGCACTGTATATGGCGATTCGTGGAAATGTCTTATGTGTGTGTTTGTACAGCTGAAGCCTTGTCACCAGCTCTATTCCTTAATCAGTTGCCATGTCCTGCATGCTGGCAGGCCTTGTCCCAAAGATTGTGAAGCAGCTTTGCTGCTGAAAATACTCCAGTGCTGCCAACTCCAGAAAGAATAAGCAAGCCAACTCTGAACCTGTTCCCTTGGATGGCACAGCACAGAAATAACAAAGGCGCGCATCCGCCTTTCTGCCTTTTTGGGTTTTCCTTCCCGTTCTGTCAGGGATAGGTAGGGCTGAAAGTTGCATCTGAAGAGCAGCGCTTTGTATGTGAAATTCTGTTTCAAGGGCTGGTTCCTGCTGGCAGCAGCAGTAGGCCTTGTTAAAAGTCTCAGTCTTCCCAGAAGTTAAAAAGCAAGGAATGAGTCCGCTGGAAACGACACGGCAAGGTACATCCGAATCATAAATAAGGGCATGCAGCAGGTGCATTAAGCAGACATGGAAAAATGGATGCGTGCCTTTTGTGGGAAGGTAATCGGGCACCGGGGCTTGGGGGGAGCTGGCGCAGAGAGGCAGGGGCGACTGCCACAGGTTGATGGGCAGGTGATCTGGCGGCTTCCCCCCGGATGGCGGAAGGCGCAGGAGGCCTACCTAATATGGTGTCTGCCCTAAGGGCCTGGGGGAACACAGTTGGATTATTATGTTAATGCCTGAGCCTGCTGCCCTCTTCCTATCCCAGCTGGGCTCCCTGTTGTTAGGAACTGCTTTGCTCTGACAGTGGAGTAATATACTTCATGATTGAAAGGGCAAAGGGGCTCACGAGAAAAAAGAGCAGGCCTGCACAGATATGTAAATGAAGGGGGGAAGGCTGTAGGAGGGTTTGCACGTAGGTGTGTTTAGAAAGTTTATTAGGAAATGAGTAATATAAATCTGCTAATTGAATTGTTATTTACAAGTCCCATTTTCTGATTTGTTTCTTTGTGCATTACCCCCCCACTAATGCTGATGTACAGTGAATTCGAAGTGCTTACCAAAGCAGGCACTTAGGTTGATTTATTTTAAACCAAGGTGCTATAATACACTGGTACCAGTGTACAGTGCTGACAATGGTGTATTTTTCAGGACTTTGATTACTGTTTCATGCTCTGCCACTATATTGCTATGCTACAGCTTATAGCGGTGATGTGATTCTTTTATATATTATAGATAAGTATATCACTCTGAATTTTGTTGGTACTTCCACAAGAGTAGGCAATAGATACAGATTACAGAAATATATTTGTTATGGTGTTAGAGCAAATTGGACTTTGATTCAAAGAGATGATGACTACGTTGTGATATTTTTCTGAGGTCTTTCTTGCAATAGCATTGACTAAACAGTGACTTGGTATTAGAATGAATGTATGTGAGAGATGAAAATCTGTTTCATAAACAGATTCCCTTCCCCCCAATGATGATGATATGACTGGTATACAGAGTCTTTCTCTGCCTTTTATCAAGCTTCTGTCAGTGGCAAAACTTGAAATACCAGCCAGACGTGATTTCTAAGATCCTTATTTGTCTATTTTAACCCCAAAGTGCTGATCACAGATCACTTAAAGAAATAGCTGTTAACCTAAATTAAAGTGTTTAAAGTGAGAGCTGTTTTTATGAAATGCAGCTATGCATTTAGTTTATCTGGTATAAAGTCATGATAGGTGAAGTGTTTTTCTTGTAAATTTAGTTGGCACTCGATGCTTGTTTAAGATGGGATTTCTGATTGCTTCTAGTGTATAAGGTGACATTTTCTATACTTCAAATGTTTGCATATCCCAGCTCCTTTCCTTAACCTTTATGTTCACATGTGTCGCTACTCTGCATTGCTATTAAGAAGGTGTGCTTCTCTTGGCATGGGGACCTCCTGCTTTCACTTCTTTTGACCTGGTAGTTGTGAATGTGCTTCTTATACCCTCTTGTCCACTTATATATTATAGGGCATCTTACGTTATTGAAGTAGTTTAAGGTAGAAAAGAATTCTGGATCTAGATTGCTTCTGCAACCTTAGTTTGGTCTGACTGTGTAGGTCCAGATATTCTGGACTTAGATGGCATGACAGAGTACAATTTTACATCCATGCCCCTTGCCTCATTGGGTGCTCATGATGAACAACCATCACAGAAGAGGTATTAAGAGCATCTGTGTTCTGCTGGAGTCTTTGTGATTAACACAAAATTACTGATTTCTTTACTGAGTTCTCCTTGGAGTTCTTTGTGGGCAAATCAGAACATGTTGATCTTGTCTCTACAGGTTGTTAGTAATGTGAGAAGATAGTTTTAACCAAAAAATGCTGAAAAATAGGCATATTGTTATAAAAGAAGTGTTTTCCAATAGGAAGAGTATTTTTCCAATAATTACATTTTTATTTTTCTTTCATACTGTATGTGCACCTAGTTCTTTAATAGCTGCCTTAGAAATACATTACTTGGGCTACAAATTGTGTTGAGTTGGGAAGTTCTCCATTGTTGTTTTTCTGTCCCCTGTATATGCAATTTAGGCTTCGTAGAAATGTGTCCAATTTCTTTCAGGAAGATCGATGTGTAAATATTTTGTTTCAGGTCAGGTTAATTTTGCATAGAAATAATTTTGATGTCCTCTACATTTTTCAGGTTAACTTAGGTGCTCCATGCTTTCATTTCTCTTGATAAACTGATCTCCCTGCCTGAATCTTCTCAGCGCATCATAAGAATTTAATAACAGTGCTGCACTGTGGACCAGCTGAAAAGCTTTGTGCAGTGACAAACACAGGCAGAGGCCATCTTCTATTAGGCACAAGAGCAATTCAGCTGAAAGCAGCAAAACACCAAAATGAAATGGTTAAAAAAGAAAATTTCAGTCATTGTATGAGAAGTGGTAATTCTAGAGGTTGGGGGATCTTGGGTTTAGAGCAAATATTTAAGTATGGGAATATCCCTTATGCCAGATATTCCAGTTTTTCAGCCAACTCTGGATATAAATGGAAACTGTAGAAGCTCAGTGAATGCTGCCACAAAGTGCATGTTCAATGCAAACAGCAAGTTTGTGGCCTTTTGCAGTAAAACAGCTTGTGCATTTCTTAGGCTTGCACCCAGCACATTTCTTTGGTGAGCCTCTACTATCTGCAGAACATGGGTAGAATTCCGTACATGAAACCCATGGGTTTTAATGTTTTCTCTCTACCTTTTCTTCAGAGAAGTAGTGGTTTTATAGTATTTTATCCTATTAGAGAATAAAGTAAATTACTTCAAGAAAGTAATAAACGTATCTTTAATGTAGTTGAGTCTCTATGTTTTGTATATGTATTTATTACATAAATACATATATGTGAACAAAAATTCTGAAGAGCAGTTTCAGCATTTTTGTGGTTTATGATGTACTCAAGCTGGTAGCCAAGTAGTTGTAAAATGGTGTCCCTGACCTTGACTTGATTGGCATTTGAGTATTAATCCTTGCACTTTAATGAAGACTACTGCCGCCATCCACCCCCTCTTTGGATTAGGGGGTGTAGCAGTCCTCTTGGAAGAAAATGGGGGCAACTAACTGATTAGAATTTAAAGACATTTGGGTCATGCTTCCAAACAAGGGTGGTGGCAAATAGCAATGTTGTAGTTAATTTGCTTTCAGATAAAAAAAAGCTTGGATGTTAAGTTGTTGAACTCCTTGGGCAGATTTTGGGGATACATAATGTGTAAAGATGCACATTTATGCACTTTCTCACTTTGTGTATGTGTAACTTTTAGTTATATGAATTGTTAATTTACATGACAGAAGTATCTGAGCAGCATTTAAAAGAACGCAGTTGCATGCATTCAGATTGTTCCTTTTCTTCTTCACTTTCAGGCAGTGAAGGAAGTGAAGCACTGTAGTGCTGGTCTTTTCCTTATGCTACTTTTCCTTCCCCTCTGTTTCTACCTCTGCTACAATATTGCAGCATGCAAAGCTTTGGCTGGTCTCATAAAAAGGGGATTTCCAGCACCATACAATACTGGCTTACAGTAAAGCCTAACCTTTGGGCTAGGTTTAAAAACAAAAAAAGTAACTGTACTTTGAGATATAGACAGACATTTGTTGATGAGACTAAAATCTCCCCCTTTTACCTGTGACACGTTCTGACATGAGCTCCAGCGGTTGGGATTCATGGATCTCTTCAGTGGGCCACACTACTTTCTGTTTTACAAAGCTAGTACTTCAGGCAGCCTCCCCAAGATGTGGCCTTCCTTGCAGTAGTGTTTTGTTTCCCATCTCCTGTCATTGCACAACTAATAGTGAGGCTGCTCCCAGTGGTAGTAGTGACAGGGACTTTAATAACAATGCCATTATGGGCTGGTTTCAATGGCATAGTAGTTAAAGTGTTTGGTTCTGCTACTAACTGCCCAGAAAGCAATATGACAGTGGGATATTTATAGAAAAATACCGGCGCAGGCAGAGCCTTACAGTTAATGCAAAGGGCACCTTTTAAAAAGTGGCCTGGTGCTTTCATTTCACTTCAGCAGGGAAGTAATACTCTTTGGAGTTGTGGGATACATTGTTTAACTAGACCTCTAATCATGTTATGGATGATGTGTCTCCAGGAGAATCAGGGGACAAGACCTTTAAGTGTTTTTATCACAGCTTAAGATCTCAGACAATGTGAACTTAAATAAAAGTATATTTGGGAGGTTGTTATTGCTCTGTATCCTTTTGAGGATACCTTCTACAGTAATTTTTTTTTTTTTTTTAGAGAGAAACTCACGGTTATGAAGTGTTTGACCATGAGAGAGGATCAAGTTGGCAGTTACTTGTATACTGCAGTTCAGCTGAGCCTCCTTTATTAAATCATTGTTCAGCAGTCCATTTGTTTTGGTGAGAGAGCTAGTGTCTTCACTGCTAAGGTAATAAGCCTTGTGTCACTAACAAATGCATGATGTAAGGTTTGTGGGTAGATTTCATACCAAAGTGTCAGTGGCTGGTTAGAATTTTTTCTTTTTGCCCTCTGATTGTGTAGCATGGTCTGTTTCATAGGAAGTTGCCATGTTTCACTGTGTCTAGGAAATTAGGGAAATGGGCTTTCCATTTGGGGAAAAATACATACAAAAAGTTTGGCTATATGCCTTCACAGGAACCTAGAGCTTTCTGACATGGCAGAGCCTTACGAAGTTTGTGGAGGAAGAGGTCAGATGCTAGAGCATGAAGTTTGCAGATAGTTATACACATTATGTACTCAGTATGAGAAAGTTTGTGTTGTCATGAGTCTGTCATCTTTAGATCACTGCTTGCTTGAATGTTTACACTGGCACTGGGCAGTAATCTTAATGTTTGCATTTGCAATTTTTAAGTAGAGGAGAGAAAAAGAGAAACTGTATGTTCATGTTGTTATTCAAAAGTCCACTGTAGATGTTCATGTTGCCACCCCATTGGGATGTGTGATGTAGGAACCAGCACTGGAAGGCACAGTGTTCCATTTGCTTTTGTGTTTTATACTGCAAACATAGGGTGGACAGGAAGGTTGAGCTACAGCTTCAGGGTACCACTGGGCTTGGGGCATGGCTGGTTAATGACTGAGTTACACAAGGGTGAGGTGAGAGTATGGGTGGCTGTCTTTGCTAACAGCCCTTCTCATTGTTGAAAGGAAACAGACTATGATTATTAGAAGGAGGAAATCTCTTGACTTTAGCATCCTGAAGGGATAGATGTGAGGTTGCAAAAGGTGTGTGTTGCCTATGTTTGTGTTTCTGGATAGAGCCTAGATAGGCCTTTTCATCTGATGTTAGCCTCGTGAGCATTGCACTGGCTTTGAATGCTACACAGACATATAAGCATCTGCTGTTGGTGGATCTGGGGCATTTTGAATAAAGCAAAGTAAGTAAGAACAAAGTGACAGTGTTGTACAGCTTGATTTGCCTGGGCTAGTTGGGCACTGTGCACTGTGTCTCAGGAATCATCTCTTCTGTACTTGAGGAGACCAAGTTTTAGTTCTTTCAGTGTTGACATGGACATTCCAACTCCTGAAAGAGATTAAGAAAAAGAGCCTCCTGGCTTCCTTCATGTGATCATTCTGACACTGATGATGAAAGCTTTTGTTTTCATTCTGCTTGATTATGCAAGTAATCTCAAGTAAAATGATCCAGTCATACAGGACAGTGTTGCTTTCCAATCTTTGCTCAAAATGGATTTCCTGCTACTAATCTATATTAGTATTAGTGAAAATTTGCAGCCTGACATATAAACATACCTGAGACCTGAATGCTTAATGTTTGCCATTTGAATTGTCAACAAATATTTACATTCTGGTTTTACTCTCTGGAAAAAAACCTGTGATGTATATACTCTCCTGGCTTTCAGTCTTCATCTCCCACTGCCTCTGAATGAGAAATGCCATGCTGACCCTCCAGAACTCCCTTGAGTTGTGCTGGTTGCTCACGGTAGGGAGAAGTTACCATTTCTGATGAAAGGAAAGAAAGGGGGATAGTTCTCTTTCTCTGTCTCAGTACTACTGAAACTGTTGGTGAAAGAGGAATCTTTCAACTGAGAGCACCACATACGCTAAATAAGTGTGTCTAAAAAGCCTGCTTTTTGACATCCTTTTGATGGATGGTTTTGTATTGTAAATGTTATTACCAACAGACAGTGGTTCTGAGGAACTACAAAAATGGGGGAGTGAAAGACTGATTTTTAACAGAACTTGGCTAGTAAGAGGTAGGAGGTAATAACTCTGCTAGCAGAGCCCTTGGCTTGTTTCCATGCACTACTTGTGGCAGAATGCTGAGCCTGGCTGAAGCAGCACAAACTTGTACTTGGGCTATGGCAACATCTGCCAGCCTGGAACAAATCTGTAGTGTGCAGAGCTTCAGATGCACAATTCAATGAGAGATGTTCTCTGGATGACATTCCTCTGCTGAAGTGCGAACAAACAGCATATTAGTTACTCTGTTTTCATTTTCTGGTGCGTTTTCAGCATCATTTTCATAAAACTGATGCTTATTGAACACAGTGAAAATAAAGAAATGTTTTCATACTGTCAGCAGAGCTGTAGAGGCAGGTTGGGGATTAGATGATGTCGATCTCATGGTCAACAAATTGTGTTGAACCACAGGGAACATAGCAGGGAATTAGAACAAAATCTGCCCTGTATCTTGGGGTTAGTTAGTGTTCTGGGGTTTCCTTGGTTGATGGGTGTAGGGTTTTTTTGTGTGGTGTAGGGTTTTTGATGGTTTTGGTTTTTTAACAGGATAAGGTTACATGTATGTTCTACTCCTTTACAAAAATGAGTGATTCAGTATTTGTCTTTAATGAGATTTTTTGAACATCAGTTCATATTTCGTAAGATTTCTTTGGACTCAAAATTTAGTTATTATCAAAGGCTGCATTTGGTTTGTTTTTTATGGTTTTGTTTTGTTTTGTTTTTTTTTAAGGGGTAGTTTTGGTTTGGTGCGGGTTGGTGTGTAAATATTTATTTCTTTTCAATGGAATACCACTGCTGAGGTAGCCTATCACATATACAAAACATAAGGCCAAATTCATGTGTAAGATGCATACTACAACTTCTGCTGAATTCAATGTGGAGTGTATATACATCTCCAAGAGTCAAATCTAGGCCCTGTTTGTTTCTCAAAGATGATGCTGGAGTGTTAAAAAGGCATGTGATTTGCCTCTGAGGGGGCAACTGTGCAGCTAGAGATTTTGTGGAGCAGTTAACACTGCCTTTTTTATTTTTACCATGCTGTAGAAGGATTTTATATGCATTTTAACAGTTATTTAAGAGTCCCCATATGCTTAGAAAAGAATCTGAATATATGTGCCTTTTTTAAAGCTGCATCATAACTAGGTTATTTCATCAATAGAGTCAAATGACTGGGAGTTGCAGTTGGAACAATATGTAAAAATACAGCTTGTAAAAGATTTCCTTTATTAACTGTCATCATCCACAGAATATATGTTCAAATAAACGTTGTGTAATAACTAAATTTGAGATTAATAGGCCCCTTAAGAAACAGCAAAGTCATTCAGGATAGTCAGTGAAAAATAGCCTGTAAGACTGTAACATGCACATATTGTCCTGCTTACATGCTCTCTCTGGTGTCATTCCCATTTATCAATGTCGGCAGGCTCTGTTCTCATTAAAACACTCTTGCACAAAAGCAACTTAATTTTCTTAAGAGAAGAGGGCACCTGATTCAATTTAGTGCTCAAAACCAGGAACTTGAATATATATGTATTTTTCCCGTCTGAACTCAGATGAATAGTTATGAACAGCAATACAGATTAAACCTTATTAGGTATATTTATATTCTGTTTGCAGTAACAGTGCTGTGGCAAATAGCTTTCTACAGAGCTGTAGCATCTTATTAATGGAAACAGCAGTTAAGACATGAGCTGCGGTAACACTCACATGAGATTTTATTTTTAAATAGGAGATTGAAGGAGTTGTTTAAAGGGACTCTGCCAACTCATTCAAGCTACTTCTGACGTCGTGCCTTCTTCCTCCACCTTCTCGATCTACACTGATCTCTTTGGGTAGATAATTTTTTCTTTTCTGTGCTGTTTGGTCAAACCATTTCCATCACTGCAGTATTTTTTTTTCATTGTTGTTTTCTTCTCCCTGTTAAATAGGAGATGTATCTATTACATTTTGCATTAATTACATGAACACTATGAAATGTTCTACTACCATATTGTGTTCTATGCCCTCTACTGCGTAATCCTGTAGTAGTACTGCTAGAGTACTTGTCTTTCTCCAGTTCTTTTCTACTCTTCCTCATTGTGCTATGTGTGTTAAATGGGATATTTAGTCTTGGGCCTGGTACTTGAGCTGTATATCCTACTAGTGCATGTCTGAAAATAGTAAGGTTTTAACCTCAGGTAATGGTGGGTATACACAGCGCAGCTTTGTGTGATGCTTAGGTTGCTTCCTTCTGTTTAGTTTCATTTCTCTGCATCTGTGGCCTTGCCTCTGGAATGTCCTTTCCACAGACTGGTGACGACTTGGGCTCAGGCAGGTCCTAATGTATGTAGCATGTGCTCTCTCAGCTACAGGGTGCCTGGGGGTAAGCACAGGGTTAAGTACATTTAGGAAGGTTACCTCCCTAATGGCTGCCAAATGACACTCAAGAATCAAACATTTTAGAGTTAAAAATATATTTATAGGTGAAAAAGCCTTTTACTATTTTATGTAGTCCACATATAAAACCGTGAGGCACCTTGTGTCTCTGTGGCTCTGCAGTAAAGAAAACTACAGCTCCAGTTGAGCTGTGCATGACAATTTCATACAAATCCTGTTGATAATGATAAAATGTTGGGGTTTGACCCAGATATTTCAAATATTGCCATTGTATCTTTTTCTCTTTTTTAATGTAGTCCTGCTACGTTATTATCAAAAAATACCTGGTCTAATAAATTCCAGGATAGGTTAGTTTGATACCAAAATGCTCTTCTTTAGGTTTGTTCAATACCAAAAAGCTTTTTGTTAGGTTCAGGTATGGAAAAAGAAAAGTTTCTGACAGATAGGTTTCCTTCAGAGGTGGGCTGCTTACTTCTCACTGGAAAGTGCTCCAGGCTAGATGATCATTCCTGGAATTACAGATCAGCAAGAGAGTTCCCTCAAGCCCAGTGATGTACAGAGTTGACTGAAATTGTATCTGCGGAATATTAACTAAATTTGTTGTTTGGTGGAGCCTAGTGTGTACTGTTTTAAACTCAAGGGGAGACATACATGCTCTTCTGTACTAGCTCGTTTAAGAGTACTGTCAGTGACTTTTAGTCTTGTCTCTGACTTGATGTAAACTTAAATAATTGGCCTGGTTGTTACTACTGCTTTTGAATGTGGTCTCACCTTTCAGTACATGCATTTACCTTTTGAAAGGATCGTGTTACTGATTTTAGAGACTGCTCCCCACATATTAATCATAAGTGCAATGAACAGTTTTCAAACACATGCAAATCTGAACTTGGAGTATTATAAGGACTTGTAAATGTTTTCATATTTTGTTGTTTCATTTAAGCTGACTGCAAATAGTCTGATATCTGTTGACGTACAAAAGGCGCAAACACTAAAGAAGTTATACAGTAATAGTGACTAATAAATGTTTCAAATAGCAAATGAGGAGCCTAGCTGTATCATGTGTCAGCACTAATGTTTATTTGTATCATCCCTCTAAGGATGTCAGAGTGCTTTTTAAGCAATGAATTAATATTGACAATGCCCTGTGAGGTATGTAGGCAATATTATCCCTCTTGATAGAAGGGAGTTGGAAGCGCACAGAGTGTTTAAATTCTACAGGGTCATGTACTAGGGTACATTAATAATTACAAATAGAGCAGTTGATTCAGTTTACTACAGGTTTCTTTAAGCTGAACCAGAATCACGAACAGGTTTGTGGGCAGGAGAAAAAATTGCTTCTAAGTTTATTTTTCAGGGGAAATGTTTCTAAAGAAAACTGCAAGTAGAGTACTTGACATATGTAAGTTCTCCCTCATTGAGGCAAATCATCTGAATGATTTTAGCTTAATTTCCAGTCTTCCTGCATTATTTGTTTTTTCTTCTCTTGCCTGTAATGAATGTTAAATCAGCTGCCATGGAAGATTTCTGACACATTAGAGAAAGGGAATTAAAAATTGCAAACTAGTGTACTCCTGGACCATTGTGAATTATGACTTTTGCACATGATGGCCAAATACGTAAAGCATAAAATTTGTCTGAGATTGTTGTCTTAGTACCTGTTAGATTCTTGAGAATATTAAAAAATCAGAATTCTTTTGGGTGGATCAGGAAGGTAAAAAGAAAAGTTTGTTGATGGCCAAAATAGCACCATGTAGTATCACCACCACAGAACCATCTAGAATCTCTCCCTTCCACCTTTACAGGTGCATTCCTGGAAGTGGAATTGCAGCATATTTTAGGTAAAAATTTTTATGCCTATAAATGATCCTCAAATCAGAAATGGTAGCCACTGATGTGGCTAGAACTAGATGCAGTGTGTCCTTTTGAGGGTATCTGTTCTTTCCAGCTACTGCTTTCTTCTCTGTTGAAATGACCGAGGAAACAGTTGAGGGCTATCTAGCTCTGAAGTTATTTCTTTAGCATTGGTAGACGTGGTCTGGTAGGCTCACCTGCACTGCAAGCAAAGCCTGGCCTGAACCCAACTTTTGGCAAAGCCAGATATTTTTGAGACGGGGGGGGGGGGTAAGTTTGGCATGCTGGGGAGGGAAGGGCTACATTTTGTGCTTTCTATTCATTTTATATGGGTTTCACCAGCTTTCCTGAAAAGGGTGAATGATAAGGTTCTTGGTAGCAGGCAGAAATGTACCTGTCACTCTGCACACAAAATCTGCATGGGGTGGAGGGGACTGTTAAGTTTCCTCCCAGCCTTCTGCTGCAGAAGTGAAGCCCAGATGCTTCTGTCTTTCAGACCTTCACAGTTGATTTACACTGTTTTATATAGCAAAGATTGTTTCGCAAGGAAGAGATCTTTAAGTATGCTTAAAAATGGAAGTCTGCATCCTCCTTCATAGATTCAGAGACAGGGTGTAATAAAAGGGACCAGATTGAAGTGGTGAAATACAGTCTGTGTAAGAATGGCAAGTGCCCAGCTAATGCCAAAGAGACTTGGTAAACCTGATGGTTTTATTAACATAATAATAACAGCGGCTTTAAAAGGGATTTATTAACAAAAGATACCTGCAAGGATGTGTCCTATGTTGGAACTGATCCCTTGCATTAGGTTTGTGTGCATGGGTGTAATGTGTCTCTCTCTTGCCACCTGAAAGGATCAGCTGCACAGCTTCAAATACAAGTAGAAAATCCTGATTTCATTCACACTTGTTGAAGAATTGTTTTAAGTAGTACTCACTCTGGCTTTCAGCTGTGATCTCTGACAAGAGGAGCTATTTGGACTTGTGCCTTTTTTTTTTTTTTATGTTCAAAAATGGAATACTGATGAGGAAGAGGTGTTAAAATATGTTATTGTACTTTACAACTGTCAACTATAATGTTTTATTTAGCTATATCTATTCAGATGCTTCCTCCACAACATGGAATACCATATGCCATTGTCCCTGTTAGTAAGCAAGTCAGCAAAGGTTTCCCAGTCTGCATTTGTTTTTGTATTTGGGCCACTGAGGAGCTGTGGTCCAGTGCCATCTTTTATTGATAGGGCCAGCAGAGGAGGAATCTAATGAAATTATCAAAGCTTTGAATTAATTATGAACTTGAATAAGAAAGCTAAGCTCTCTAGAGCCAAGGATCTCATTATCCATTCATTTTCATTGCATCCTCTTATGGAGCAGAAGGCAGGTTCAGCTACAACTCCTACCCTGATTTTGGACTTTATTCAAACTTGCTAAACTTCCTAGGATCCACTTGTTATTAATATGTGGCTGGAAGTGTCCAGGTGATTAATTTGACTCTGCTCTAAATCTTCAAGTAAATGGTAGATTTCCCTTCTTCCTTTCCTCTTACCTTTGCTGTCTGGCTTTTCATCATCAGACTGGCTGCCATACAAGAATTTCTGTTCTTTCTTGGTAAATGGGAAAAACTATTATTCAAGACTCAGGTTTAAACTTCCTGGAATTTAAAGAGTTAATCATAAGAAATAACACTGCTACTTTATGTTTCCTGGATATTTAGGTAAGCACCAACACTTCTAAAGTCATTATCAAAATTGTTTATTTCCTTATTTTAAAAGACTTTATGGAGTAAACATTTTGGCCTCAGGAGTGGGGGGTCATTGTGAGTGGTTTTCTTGTATGTTTGGGGTATTTTTGTTGTTGTTCCTATTTTAAATTTGTTGGACAGTCTACAGAAATGTCTGACTTTGTCAATATTTTATTATTATGAACAATTAAATTGGTTTGCTTGCCTGATGATTATTCAATTAAAATAGTTAAAAGTCTCTGAAAATGTAGTGGTTTGGTTAAATCAGATTATATTTATTTTGATTAATGGTAAATATATAAAGATGTTCCTGCCAAGTAAAAGCAAAAGCAGTGAGCCCAAGCTGCTGTGTAATATTCTTAGTTCTTCTGGGTGTTTCCTCTTAAGGCAAGGGTTTTCTTCTCCTCTTGCTTTTGTCCATTTCAGCGATTATTTATGAATGCATAAGCTTGAATCTATCAGTTTTCGTAAGTTACAGACCACTGGCAATTTTTTAAGCAGTGGCTAACTGCCTAATGGTCTCTGTGTATGTGTGTATTTGGAGAATCTAATAGCTTTTTGGGCAGTGGAATAACATTTTGTTCTTGTACTATCGCTATTTTACCATTGTTGATATTTGTCTTTTTCTCTCTTCAGGCAGCTGCTATATTTAATTCTGCTTTTGGAAGTTTTTTGGTAAGTAATGCAGTATTTATAGCAAGTGCTTTAATAGTCTTATATTTAACAGTATCATGTGTATTTGTATTCTTCACATTAGTGTTGGTGGAATTGTGCCATTTAGCTGGCAAAAATTTGAATCATCTTTCAATTTATGTCACCATGGCATTAAATACAGATACTACATTTTCTTTTCTTTTGTTGAATTCTTGAGAACAGTAGTGAATAAATTGTCTCTCTTCATGATAAATTAATAATGTGTAAACACATCTTAATTTTCTCCTTAATGGGTTAACAGAAACTATTATTATGCAGATGTTTCAGACATGGGCATCAATATATTGATTTTTCTAATAAGGCCCATCAAATACTCATTATTTTCTATCAAGAGGCCATGGATTTTGAAAAGAAAACATGACCCAGCTGATCAGAGAGTAGATGCTAATTTACTCAGTGACTTGTCATTTGTTTAGCATATTTCATTGTCAGTGAAGCCACTCAATGTCTCTGAGGAACACACTAAAATAGCAAGATATGGGAAAGCAATCAATCCAGATGGAAATATAACCATTTCTGTAAAAGCAAAACCAGTATTTTTGGGCCTAATGGGCTACAAAAATTCAGAAAGAACACTAAATAAGTATATGTATGAAGAAAGAAAGAATAGATTTCTTTTATTGATACATTTAGAGAGACATTAATGAATATTAAATACAAATTATTTCATATGTAGGCAAGCTACTGTGACTGTTTTGTTTATGCAGCTAATAATTGAATTTATTTTTTGTTTTATTAAAATTTGTGCATGTTTAAAGTGTGCATGTTTAGATGTGTGTGTTTGTGATTCTGGTCTTGTGTCCCCAAGAGGAAGACTATTATGTATAAAGTGAATGAATGACAAAAGAATTCAAATTAGGAAATTAAAATGAAAACTGCAAGTACAAAATAACTAACTTTAGGCATGTTAAGTTTATGAAAAGCTGGAGTTTGGAGTTTAAGTATGTAAAACCGTACTGCCAAAAGAGAAACTTGTGGCATTTTGAAGTTATGCATTGTGCTGTTGCTTTTTTGAGGGACTAGGTTAAGGTCAGGAGGATGGATTTCTGTTTTGTGGGTATAGATGTCCATTCATATTTTTAAAATATCAATTCCCAAATACTTGTTCCTTTTTGTCACCTATCATGGCCTCCTCCAATGGGAAGAAGGTACTTTCAGCCTCAAATTGTGGAATCCCAGTGTTAGAGCAACTCTTAAGTCTGTGTATGTGCATGGTATTTTCTCTCATTTTTTGGCACAAGCTCCTGGTTCTCTGCTGTCCCTAGCTTTTGGTTCAGGAGGTTTCCTTGAATATCCGAAAGCCTCTGTTCAGCTGTCATTAGGAGAATGTCATTTGACTTAAAATAAGAATTTAGGCCCCAGAGCATCTGACTACAATGCCGGCTCCTGGTGAAGCAACATAAACATATTTTAATCTCTAGAACCTGTTTCTTCTTTCTTCAAAGAAATCTCAGTTAAAGAAGCTGAGCTAGTTGGTATGTTCATGTAATACTTCTGATTTTGGTTTTAATCTTAGTTCTGTAAATCATTGGAAAGTTCTATTCACATGTAATTACCCCATTTTGCTTTTTATTCACTTCAGAATTCTTTTGAAATCTTGGAGCAGCATTGCAGAAAACATTCTTGTTAAAAACAATTTCCAGGAAGAACTTTTCAAGAATATTCAAGATTAGCCAGAATCAAACCACAGGACCAGCTGGTTTTTTTTTTTTTTTTTTTGCGGGTTTTTTTTTTTTTTTTTTTTTAATTGCTGATTGTTTAACAAAATCAAATTACAAAGAATGGGTTGATGGTAGGCCAGGGACTGTAATAAGTAGCTGGAGTTGTTTACCGGTTTCACTGTACTATAGGTCTACTTGGTCTTTAATTGAATGGCTTCTGAATGTCACTAGCATGGGGTCACTTACTTTGTAACTTTTCTGTGGACAACTGGTGAGTTGTAAATAAATAAATATTCTTGTTTGAAGACTAAACTGTTCTATGAAATATAAGAATAATTGGCCTGTTTCTGAGAAAATAATGAGCTTGTGGTGATGTTTTTGGAAGTCCATCAGTTTATATTGGTGCTTAACTTACAGGCTTGGCTATAGGTAGAGATCCTATTTCCTTTATCTTTAATTTATGATGAATCTAAATCACATTTGCATTTGTCTTGTTGGTCTGATGATGTCCTGTCTGTGGATCGACTTAGATGCAGCTGTATGCTTTTGTGACCATAACCGTATGCATGTCCTAGAGATAATTTGGAAATATCTGATCATTGGCAAGGTTGCAGTTTTTCTCACGTTCCTTGTCTTACAGTGTGTAGCACGTGGGCAGGTTGCTGCACTTATGTGTAGCCCTGACAAAGCCAGGAGGACAGTATGCTGTTGCCTGTCTCAAACTATGTCCTGTGGGCCAGTGCTTGTATATGATAGTGAGAAGCAAACTGATTTGAAAGGGCTGAAAGATGTGATAGGCTTTTAACTCCTTTTTTGGCGGGGGCATGGTTTTTGTTTTTGTGGTTTTTTTTTTGTTTTTGTTTTTGTTTTTGTATTTGTTTTTTTTTTTTAACTCTTTACTCATTTTTTTTAAGACTAGAAAATGGGCCTTGAGAAAAATAAGCCATGGAACAAAATGTCTGAAGGAAAAGAGCCTAATTTTAGTATGATACTGAGATGAGTTATTTAGATGAAACGGGACACATTGTGGTAAGCAAAATGTAGAAATGCCAAATATGTCTCGATAAGCAGAAACATACTTATATTAAGCATCTGGAGGTGTTTTCACTGGTAAAGAGATTTACAAAAAATACTAATCCAGTCACAAAGTAATTCCTTTTAAACTCCACCAAAGCCCATATTCCTATAAATATACTGGCAAAACAATGCATGGAATTATATGTACATATTCACACTTAGTTTAATAATGTCCTGGGTCTAATTAAAACACAGTGTTTTAAAGGACTAATTGTTACAGAAAAGAATTTATATGTAGCTAGATTAGTGATAGCTAACAATAGATGAATTCAATTTACATAATTTTCAGCCAAGAGGATATTTAGAATCATACCACTGAGGATTGCTTTGAGTTGGGTAGTTAATATCATTATCTCCTCCCCTTGTTTAAACAGTTTGGTTTACAATAATTGTGGAACGTATTAAGTGATTTCAGTTTTTCCTTTTAATGGGGCTTTAATAAAATCTGATAGCATTTTACTAATACTGGCTGGTTGGTTATCAGCAAGGTTGCTACTGTAAAGCGTGTAAATGTATACTAAGATCTGCTGAGAGAAAGCAAGCACTGAGGTAGCTGCTTCTGCTTGTGTGGGAGAGGATAATTTTACACCTCAAGGCTAAAGAAATTGTTTGGGATGTTAAGTATGGGTCTGCTGAGATTCTTAATGTATGCATTACTGTGCTTCCTAAGCCTTTCTAGCCTGCTTCTAGAAGTGCTTCAACAGAAAAACAATGCTTGTTAATGTCTAAAGGGCAGAGCAATAGGCAGGATACTGCAAAACGGGTTTCACTAATGATTGTTCCATGGTTTTTGCTTGAGTGGCTCAGCTCGTTCGACTTCAAGTTCACCAAGGCATAGTCCATCATTTAGCTGCTCTTGCACTGGAGACGTGCTCAATTGAGAGCTAAACTCAGTTTACAGTGACAATATAGTGCCATGTGCATGGAAGAAGGAGAGGGCCTAAAGTCTAGAAGAGGATGTCCTCAAAATGCTCTGCACTGCTAGACTAGAAACAGTCTTATCTAATCTCTTTCTTCCACAAGAAGAGAGTGCTTGAGAGAGCAGACTTGGAAACAGAAGAGTATGCAGGTTGTGATGTGAGCCAGTTGTCTTACTCTTTGATGCCTCGGGGTTATGAACAGTAAGTGTGAAAGGAACAGCCATCAGATTCACCTTAAACAAAGAACTGTAACCAAGATGTGAAAGTCTGTGGTGACATGAAGTCGACTCAGAGGACTCTGCTCTGGTGACCATTGCATTCTTGAGAAAACAGAGCAAAGGGTGGCCTTTTGGAAAGTGTTGGTTGAGACTTCTTCCAGTGCTGTCTAGGAATAGGTTAGCTTTCTTTGTTGAAACCTATGGGATGAAATAAGTTATGTCTTCAGGCTACATAAATCACTCAGAAGGTGGGAACCTATTCTAACTGCCTATCATTTCACTAACCTCCTTTGTCCAAATTAGGTATGTATTGTTTGTTGTTTTATCTGACCATCTTTCGAGGGCAATAGAGATGGTTTGTATTGTCCAAAACTCAAATAATTTTTGGAAGCAGCCACTTGGCTGATCAAATCAAGGCTGGTGTTTTTAGTTACATTGTTTTCCAAATGAAAGCTAGAGCTAGCAGGGAATCTAAAAGTTAGTTTCTCACATACACACAAAGCCTAGTTGGTTAATGAAAATGTATGGAATTCTTACCTACTCTGCTTTAGCAGGCATAATGATTTACACAGCCTGACAGCACTAGTGCAGCAAGTAAATGCATTAGTCATAGTGTCCATTTTTCTTGCAAATTTGTGACACAGATTTAATTATGGGAATGACCAGCAACTTACAAATCTAATTTTGGTAGGCTGAGCCAACTTTTTTATTTTAATAACAATAGATTTTTTAGCAATGATTTCATTACTATTTAAAGAAATCCACACATATGGAAATAACCAATTGGCTGAATTTATTTACTTTATTTTAGCTTAATGGATGTTGAATGATTTAGGTTTGTTTTTCTTATTTTTCTTTTTTATTCTTATCACTTTTTAGTATTAGTTATTTCTAGGATAAATATTCTTATCTGGCTTATCTATTTCTAGCACAAATATTGTAAATATTTTTCTAAACCCAGGCAAATGTTTGTTTACCCCTTTGTTCCCTCTTAATTGTGTCTTTACAGTATGAGAAGGGGCAGAGTAGTCATCTGGGATTCTCTTTTTACTGTGCTAGCTGTTTACAAGAAGATCTTGCCAGGAAATCTGTTCACAGGTGCTGAATTCCAGATTCAGTCTTGTTTATTTCAAAGTGGAGCTGCTTTGTGGTGTACCACCTCACTCTTAGAAGAGGTCTCGTTTTCCTCTTTGAAGCAATACAGTGCTGATGCTGGACTGTGCTCCAAATTTGATTCGGGTAGTTCTCAAAATCCTGAGCAAGTTCTTCCTGCTAATCAGCCACTTGGGAAGCCACCTCAGCCCTGAAAGACAGGTTTTTGCATGAGTGGAAGGGGATGGCAGGTCTCAGCAGCAGTGAGTCTTTAGACCAGATACTATGTACCTGTCAGGAAGAGTTTGGATTCCGTGGAATATAAATAGTCTTGGGATCCACTTATGATTCTTTACTGTAACTTTCTCTTATTTTGTGTCTGGTGCCCAACTTTCTCATTGTTATTTAACATCCTCATTTTGGTTTCTGCTATCTTTATTTGAAATCTCAATGTAAGTTTGGGCACCATCAGCAGTTTCCAGGTCTACCAACATTTGAAAATGTGTAGGCCTTCACTGTTACTGTGTATTTGTGCTTCCAGTGTACAGCATGCTCAGTTTAATTCCTAAGTTTGAGTGAGTTTGTTCTATTTTGGTACAAGCAAGGCAGAGTAACAAAGCTCACTGTGATGACGACCTGTTACTGTTACTGTGAACTTGAGAAAAGAACCCTTGATAACGTGATTATTTTGAGAGATGGCTAGGCACATGCTCCCATCCCAGTAGTCATTCATTCATTCTGTCTTTGTGCACACACACCCCCCCACCCCTTCAGTCTGTCCAGCCATTTTTAAAATAGAAGAAGTATAAAGGTGCAATAGTCAGGAAGTTAGAAAGAAGTAAATGATATCTTGCTCACAAGGGACTGAGAGGAATCAGGTGGGGGATAAGTGAAAATCTGCTTATTACAGCACCTACCGTGTGGTCTGTCAGATTTGAAAAGACCAATGAAGTCAGTAGGGATTGACAGGACCAGACAGCGCAGACTGTCTAAGAACCAGTTAACAAATAACAGCCCTACTGTTGGTTATCTTTGAAATGTTAGGGAGATGAAGGATAGGTAACAGTAACCTGATGATGAAAGAAAATATGTTGTGAAGTACTCAGAAAAGTGTATCCTCTAGAAGGCCAATGATCAGTCCCTGTATTTTATTTTTCAATGTCTAAGAGGAAAATGCATTGAAATCTAAATAAAACCAAAAAATGAAACTACTAGCTGTCAAATGTTTATAAGCTATGTGGGCTGTAGCTGGTCTCACTACTTTCTTAGTTTTCCCATTAGCTTTTGCTACTGACCATTTAATTCATCTCCATCAGACTTATGGGACTCAAGCAGCCAGTTCTTCAAAAAAGGAAAAAATGTTTATTTAAAGGTACCAATAAGTAGGCCATTAAAGATATCACTTTGTATTCTCTTTGCAGCCCCCAAATAATTAAATACTGTATTTTAAAAGATAAATATATTTCATAGAATCATAGAATCATAGAATAGTTAGGGTTGGAAAGGACCTTAAGATCATCTAGTTCCAACCCCCCTGCCATGGGCAGGGACACCTCACACTAACCCATGCCACCCAAGGCCTCATCCAACCTGGCCTTGAACACCGCCAAGGATGGAGCACTCACAGCCTCCCTGGGCAACCCATTCCAGTGCCTCACCACCCTCACAGTAAAGAATTTCTTCCTTATATCCAATCTAAACTTCCCCTGTTTAAGTTTGAACCCGTTACCCCTTGTCCTGTCACTACAGTCCCTGACGAATAGTCCCTCCCCAGCATCCTTGTAGGCCCCCTTCAGATACTGGAAGGCTGCTATGAGGTCTCCACGCAGCCTTCTCTTCTCCAGGCTGAACAGCCCCAACTTTCTCAGCTTCTCTTCATACGAGAGGTGCTCCAGTCCCCTGATCATCCTCGTGGCCCTCCTCTGGACTTGTTCCAACAGTTCCATGTCCTTTTTATGTTGAGGACACCAGAACTGCACACAATACTCCAAGTGAGGTCTCACGAGAGCAGAGTAGAGGGGCAGGATCACCTCCTTCGACCTGCTGGTCGTGCTCCTCTTGATGCAGCCCAGGATACGGTTGGCTTTCTGGGCTGCGAGTGCACACTGAAGCCGGCTCATGTTCATTTTCTCATGAACCAACACCCCCAAGTCCTCCTCTGCAGGGCTGCTCTGAATCTCTTCTCTGCCCAACCTGTAGCTGTGCCTGGGATTGCTCCTACCCAGGTGTAGGACCTTGCACTTGTCATGGTTAAACTTCATAAGGTTGGCATCAGCCCACCTCACAAGCGTGTCAAGGTCCCTCTGGATGGCATCCCTTCCCTCCAGCGTATCAACCGAACCACACAGCTTGGTGTCATCAGCAAACTTGCTGCGGGCGCACTCAATCCCACTGTCCATGTCACCGAGAAAGATGTTGAACAAGACGGGTCCCAACACTGATCCCTGAGGGAGCCATTGACCACAACTCTTTGCGTGTGGCCATCCAGCCAGTTCTTTATCCACAGAGTGTTCCACCCATCAAATTGATGTCTCTCCAATTTAGAGACAAGGATGTCGTGTGGGACAGTGTCGAACGCTTTGCACAAATCCAGGTAGATGACATCAACTGCTCAGCCTCTGTCCATCAGTTTTGTAGCCCCATCATAGAAGGCCACCAAATTGGTCAGGCAGGGTTTCCTGTTAGTGAAGCCATGCTGGCTGTCACCAAGCCACAAACACCTTGTTGTTTTTCATGTGCCTTAGCATGCCTTCCAGGAGAATCTGCTCCAAGATTTTGCCAGGCATGGAGGTGAGACTGACTGGTCTGTAATTCCCCGGTTCATCCATTTTCAACAACAGCTAATGGTAGGTTACACCAACTTGTTTTGTCAGCAACTCTATCTAGTTCTCTTGCTTGGTCTGATACTTGGTGACTGCCTCTGAGATAGTATGTTGAATCCTTCCTCCCCTTACTTTTTTCATAATTCGTAAAATTCATCATTGTCCTCTTTACTGTGAAAAAATGTAATTTTTTGTCAAAAGAATATGCTTGTTTGGGGCTATTTTTTTCTGTTTCTACTTACTTCCTGTTAATGGTCAGTACTTGGAGGAAAAAAAACAATTGCATTAGAGCAGAACTTGTGTGCAGATCATAATGTTGAAAAAGGCCAGGTACTGGTTTGTGATGTTTTCTGGTCTTTTGTGTTGCAATGGTTTCCTGTCCTTTTACCCCAATACAAGGAAAATAAAATTAACAGGAGGAGTTCTCCCTAGTTCTGTTAGAAAGTAAGATCAAGATGTTCTATTTCTGGTTAAGTCACTGACGCTTGTATCATGGAATGATGTCGCATCACTTACTTAAAATTAGTTTTAAAAATGGTTGCATTGAAAAGCTGCTTTACTGGTTTATGACAAATGCTTGGAGAAATATTTCCATGCTTTGTTTAAAAAGATGAAAACTTTCACCGTGAAACTTTGAACAATTCTTTTGTAAAACAAGTTTTAAAATTCTTGCAAATAATTACTTGTGTCTGTGGGAAAATGTGCTTGCATTTGTTGGTTCTTTACATTAGGTAGGTTGAAGGAGAAATTGAGAAGGGAGGCAGTATGAAAGACAATTTGTTTTTTATTTTGCCCTCTCTGTAGTATCTTTTAACACCAGAAGAAGCAAAACTGCATTCCTCTAGGACTATGGTTGTACACAAACATGTAGTAATTTGGCCTGATTTAAGGGTAAATGTTCCCTGCAGAAAGATTTGGAAATGAACAAAATATGTAATTTTTTCCCTTCCTTTTAAAAAATTCATCAAAAGGAAATGAAAATATTTTTAGAATCGACTGTGAATGTTCTCCCCCAGCGTTTTAGCTTCTGATGGAAATGGTCCAATGATCTTTCCTCTGTGCTGCAGCTTTTAGTCACCTGCATGAGAAGAGTGTGTGTTGGGTGAGGAGGAGTGGAGAGAAATCATCGCTTCATTTGGAACAAGAGTGTTTAAACCCCTGTCTTCTGCTTCATTGGCACTTCGAACTAGGGCTGCTGCAAGGAGGAGTTAGTTTCACATAGCATCTGCGTATGTTATAAAATGCAATCTGGTATGCTGAGGGGTCACCTCCATGCATGTACTAATCCAGAATGGAGCATGGACCTCTTTCTCCTTCTGTCTGCCAAATGGGGATTCAGCAGCTAGCAAAAGTTGAATTCTAGAAAGCAGAGTGCATGTTTCTTGTCATCCCTTTACAAACAGCAGTACCAGTGCTGTATTGTTCTATGCAAACCTTCTAATCCAAAACACGTTAATTTATTAAGCTTCTTGATTTTTGGCCCAGAACAGGTTAAAGCTCTGCTTGGATTTGGATGGTTTTTTTCTGTGGTTCTTCTCTATCAGACCTAGCAGTGCCTGTTCAAAACTCGGCAGTCCGTGAATCGGCAGCCCTCAGTCTCTTGGGATAAAAACAAGAGGGACATCGTTATTACTGTAAGTTGAGTGGCTGGAAACCATTCCTCTTGCTGTCAGGGTGACAAATACTGTCTTAATGGAAGTGCCAGAGGTTAGGTCAAAAGCTTTTGCGAAGTCTTTAACTCAGCTAGAAGGCATGGTTAGCATAAAATTGGAGCTTCCTTCAGAAATTCATGTTATTATTTGCTGTTAGCTTTTTAAAATGCACTTTTGAGAAACCATCAGGACCCTTCAGTGTGGGACAGCAGTAGTTCATTATTTTGTTTTTTGAATGGCTGTACTTGTGTTGTTGCCGAGACATTCCTTCATTATTATTTTGTCTTAGTTTCTTTCAAAGTATCAAAACAAAACAGCACTCAGCTTTCATCCTTAATTCAAACATTTGGAAATGCCAGTTGTTGTGAAGGAAGGGAGGGAAATACTTTAATTGATGGTCTGTCATTATCTGGCTTCTTTTAGCAGTGTTCTGTCAGTTGTATAGATTTTTCATTTTGCTTTACGTAAAACAAAAAACAACCAACAAAAAAGCAACTCAAAATGCCAGCCCAAACCATCTTTAATTCCTTCATCTTCCTTGAGGCTTACTCAGACAATTTGCCATCTTTCTTGCATGACGTGTGTGCACTTCCTAGGATCTTGTTTCCTTCTCCTTCATTCCCATTCTCCACCCACTTATCACTGGTTACTTTCATATACTGATAAGTTGTTTATTTGTTGCTTCTACTTTTTTAAAAAGGCTGTATCACAAAATTCCTTTTCTAAAAGATTTTCTGAAGGTACCTTCTTGATAAACTCCAGTGTAAGGGCTTGTTGCAAGAATGGTTAATGCTGCCCCTTCCCTGTTAGCTGATAGAAGAACAGAGTAGATGATCATCTGACTTTATCTATGAAAAAACTCAGCATGTTGTACAGAGTGTATGTGAACTCTGACAAGGTGAAGAATTTGAAAATTTGCCATTCTTTCTTCTCAATAAAAAGAATTCTTTTTACTTTTATCTAAATGTGGTGACCACTCCATGTCAATTAGGGAATTTTGTATCTTAATATGTGAAGGTGGGATGTCACTTTGTAGTGTGGTATGATACAGATGCTAATGTTGATACCCACCTGAGTAGAAAAGTCATTGTAGCTTATTCCTTCAGGTGCATTTGAGGCATGTGCTAATAGCCTGAAAATACACACCTATTGCTTAGTTGTGGTCTAGTTTCTTTCCCACATTTTTTACTACTGTATGGAAAGTGACTGTTAACTATTTGAAGGAGAGCTATATTACATAGGATTAGGTAACATGAATAAAGTGAAGCCCAGGGTTTTTTAAAAAAACTCAAACCTTTTAATAAAATGGAATGTCAAATATATGAGCATGCCTTTCAAGAAATGATCAAAAACCATGTGAAAAGTTCCATATCCTTTTTAAAGTCAAATAATTATCCACGATTATAATTTTTTGTTAGATGGACAGTACAAAGATGAAAGAAAATGTTATAGATAACATTGCACTTCATAGCCGACTGAAGCAGATGTTAGAAATGCAGATTAAGTATACTGACTAAAGACTATATAAATTTGAAGTGAAAATGCCACTGGTCTACTTGCAGTACCCTGCACATGTGAAGTTTCAGATAGTTAAATTATTAATTGTATTGTGTGAGATAGTGCAGCAGTTAGGGAGAAGGTCCTTGCGCATTTATGGTGGGTTTTTTTCCTGTAATCTTTTTAATGGTACATGATGAGCTGCTGACAGAATTTACTTCATTGTGGGAGTTTTGCTGTGGAAAGTGAGTACATAATGCAGCTAGATAAATCAACAATGTAAGCTTATTTGCCAGTTAGGTGTTTTACAGAAACATGCAGTGCAAACACACCATTGAGGGTAAATACAGTTTCTATGAATTAAGGAGGCTGACTCTTAGTGTTGCTATACAAATCCTCAGACAGTGCAAAATTTGTGCTTGGTCTTTCAGCGCACTCCTGTAGTAATAGTGTAAGGTGTTAATTTACAGGTTGATCTTTTCTGGACTTCATAGACTTTGTGTGGACATTATGCTTCATGATGTCCTGATTTGAGCTGGGATAGAGATAATTTTCTTCCTTGTAGCTGGTACACTGCTGTGTTTTGGGTTTAATCTGAGAATAATGTTGATAACACTCCAGTGTTTCTGTTGCTGCTGAATAGTGCTTACCCTAATCTGGGAGTTCTCAGTTTCCCATGCTCTGCCAGTGAGGAGGGGCACAAAAAGCCGGGGGGGGGAGCAAAGACAGGACACCTGACCCAGACTAGCCAAAGGGGTATTCCATACAACAGCTCATCTTTCTCAGTGTATAAACTTGAGGGAGCTGGCCAGGAGGTGCTGATCACTGCTCAGGTATAGGCTGGGCATCCGTCAGTGGGTGGTGAGCAGTTGTGTGTCACTTGGGTTTCTTTCCTCTCTCCTCCATTACTTGTTGTTATTGTTGTGGTTGTTTTGTGTTGGGGTTTGTTTTGGTTTGTTTGTTTGGGTTTTTTTACTTCATTTCAATTGTTAAACTGTTCGTATCTCAACCCAGGGTTTTACTTTTTTTTCCTGATTCTCCTCCCCATCCTACTGGGGAGGGAGAGGGTGAGTGGCTGTGTGGGACCTAGTTGCTGGCTGGGGTTAAACCATGACAGATATACACGTGACTTACCCACGTGAGTGATTTGAAGTATGTTAGGTTTTTGGTAGGAGGGCACTGGGAGATGAGTGAAGGTATTTTCTTTCCTTCCAGCAACTCAGTAACCTGCTAATAAACTGTACTAGCCTGTGAATTTAATTTTGTCATGACTGATCAAGTGCCTGGAGCTAGTTATCAATCTGTAGGAGGTCTAATTCTCAGATAAATCAGAATTGGAAGTGGATTGGGAGATACAATCTCTTAAGGAAAGTGAGGAGCAGTACTGAGGCCCTTGCTCAGCATGAGGGACAGCCAGTTTTCTTCTTACTCCCAGCTGTTTTGAGAAGAAGGTAGCAGGATCTCTGCCTAACATCTGGCTAGCAGGGGAGACAATAACTAGGATGTGGTCCTGTCCTCCATAACCTAGAATGACTGCAAGGGAAAGAAGCTTTTGCTGTGGATTTTTTCATAGTATTTCCCAAATCTGCTAGTTCTAAAAGTATTGTGTCGTGAAATAATTTTATTTTTTTTTTTTAATAGACAGTATTGTTTTATCCCCCAGCTCATGGGGAGTGGTATTTGCACTGGCAGCAGTTGTGCTCTGACTAGAGGAGCTAGTCCATAGTCTGTAAATATCCTGTATAGGGTTGAGAAAGCTTGGTTGTAATGAGTGGAACAGATACTCAAGTGATTCTCCCTATGCCTCCTAGGAGATAGACAGCATGCAGTTGGTAAATCAGTCATTTGAAATTTGAAAAGGCTATGAATAGTTGTTTTGCATGTTTTTTTTTTTTTTTTTTTTTTTTCCATAAGAACAACAAATAAATCCCAAATGTTTCACTGTTTTCCATGCACCTCTACCCATAGGCACCTAGACCTAGCTCTGTTTCTCTCTCATTTCTGATAACTGGCGCTTACATACACATTTTTGTTCCTTCAGTGATGGTCACGGTATCTTTCCCTGTCCTAGAATTGAGTTCCCTACAGTGGGTGCAAAATCATATGAATTTGTGTAAAGTCCCCAGAAAGATCACTTGGTGCTTTCACAATACAGATAATGCACTATAATGAAGGAGTTAGCAAAATAACAATGTGAATTTTACTCTAGCCTTAACTCATGTATAGCAGGTCAGTAAGATTTTTCTGGTCATTGACTTTGACAAGCAACTTCTATCCATCTTCCTTATTTTGCAGTCAAAGTAAGCCAGAGAAAAAGACTACATAGTTAATTTTACATAGATACTTCATTTTACAGTCTGTGTTGTGTCCCCAAGAAAGAACTGTTACATGCATTTATGTGTAAAATGTATTTATTATTATTACTTTCCGTATTTTTAGTAGGGAGTTAAAATACAAGCTGAGCATCACTGTAACACAAACAGCTTGTAAAATAGTAAAATCTGGATGAAGCCTAATATTTATAGAATACTGCCTTATTGCTTAGTTTAGTCACTCAGTTAATACAAGTAAAAGTATGGCTTTTACTGCCCTTTTTTTCCTTTGTCCCCTTCTAATTACAGTGT
This sequence comes from Psittacula echo, assembly GCF_963264785.1. Taxonomy (NCBI): domain Eukaryota; kingdom Metazoa; phylum Chordata; class Aves; order Psittaciformes; family Psittacidae; genus Psittacula; species Psittacula echo. The sequence continues at coordinate 65,864,606 of NC_137735.1, forward strand.
AGGCTTCCCAGCGCAGCTGTCTTGTCTGCCATTTTGTCTTCATGTTCCCAAATCTGGTCAATGTGCATACATATTCAAGTCGGAGAACTAAAATAGAATTTCATCACTATCTCAGCTTGCTTACCTTGAAGCAGAGTTAGCAGAGGGCTGATCCTCCCCCCCATTCATAAAGGTCTGTCAAAATGGGATACTTTGAAGACATTTGGAAAAATTATATGATCAGAGTCCTGCTACGTCAAGCTGTGGCATAATTATTGCACCGTAAACACTTGCAAAGCATTATGCTGGCTTCTTTTTTATTTTTCAGTTTGATTTAACTCTTGACATTAAAATTGTTACGCTAATTCAGACAACAGCGTAGCCCAGTGGCAGCTGAACTTGCGTTGAGAACATTTTGATCCACTGTTGTCAAATAATATGCAGAAAATTGTATCATCTGTAATATATGGGAGGAGGTATATTTTGTTCTGTTTGCTGTTGAAATTATTTTAAAAGCTGTTAAGAGCCCTCTGCAGCCTCTTTCAGATAATTATTGTGCTTTCTTTTAGGCACAGAAAAGGCCATCCCTGATAGAAAAAACACTGCAATCTTATCAAACTATTTCATAAAGCTGTTCAGACACTCTAGATTAGTATGATATAGATTAAGACTTCTAGGCATTTGTTTTGCCACAGTGGTAGTCACTGTCTCTAGGCTGTCCAGGTAAATTTTTGGTTATATACTTGGTGTATGGATTTCTTAAAGCCCTGTCAGAGTAAGGAGTAGTTTCTTCCTCTTTGGAGAACTAGCAAGAGAGAGATCCAGCAGTCATTGGAGTTTAGTCAAACAGTGACATGTCCAAGCAGATTAAAAAGAGGTTCGTGATAGAGAAGGGTTTTGGGAAAGGAGAGCCCTGGGGAGTGCAAAGTCTAAATTAAGATGATATGTTGGAGAAGCATAATCGAGAGAGTATCAGCAGATCTCTGGGAAGTGCTTGGATTGTGCTGGCTTTGGTGCATACAAAACAACAGTGGAGAGGGAAGAACAGCAAGTTCTGGGTTAGGCTGGATAGGGGTCCCCTGCCTGAGAGCTCTTTTTCAGGTGGAGGGTACACATACCACAACTGTTCTGCACATATTCCTTCTGCACAATTGCCTCATCCTCTGCCTATCTGTTATTCTCACTCCCATGGTTTCTAATTGTCATCAGAAATACAGGAGGCCTCATCCAAGTAATCGTGTGAGAGCCAACACTAACATAACATGCTTAAGCTGAGAGGGGAGGATAGCTCTTCAGGGTGTTAACATCAAGTGAAAGCTGCTATAGTGGTAAACTTCTGAATTAGATTTTACAAACTGATTCTGTTACAAATACCCCAATAGAAAAATAATTGGTTTATGACATTATATGCTAAAGTTCTTGAACTGAACTCATAGGGAGTTAGTTTTCATGGATAATCGGATAGTAATCTTGTAGGGCCTTTGGGTGCTATCCTCCAGGTTTTACAGGATATATCTTAAATCATGATGAAAAGCTCATCAGCAGGACAAAGATGCTGAGGCAACCTTGTGCCATTAAGATTCTTTCTGATCACCTATAAAATCATTGACTGAAATGTTATTTCAGTGGAGATTTAGCAAATTCAAGAATTTTTTTGAGCTACTTTTCTGGGTGTATGAGTGCTGCGTTAGCTGCTCTAGTGCCTGGGCTTTGTAATGGAGCATCGGTCCTTCCGCCACTTGCAAACTGTGGTGCACACTGATTTGTGCATGCCTGACATAGTGAAGGTGCAGTGTGGGTGTATTAATAGTATGCAGACAGAAATGGTTTTTGAAGTTGTTTCTGAAAATTCTATTTTAAGAATTAGGACTTGGTTCTGAAAGAAATTTTTTGTTGCCTAGTTTTTTTTAACTCCATTTGAGCTTACTTCCATTCTAGAGCAAAAGTGTGTAAATCATTATTTTAAATTAGAACACAGGTACGTTTGTTACAGTGTAAATGTGTCTGTACCTGGAGTTGCCTTAGATTAGCTGTTGCACAAATGTCTGAATTCAGTCTGTGTTAAATACCATAAGCGTCTCAAAAGAACGTGTTGTTTCTGTGCTTACTATTGGCATGTGCAAAGGGTATTTTTGCACCATGATCTAGTAGTCATGAACAGAACTGACTAGTTTACATACAGAACTATTAGATTTGCACTGGAGTCAAGCACACAGCTTTGTCTGCTTAGGCCATAATCTCATACAGTATCCATGCTTACAGTAGCACCTTACATAGACAATACTACTATCAGCAGCTGGATTGCTGACTTCCTATTTGATTTTATAATGTGCTGAACACCCTGTACGTGCATGAGTAATAGAAATGTGAAAAATAGAAACCTTTTCAGTATAATTCTTATGACTGTCTTTTTAGAACCTGGAATTTTTTTATTAGAAGTACTCAGAGGTTTTATTGTGTAAATTACAGAAGAAGCATTCCTGAAGTCCTTAAGAAAGAGCCATTCTTTTCCTCTGCATCATGATAAATGTAGCAATTGTGTGTGTATACTAGAATAGATCATATTGAACATCCCCTGAGCTCCGTTTGCAGACAAGTCCTATCTCCACCATGACAAAATTCCCATAAGAGCTTAAATTATTAATGCCCTGGAATCTGCGGGGTTCAGCAGATATGTTCAGTGTTATTGATGGCAAACTTCATCCCTTTATTCCTAAGACACGTAATGAAATAGGGAGTCCCTCAAATAACTACATTTCGTGTTTAGGCTAATTTTGTAGAGGCCAGTGGGCTTTGCCTTAATGTGTGTAAATACAATTTTTCTCTTTTACAGCAGATTGTGTGGTAGATGGGAATGAGACTGATTTGGCATTAATTTATGAATCCTTCTAGCATTCTCTGTGTGCTGCACCCTGTGCAGGCAAGATGCTCTAATTACACTTACTCTATATAATGAAAGCTTTTAATGACAATTACTGATTGTAGTTGTGGATGTTTAGGGACCATTTTTTTTTTTTATCTTAAGATGATGTATTGGCTTTCACAAGAGAAGACTTTTACTTTCACTTTGTGCAATATCTCTCCTTCCTCCCCCAGCCTTCACAACTGAAAGGCTGACTAGTGAAGCTGCTGACATGTAGCCACAGAGAATTTTTGTTCAGTTAATTTAAGTTCAGGAGATATCATTTGTCACTGTTTTTTATTTCTGAATTCAAGTCTGCATACTCACATGTTCTTTTCCATAGTAATTTCGTATTTGGAGTGATGTTATACAAGTTGCATTTGTTTAATATAACAAGATAAAACTCTACTTCATGCTGAATATGTCACTGCCATGTTAAGCAAAGACATTTACGAAAGCTTCATTTTCCCTTAATGTACTGGTATAAATGATATTTTAATACGAGGCTGTCGATTTTAAATAGGAGTAGGTTTAATCTTAGTTCCAGTTTTCAGTTAGATTAATTATAGTGGAGAGCAGCAAGTCCCCTCAGTCCCAGATTGCAAAGTTGCTTTGCATAAGGCCTGCTTGCTTTTCTTGTAAGTAAGGCTGTGAGCATACTTCTCATTGACTGACATCTTTAAATATAAATACAGATTTGGGCAGCTTCCAGTTTAACGGTCACTTGAGAAAGCTATCAATAATTGAAAGATCAGTTTAACATTTGTGAGGAAGAGGCAGTTTAAAGATTATATCCTGCCCATCCCCCTTCACTTTCGTATACTAGTTTTGTTTAGAGGTATCTTTATTTGTTTTGGTTCCTTCTGCTAGCAGTCTTGTATTGGTATGGGAAGTAAAGCCTTCTTGTAATTCCAGAGAAGCAAAAGGTAACATAAGAACTGCCTGTTTTCCAGCACTTAGGGCTATTCATTCCCACACATCCCTGCAGCTTGCCATGCTTTCCATTGTCCTAGTGCAACTCGGAGTGAGAGTGGGCTGGAAGACAGACCTGGTCTGAGCATTAAAATAATCCTTCTTTCTTTGTTGTGGCTTTCTTGTGCTTTGTTCTGCTTTAAATTCTGACCGTGACAGTAGTCTGGTTTATCATACAGCTGTCTTAAGTGAAAAGATGCTGTTCCAGCATGTGGAAACAGAAGTAAAAGGTTGGATGAAAGAGGAAAGAGAGGGCAGCTTCTGGAACTCATTTATAGCTGAAGACAACACTTAGGTAAACAGACAATAAGAAAGATTGTATACTACTTTGTTTCTGTGGTCTACAAACCCTGGGCTTGAAGACTGAGCTCAGTATCTTACTAATAATATTTATATGTGCTTCACATTTATTTGCTAATTCTGCTAATGTGGTAATGAAAGATTTTCATGAAATCATTTCAGATCTTTAGTAGAAGGAGACAGCTGTTCTACTGTGTGGCACAGTTTCCAGAAGGAGTTTGTGAAATTAGAGGCTTAATTTGTCACTCTGTTAGCATGGTGTATCATTGCCTTCTCAAAGTATTAAGTGTATGCAGATGCTTTAGACTAAAACATTGCAGAGACTGGTGTCTGTTATTAGAATTCATAACTTTGGACTAGCTTGGACAACCAAAATTGCACAGATAGCTGATACAAACAGCCTGGTTAAATGTAAAACAACAATCGTCTTCTTGGACCAGTAATAGAAAGCAAGAATTCCACTTCCCTATTCTGGCCCTGGTTCATAAGTACTTGTGTTACTGGCACACAACATGCACTGTGTTTTGCTGTACAGGGTGATTGATCTGTGCCTATGACTAAAATGGAGTAAGTCTGGGTTGCAATCTCCAGGGTAGACGTGCTGTGATTGGATCCAGTCTGTGAATCCCACAGGCTTATGTACCCCTGTGTGTAGACTTGGTTAGTTTTGCTTCCTAGCAGAGGACCTCTCTATTACACGTCAGGTTATGCTTGATCTTGAATGGGAGAAGCCTGGACTCCAGACTATGGAACCAGGATCTAAGTCCAGAGATCACCAGTACATAACATGGGTGCTGAAGAAGATGTTAAAGAAGAATTTGAGTGGCACAGAGGAGGTCAAGTGCTGGGAGACACAACATCTTAAAAGCTGTCTGTGAAAAGTGGGAACTCCCAGTTTCTGTATCCCAGTAAAACTTGCAATTAATAGAAATTGCAAGAACCTCACACAAAAATAGGGTTATCAGCACCTTGCTCTTGCCAAGCAGATTTGGGCTGCTTAGTTTCTAAACAGACTTGCATCTCTGCAAGCAGGCTTAGCCTCTGATTTCAAAAGTGGAAGTGCAGCCTGAGAGAACATCATTACAAGGATTTTGGCCAAGGCTTAGCCAACCTGTTCTCTATGCTTATTATTTTAATCTGTCTCACACATACCCTGCCCTTATCTAGTGATGAGTTGAGGCTTTAATTTTCTAATTACTCTTAGCAGGAACCACTTGTCAGGAAAGCAAAGAATCGTGGACTTCAGAAAATGAATTTCTTATTCACAAGTGTTACACAGCAACAGAGTTCTCCCTGGAAAATAGTGTTAACACTGCCTTTCCTTTGCTCTTCTGTCACTGCTTCTGGGAGTCTTGCATTTGTGCCAAGCAGTTTTTCCTGTCTTCTTGGCTCAGTGGGCATATTTTTTTGGCATTGTTTGACTTCTCTTGCTTACAAAAGAACCAGCCCTTTCAAAACTGGCTGGTTCCCAAGTCTCTGTCTTTGCTGCAAAGTGGGTGTTAATTTCAGCTCCCAACCTATGTGTTCATTTCTAGTATTCTCTTCTCAGGCCTTCCACCTCTATGCAGAGAGGAAAAAAAAAAGTCCACACCACAATTAGTGAAAGATACACTATTGTATTGGAGAAGAGTCCTTTTGCACTAGTGTGTTTTGTTTGCACTCTGGTCACACCATCCGCTTGGTGTCAGGCATCTGTAGAGGTTTCTAGTGGTGCTGGCAGAAGGCGGTGGTGGTCAGCATAACGGTGGTAGCACTGTGGATCATGAACTGACTCTCTCTTCACAATCATCCCTAATGCACAGACAAAAAATCACAAAGACTCCAGAACCACTGCAAGAGTTGAGTATGACAGGAGAAGATTTGGAAGAAAACTCTTTTTTTTTAAGCTTATACACTTTATTTTTTTTTTAATTACTTTTCCATGTTTAATAGAAGTTTTCCTCTTAAGGAGGACTAAAAGGGTAAAACTGAGTGTGAAAAGCATGCAGGGGTTTACTATGTGACCGGAGAGAAGCACTTTCAGATAAGTCAGAAGTAGAGTTAGTAGACTTACCTGCTGGAGAGGACATCTTAGATGTCGTATGTCTTTTCTAGGTAACCGTTAATCTTTTCTCTGTAACTGTGATTAAAAGTTGTTCCTGTCAAGCAAAGATATAGTAGCCTCTGCAGGTTGGTGAGCAGGTTTGAGGTTATATCTTTTACTTGCCAGTATAACTATAGGCTGTTAGGTCAGAGGCTGTTGGTTTTTATACCTGCTGCAGTAAGATCTTTATGTGGGATCCTGCAGGAGACTTGAGTGGTGCAAGTTTCATTCCGTACAGCCCTGAACAATGATGAAATGGCTGGGAGAAGAGTATTTTGTGGGATGCTTTGAATAGATTTTCTGTAGGAAGTCAAACCAGAGTCACTTTACCATGAATTTGTGATCATTACAAATGCATTGATTTTGATAGGCTGTTTAGGTGGATGGAATTTAAAAAGTGAAAAGTACATCAAATAAGTTAAAAAATGAACTTGACCTTTTAAAAGAAATTTTATCATTTGGGAGCTAATCTTGTTTGAAAAGAAAGAAAGGGAGAGGGCAGGAAAGTGCATTCAAAAGTGACTCAATATGGGCATAAGGCAGTTTGGTGTGTTTCAGTGATGACATCCCAGTTGTTCACAGTTGATTGCTGATGCCTTGGCAACATTGAAGAACACTAAGCTTCTTGCTTTGCTTGCTCTCCTGCTTTTATAAAGCAAGCAGTGTGCTTCAAATGTTGCAGTCGCGTGGGTTTATAGTACATTTCAAATAACGGATATGTTTTGCTAAATGTGTTTACTGGTTCACTTTGAGTTGCCCTGGTTTTGAGAGTTCTTTTGGTAGATAGAGACAGGGAGCTTAGGATGACAAAAGTTCCTGTCCAGCAACTGTCAGGGTTTTTTTATAGCAACTTTTTTTTTCTTTTTTATAGCACTTCCGAAAGGGAAGTGTGATCCAGTAAAATGGGATTTTTCTTAATCTGAGGTGTAATTCCTCACTGACTTCTCTGGTGACAAAGACAGTTTAAGAGGTGACAACCCTGCTTTCCACTCCTCTCATGCTGCAAAAAAAAGGGTGCTAACACGTTGGTTTCTTGGGCCATGTTTTAGATCTGTGCAGAGACATGAGCTGAGTTTGAAAATAAAATCCTAGGTTTTATTTTCCCCACTTCGTTGTCTGTGATCCATTTTAGAAATGGTCTCATGTATTCCTGAAGAAGAGAAGATGGTTAACTGTGGCCAAAGGAGAGGAGCTAAGGGTAACGATTTATTAGTCTGTTTTGCTGGAGAAGACTGAAGTGAAGCTCTGCCTCGTGTAAACTTAAAAAGGTAGAATTCTGTCCTGATGAAAATCAGTGGAAAAAGCTGTTCTGGTGCCAAAGTGTAAGGTTTCTCCAGTGAATGTTTTGCTACAAAATAGAAGGATTAGAAAGAGAAGTTGCTTTTTAGGTGGTGCGGTTGTTTGTTTGTTTGTTTGTTTTTCTGGGTAGTATATTTTCAAGTTTATCTTGTCAAGTATTGAAGTGCTGCAAGCTATAGCCAGGAAAAAAACAACTATGTGTGCTTCATATTGCTCCCTTATCACTCTTAATGACCTTATATAAACCATATCACTCTCTACAACTACCTGAACAGAGGTTGAAGCAAGGTGGATGTCAGTCTCTTCTCCCAAGAAACAGGCTGTAGGGCAAGAGGCCTCATGTTGTGCCAGGGGAGGTTTAGCTTGGATATTAGGAAAAAATTTATTAATTAGGAAAAAATAGGAAGAATTTTTTCCTAATCATGAAGGGTTTGTCAAGCATTGGAACAAGCTGCCCAGGGAAGTGGTGGAATCACCATCCCTGGAGACATTTAAAAGATGTGTAGATGTGGCACTTCAGAAAGTGATTTAGTGGTGTACTTGGCAGTGTTAGGTTAATGGTTGGATTTGATGATCTTAAAGGTCTTTTCCAACCTAAACGATTCTATGATATTTCATTCCAGTCTTGAAATCTGAGTATGGTTAGAAAAATGGAAATGCTATAAGCTCATACACTAATTCTGCTCAGTTCAAGGACAGGGACCTGCTGGAGAGAGTCCAGCGCAGGGTGACTAAGATGATTAAGGGAGTGGAGCATCTCCCTTATGAGGAAAGACTGAGGGAGCTGGGTCTCTATAGTTTGGAGAAGAGGAGACTGCGGGGGGACCTTATTAGTGTATATAAATATATAAAGGGGGAGTGTCATGAGGGTGGAGCCAGGCTCTTCTCAATGGCAAACAATGATAGGACAAGGGGTAATGGGTATAAACTGGAACACAAGAGGTTCCACTTAAACTTGAGAAGAAACTTGTTCTCAGTGAGGGTGATGGAACACTGGAACAGGCTGCCCAGGGAGGTTGTGGAGTCTCCTTCTCTGGAGACATTCAAAACCCGCCTGGACACATTCCTATGTAACCTTATTTAGGTGTTCCTGCTCTGGCAGGGGGATTGGACTAGATGATCTTTTGAGGTCCCTTCCAATCTCTAACATACTGTGATACTGTGAACACTGCACTTCTGGGGGCTTTTTGGTTGTTTAAGAACTTCCAGTTGCCATTTTTAGTATCTGTTGAGGTATGTCACACAGTTTGATAGTGAAATTAAGACTTGATAATGCTTCTGAGGGGCATGGATATTACAGCGAAGAGTCTGGAAAAAGCCTGCTAGAGTATGCTAATCAGGTGGAGCCTGAGCTCTTCTGGCTTTTGTGCAAGAAATCAGGGGAGAAATGCCCTGTGTGAGTACCAGTGTTGTATCAGTGGAGTATGGGCTACTCTGCTCCAGAGGGGACCTCTTACCTATCTTATCTTCTGCTTGATGAAGCTAAATGGGGGAATCTTCTGTCCCCATTTATTTATGGACAGGTCATCTTACCCCCCAAAAGATGAATAAAGAAACAGTCTTTTCTGTCTAATTCATTGTTAATATGAACTGTGACATGCATGTGACACAGACAGTGTTCTTTGTTTCTCATTCTAGTAAGCAGCCCTTTACCTTCCCGCTGTTCAAGCAATGACAGCACAAATATAGCACATATTTAACACGTCTTCTTAATACATCATCTTTACTGGTCTCTTACATCTTATGTTAAATGCTTTGGGTGTGTACTTTGCGAAGTCTCATCTTGTGCTAGATCTCAGTACCTTGAACTCACTGTATAAATATCTACTGAATCCATTCTGTTCTGAGGCACATGAACAGATAGATGTGCTTGTTCACTTCATGCCATTGCTGTTAACTTCTGTGACTCTTTAGGGATTACTGTTAAAAATCAAGTAAAAAAAAAAAATTAAAAATAAAGGCAAGCAAACCAGACAACCTCCCTCATATATCTATCTGTCTCTTGGCTTTCTTTGCTGTCCTCTGGGATTTTTTAATGTATGTCTCATAAGCCAGATTATAGACTTTTGGAGGAAGAGACTGCCTGATAAATACATAGTTTGCTGCACATTGGGTTGTCTAACCATTTAGCACTACTGTAAAACAAATAATGCAAATAACTATTCTAATGCTGACAGTTGCCTTTTAATTTGTAGATAAGCACTTATATCTTCCTTTTTATGCTTTTGTTTCTCCTGTATGTGTGTATGAAGGCTGCATACAGATGAAATAAGAGGCTGATTAGCTGGCAGCGTAGAGAAAAATCAGTGAAACCACCTACTCTGGCTGGTTGACAACCATTTGCATACTAAACTGAACAAAAAGGAGAGGTGCTCTTTAGTCTGTGTTTCAGACACAGCAGCCTAATGAATTGTCCATAGCTATGAAAGTTATTAAACATAATTTGTTCTTGAGGGGGGTTTTTAAGGGTTTATTGTATTCCCTTTAAAGATAATCTGCTGGTGCTTTGGTACAAAAAGGAGGATTTATATTTTTCACTGTAACATTAAATTATTTGCGGTTGTGCCATTTTTATTATTATTCTTTTTTTTTTTTTTTTTTTTTTAGCCTACTTGGATAATACTCCTTTCTGGCTTTTCATCATATGGAAATATTTGAGATGAGAGCATGCGTGTCAAAATTGTGTACGAGAAGGGTATATAAGAAACCCCATTCATTCATTTAATTAACATTCAGCTGCCTGTGTTCTCTCTATGTGAAATCAAGGCAACATTTAAGAAAATACTGTGCTTAAATATGCCATTTCAGAGGAAAGACAAAGAGGGTTTGCCAGGGCAAAGGGCAAGGTCATCAATTTGTATTCACTGAATGTGACATATATTGCATAAAGAGGATTTGATCAAACCTTTTTAATGTACTTTGTTGAAAAGGTTGAAAGGAATATTGCCATAATTGTCTACGCTGTATTGGCATAAGAAGGACAGATGGCTACTAGAGAAGTCTTCATAGGTTTTCTCTTCAAATGATTGCAAGTATATGTTAAGTGAAATCCCGTTTTTTGGATGGGATTGCATTGATGTTGATACAACAAATACATGTAGATCCATCTGCAGAATTTCCCCTAATCCAGATGCACTAATGTAGAACTAATTGATAGTGTAATTAATGTGCTGAGGGTTTTTGTTGTTTGGGCATTTGTTGTTTGTGGTTTTTTAGTGGGTTTTTTTTGTTTTGGGTTTTTTTTTGGGGGGGGGTTGGTGTATGTGTGTGGTCTTTTTGTTTGTTTGTTTTAAGCAAGTTACTACTGTCCTTAATGTTGAGACAGCATGTCCGAAGATGGGGATAAACAAATAAAATATGCAGGTGGCTGTGTTCTGTGTATCTTGTTGACCATGGATAGCCACACAGTTTCAGTGAAGTAATGCAATTTTCATCATGTCTGATTCACAATACCACTTTTGAAAATTATGGCAGTTTGTGTTTTTGGCCTTGTATATACCTGTTAACTGGATAGTTAACTTTTCAGGCAGATTCAGCAATGGAACAAGATTTTATGTTTATATTAATGAATTTTATTTTTTGGCATTTTCCACCCTTTATGTCAATGAATACATTTGCATTTACTGTGTGTGCATCCTGCTCATCTGAGATTCCGTAATATTTTGTTCTGCTTGAAAACCTTTCCCCATTGAATGCGTTATTCCATTGGGTATCAGATTTTGTTCAACAATTTATTTTTATCTGTCCTCTTTGTCCAAAAGAATAAATATCATGTTGGAGGAAAATCTGATACATTTTGCTAGCAGGTCTGTAATACTGAAGTGCATAATTTGGCAAGAGCTTGGGGCTATTCTCCTAGCTATTGGACGTTTTACATCACTCAGCCACCAGCGGTACATCTTGATTCATTAGAAAACAGTGAATGGGTAGGCTTTGTTTTCTCTGTAGCCTGGAAATGTTCACTCAGAAAGAGAGCAGTGTCCGTTATGGTGTCTTAGCTGTCTGTGTAAGAAGCTTATGCACTGTGCTGAGGCAACGGTTCAGCAGAAAGCATCTAATTGCTAACAGAGATGACATATCTCAAATAATATTCAGACTGACCAAGCGGTCTTGGAGGTTGTAGCTGCACATATGTTCACTGAGGCTGGTATTATGGAGGTATTTATTTCTAGATTCTGTGCCTCAGTTACTCAGAAGATAACTTCAGTGGAAAGGGAGTTTTTGTGCCACTTTGGGCTTTTAGCCTATTTTGTGAACTTGCTGTTCTTTCATAGCTCTGTCTGCAGTTTATTACAGAGCTTTCTGGTGGATCCATTACTCTTCAAAGACTTAATTAAATTGAACAGTGTAATTAATCTGTCATCTTAATTTCTAAAATTCTACTGTGTAGGTAATAAAACAACAGAGATTTTGTGGCTGCTCAGTTGTACTGTGAGTCTGGATAGAAACAAAGAATATGTACTTTCGATGAAAATAAGTTTATACACGGGTAGCTGAGACTGTTGCAGCAAAACAAAATCTGTTATACTGGGGCTGACTGGCTATTCTTTCTCTTTCAGTGGCCAAGAGCAATGATTTAAGGAACGCTGTATTTCAAGTTCAGGGAATTTGTATATGACACTTCCTCTGAAGTTCTCACACTCCATCTTTGTATTTCCTGAGCTGTAATTTCTGTGTAGGTAATAAGTTCCAGCAGGTTTATCTGTGTGAGCTTCTCCTATTTTGTCTTCAACTCACATGCATCTGGTTTTAAATATAATTCTTCTATTAGGTTTAATGGCAGGTTCTGCCATATCTTCATATTTTGACTGTTCTTATGAGCTACTACTTTGGGTATTTTGTTAAAATAGTAGGGCATTGATGTATCAGAGGCTCACACAACAAATGCAAATCAGATAGCTCTTAGAATATGAATCTTCAAAAATAAAAAATGCTACCTGCAGGAGCAAGGCACAGCTTTAATCCCTGGTTTGAGATGGACATCAGAAAAACGTGCATTCGTTTGCTGTCTGGTTAGGACTCATTTTCTAAGGAGATCATTCTTTTCAGGAGGCTGGTTCAAAGTTCCACTTTTAGGATAAGGAACAAACTGGAACTGTTTGAGCAAAGGCGTATATAGGTAACTTGTCTTTCCTCTGCTTTTTCCCTTTGTTGGTTTGAATATATTCCTTCTGTGATAGTTTCAGCTGCATATCTTAATTTTTTAAACAGAACTTCTGTGCAAAATGTCTTTCAGTGGTCAAAAGCATATAATTTCAATTGTACCTTCAAAAAAAAAATAAGTCACAAGATGACTGTGTGCACTGTTTGACAGGTTTATCTCATAATGTTAAAAGTTTGTGGGGAGTTTCTGCTGTTTCTTAAGGCAGCTGTTGATAGAAGAGGGGAATACAAATGTAACAAAGAATAACTAAACAGGCTCTCTGACTTCACAACAAACATCAAAGAAAAAAGCACTGCCACCTGTTAACATGAAAGGTTAGCAAGTGTGCATTGTTCTCTACTAAATTATTTTGCTCTTTTAAGTCAAAGTTAACTAGTTCAGAAATTGTTTTAATAGGTGGACCCTCTTTTAGTTGCATTACTTCTGACATTCTTACTGTTGTTGGGATGGGAAATGCCTTTCAGATACATGCATGTTTAGTCTTTCTGGGGCACTATAAGCTAGTTGAGATAGTAGGTTTGGTTTATTTTCATCTTTCAGTCACTAAAGAAAAAGAAATTAAGCACAGTGCTTATTAAAAATCATTGCTGATCCTTTCAGTGTATGCTTACTATTTTTAGCATGTGTGTGCTAACAGGACTCATAACCTGTATGATCTGTAGAGGGGACAAAGAGGATGAATTCTATGAAATACCTAATGCCAACGTAATGTTTTAGTCTGCACATTCTTTAGTTCAAATACAGCTAGTTTTATTGATGTATTTCCCTTGTCTCATTGGATTGTCAGCTCAGTTTTCATAATGTTACATGTTATGTTGCAGCTTGAAAGCCTGAAGGTGTGTAAGCATTAGCACAGTGTTTTGAACTGGAAGAGTAGGTAACTAGCATGTGTGCAGTCTGGTTAAGAAATGGGATGAAGGGATGCCCAATCATTGCAATAGAGATGTGGCTACAAGGGCCTAAGGTTCAGCATAGAGGGAGTCAGTTTCTGAAGATGAGGCAGGACTAAAACTCCCACTTACTGATGACTCACTCGGGTGTCTAAACACATTAGACAGACTAGAGCTATTCTGTATTCTGTTTTCCGGTATCTGCAGGCAGGGGCCAGTGACAGCTGAGAATAATTTTTTCAGCTTGTACAGATCAAACATAAACAAAAGTGAACTCTGCATATGAACCAGTTGCATCTCTTCCCCTTTCATTCCTCTGAACAAGGCAAGGTTGCATCAGTTTGCTTATCCGTACTTTACCCATCCAGGTGAACCTGAATGTGTTTGCAAAGTGCACTGGGATAAAGATAAGCTGCTTTCTCTCTTATTTCCTGCACCTGATGTCCAGGTGGGTAAATCTGTAATGCAGTCATGAGCTGCAGAAGTTGAGATAAGCTGGTAAATTAAATAAACTTGAACTTCCTTCTGTGGCCATGGTTGACAGCACAGAAGAGAAAGCAATGTTTGGCCTGAAGCATATGAAGAAAATACTGTTTGCAGATTTGAATGACTTAATCCATGAAAGGGTATGGAAAGTAAGAACCTGAATTTATTTTGTTATTCAAGATACATTAGTAGGATAATGAAAAAGTTTAATTAGTAGCATTTATACTGTGTCTGCAAAGCCTACCAATTTCTCCCTTAGTCTGTACAATTTTAAGGCAGCAACACAGCAAGCTGAATCCTGATTTGACCTTACGTGCATCGCTGTTCAGCTCAGTGGTTTCCCTATAGAAACAGAAACTGACACTGCCTCACTTGAATTTTCTTCAATCAATATGAGTATGGCACAATACAAATTATACAGTAGAACAGTCTTAAAGAAAAGCTTATCTATTGATACAGACAGCTAGAGAAGCAGGTTTTTATATAAGAGCTTTCAAAGTATTCTTTTACAAGTGAAATGGGACCCCATGGAATGAATTGTGTGTTTTGTTACTTTTTTAGATGCAGATATTCTTTTCAGCCGGCTTTAGTAGTGTAGAATTCCTCTGTATAAAAGTTTATAGAGTAAATGACTGTTACTGTACATCTAATAGGTAGCTATATAAAAATATTTATGCATGTATTTCTGTAACTTTCAGAACAAACCCTCAGAGGTTATGTATTGTGCAAGTGCAAGTCTACAACAGCAAAACTGTTAATTTGCCTGACTAGAAATATTAACCATACTATATCAAATAACTGCCAGGAACAATTCCCCACCATTCCCCGTGACTTCATTTTAATTGATTTTTTTTAAACTTCCAGCTTCTGAGATTTCGTTTACTCTGACAGAATGTTTATTAAATGTGTAAAAAGAAAATTGTTTTGTAAATTGTTTCTGAGGGTGTTTTTATCTTCCATAAATTGGTTGGCTCATTTAACATTTTCTATCTACCTTTGTTTTCCACCCGTATGCTCTGCCTCATTTGTTTTCTTATTGGATTTGGTGATTAAATACTGATCAGCTGCTGGTCTGATCAGCTGTGCATATTGCTTTTTTTAAAACATTGTTCATATACACCCTGAGGACAGGGTTACATACACAGTTATGAACAGTGTGTGGGGATGTTTAATGGTACCATTTGATCTGTTTTACAGATGATGGTGAGCTGGACAATGAACATTTGTAAAACTGATTATTGAAATAGATCTCTGTGGTAACAGCAGAAATAAATGACACACAACTGTCCAAAAGGGCTGTTGGTTGGTTGCTTTATATTGCAGAGCTATAGTTCGTGCTTCAGGCCTCTGGTGCTGAACAGAATATTGATAATGTGGATTTGTTAATGAGGATTTTTTCTCTTCTTCTGTTTTTTCCCTCTCTAAGATACTATATATTTGATCGCAGTACAGTACAGTCTTTCATGTATTGCTGTGAAGACTCATGAAGGAACATGGAATTTACCTTTAAATCTAAATGATTATTTTCTCTTTGGAAAGCAGAGATAACTTGTGCAAGTGTAACATTACTGTTAAGTGCTATCTCTGAATTATTTGAACAAATCAGGATAGTAAAGGAAATCCTCTAGGATTTAGACTGTACTTCAATTGGAATGCTAGTCTGTTTGCTGGGAGATATCATAATATTTTATTTCTGCTTGAAACAGTTATTTCTGAGTAGCCAAATCCTATGAAATGACTGGAAGTTTAACAGATCAAGAGACATCTGAAAAACTGGTATTCTGTACAGTCCCAATCATGGGAACCACGGTGAATTCATAACTTTTGGTAGACTCGCACAGTTAGTGACAAGGCTAACTTCAGCACTCTGCGATTCAAATTCAGTCCTATTCTAAATCCATTGGAATGAGTGTATTTGCAGCAGTGTAAAGCAGGAACATCACAAAAGTGAAATATCAATTTTCATTTGTTTGCCCATAGTTATATATGAGTGGTGCCTACTGACTCCAGTGAGAGCCTTGAACAATAATGCCAGAGTTGGATTTGTCCTCTAATCTTTTACCTCTGTTTGTGAATGACATTCGAAATGAGCTGAACAGTTAAATAATTTTGTGAATTGTTGGCTCTTCCAGGGACAATTTAAATCTTCTTGCTGGCTTATGGACAGTAGTGCTGGTCTGATAAAAGTAAGTTGTTTTGCTGTCAAGATTTCAAGCATACTTCTTGATACGCTGAGACTTTCTGCAGATACTTAACAGCATGTGAGATAATGAGTGTTAGTTCAGGAATTCAGTTGCCATGTTAAGTATGCATTGCTAACTTTCTGCATGCTCTGCAAAGTCATGGTAGGTAAAACCTTGAAAAGTACCTAATCTGATTTCAATGGGAGTTTCATTCCTAAGCACCTTATTATTTATTTATTTTAAATACCTCTAGACACCTCTGTCTGTCCTTAGTGAAATAAGTAGCTTTAAAAAATCAGTCAGTGGGAGTTCTGCATCTAAGCCACTTGATCCTTGATAATCTAAGGAGCTAGGTGTGGTCATGAGGAGTATCATTTCACTTCATTTTGAAGTGCTTGAATATGTGGTAGGTGTTCAAAGGTATTCATTCTCTTGCTTTTGCTTCCAACTGCTGATGAATATTTTTTTTATTGGTTCTGTAATGTAAAAACAGGTTCTAGAACATGATATCCATCCTTTGGTAAATGACCTGATGAGGCAAATGTTCATCACTATGTGTAGAAAGCAAATGCAGAGGTGCTTTTCTCAGTCAAGATGCAGCAGCTCTGGGCATGCAGAATTGAGACATATTAGGCACCTCTGTCATTTTACTAAAATGTTATTTGGTAGCTACAGACTTTCTCACACTTAGATTATGAGATTTTATCAAATACATCTTCAGAAACTCAATTCTACTCTGGTAGCACTGTAGGCACTTCAACAGTTATGGGTGTACCCTTTGATTGTCTTTGCTAATTTTATTTCTTGTTTTTTCTTGAGACTTTTCTTGTGCTGTGATGTTTAGAAAAATGCACAAGTGCTAGGCAATTAGGCCATATTTGCCTGAATATCTATGCATGCATCTGCCTTGCATAATACTACCCAGATTGCAGCCAAACACAAAACCTCATAGCCAACTCTGTACCTAGGTCTTGCAGAGTCAGTGCTTCTGCATGTGTTGCACTAGCTAGGCTCATCTTGCCTCATGTCTTAGCTGGTGGTTCCTTCTGACCCAGGTAAAATAGATGAGTACAAACCAGTACTGAAATCTTCATAACTTCGACTGGATGATCTGAAAGGTCTTTTCCGCTTAATTGCTTCTGTGATAATAGGGATCTTCTGCGTAGTGTGGGGAGAAGCGTCTAACTTCAGCACCCAAGTTAGATTTCTGATGGAGTTTAAAATGAAGCTCTCCTAACCATATGTGAAAGTTATATGTGTTAATATTAAGGGGTCAGATAGCCTTCCCTGCTAACACTGTGTTTAACACAGTAGGTTCTACCATAATATGATTTGTTAATAATTTATCTTGCACATCTATTATTAGAGTTGTAGAAATAGTGTCTAATTAATTTGTATTTTTTCCATAGTTCAAGCAGCTTTTCAGATTTTTCTGCATTCTTAATTTCTCAGCACAGTTGTGTTTCATAGTTATTTCCTGAAAATTATTTCCCTCTTTTTGTTTGACAGGAAAAAACATTAGCCATGGTAACTGCAATAAATGTGTTTGTATAGCGAAGGGTAAAACTTCTGTCGAATGGGGTTTACATCATTAGCTGTCAGGGCTGCAGAAGATGAGTAGTTAACTGAGTAAGTAATGTGTAACATTATCATTGATGGAACATTTCGTACCATTAAGCCTTCAAACTCTTATTCAGCTGTCAACACATGGGTACTTTCTAGAGCCAAATTCTCTCATGCTGTGCACTGCCTGCAGCTCGCCTGAAGCTCAACTTTGAGTAAAAGTGTTGATTTCGCTTCTTTTAGCCTTGTTCTCATTTAGCGTTAAAACCTGCTTGGAGTCTGCCTTTTATTCTGTAAAGTACACATGCATGTATCATTCCTGGCACACTTCTGATGTGAAGTTAAGGGGCTCAAAAGATATGCTAGCAATCTTAATGAATAATTGATTAGAAAGGAGTCTGGCGGTGTTAATTGTGAGGTGCAGCTGAGTGAATGCCAAAACAAAAGCTCTTCTAAATGTTTCCGAAAACCTTGTAAAGTCTTTAGCATTGAGCAACAGGGTCAGTGCACTGAAGTGGAATTTAAAGGAGGTTCTTCAGTGTAATGGATTTTGACTTCCCTTTGTCATGTGCCTCAGTGCATCATTGATTGAGCATTCATTTGTTAAATCAGCTGTATTTTTTGCCATTTGTCAGAGCATAGACACTTACTGCAGCCTTTTTCCTTTTAAACATGGGTTTCTTGTCTTAGTAAATCACAAACGTAAATTAGTTTTTATCTAAGGTGATCAGTTTTTCAAGCAGAAAGGCATGTGAAGATGGTCACAAGGAAACACTGTGAGCTTTTATTTTCTTAACTATTAGAAGAAAAGGGAAAGATCAGGGATACGTTTTAGCTGAAACATCGATAATTCATGTCTTTAAATTCAGCTTCAAGCAAAATGCTCTGAAATTATTTTATTTGGAAAGCCCTAAATGGTGTGCATTGAAAGGGTAGTTCAAGGTAAGCAGTGTTCAGTCATTTCTTTAAGAAATGAGCAAAGGAAACCTGAGGGTTAAGGAACAAGCAGCTTACTGTATGTTTGCAGCAATGAGAGATGCTCTGTGATTAGTGGAAAGGCTAATTACCTGGAGTATGCAGGAACACTGTAGGTGCCATGCATACCTGATTAGAGTTCTGACAGCAGGGCAGAAGAAAGAAGACCTTGAGAATGTGCCAAAAATATCCCTTTATGTAAGCAGATGCTATTACCCCTGGAAGAGAATAGTCACTTATTCAGAATTGTTATTGCTGCTAGAAGCAAGTATTCTATGGATGGGCCAGCAACTTCTGAGAAATGTACATGTATGGTATTTACTACAGCAGTTACTTGTCAAATCTGGAAATGTTCATCTTGATGCTATGTGCTGGCCGGATAAATGACCAAATCAGATTTATTTGCCAACTGTCACTGCAGCTCAGGGTCTGAGCAAGTAAGCAGTACTTGTGAGGGACTGGACAGGCTAATGTTTGGAGTTGTTTTAATGTTGATGCTAGCATTGAAATTAGAAGGTGGTTTTTGGTCTCATCAAGTAAGAGTTCTTCAAAAAACATACCTGTGACAAAAAAATGCAGAGTGCCTCAGTGTCCTGCTGGGTATAGGCTTAAATGTTAGGTACACTTGTAAGTCAGCTCCTTGAAGGATTATACTTTTAATCTTTTTGGAGAAGATTTTGAAGACAGGGAAAAAAAGAAAAGAAGAGATGAACAGAAAAGAAAGAACCTTGAAAAGACTGGGGAAGAGAAAAGCCAATCATGTTGAAAGAAGAATGTAAAGCTTTTCAATAGCATAAAGTTTAGCTGTGTAACTGCCTAGATATCATTAGAGTGAAGAAGGACAGATAAACCATCTTCGGCTCTGACACCACCTCTCTTTTGAAATACACCTTTCTGCAAGGTGCACAATGCCTTCTGTTTCTGGGAGGAGCTGTCAATGCTCAGCACCTTCAGGCTTGGATCCGTAATGTGCAGCAATGTAAATTTACCACAAAGTGTCTGGTGAGTAGAATGACAGTGCATTTTCTTGTACCAAGGTGAATCATGGTAATTGTAAGCGTGACTTGATAAATATGTTTTGTTTTGCTGGCAAGTACACTGCAGTGATACCTGCTAACATTGCAAAGGCTGTTCTTCCTCCCCCTCCCAACAGAGCCCCTGCTCCTAGACCCACTCTACAGGTAGCTTGCAACTTAAGCAGCTGTGTTCACTTTTGATACTGTCAGGCGCTTGGGGACAGTTTCCTTTCTTCTCTCTCTGGCTCCCTAGGCTCTATCAAAAGTGTGAATCTGAAACCAAACAACATAAAGCTTCAGTCCACATCTTTGCTCAGCCTTTACATGTACATTTTCCTGTTTTGAGTTCTTTTAAACTGCAGCTATCAGAAAGAATAAAATAGTGCATCACCTAGTAGAGTACTGAAGTGATCATCCAAGCAGTTTTCTTCTCCCTGAAGCCAGACAGCCAAAGCTTTTTATTACTGACTGACTGAACTTCTTGTGTCTGTCTGTCTAGGTTGCTAGGCCACCTCGTTGTCATGATTTGTGATGTTAGAGGCTTTTGATTGTAGTCAAACCAGAAATGCTAATTTAAAGATAATATTCACATTAAAAAAACCTTTTACCTAAGTAAGCAGTCATGTGGGTTTGTTTCTTTTTTTCTTTTTTTTTTTTTTGTGTGTGTGTGTGTGTGTGTGCGCAAAGCTGTAGTAAGCATCTGGCAAACTGATCCTGGAAGTCTTTAGTTCATGTATCTTCTCAGTAAAACAGTGGTTAAAAAAACCTTTTAAAGTCTTTAGATAGCTCGCAGTACCAATATTGGGAACCACCATCCCAAGTTATTGTTACTTCTAGCCTACAGGATGGTTATTTCTGCTTTTTGTATGAGCTAGGCTGATGTTCTTTGTGTCTGATCCAGAAATAAGGGGGATGATGGCATTTTTGCCTTTCATAATAGGGCCTTGATTTGCCCACTGCAGTGTTATGCAAACCTGCATTATGTGCATTTGCATTGCCCGTAGTTGCTTTATAGGTAAAAGGAAGAGTTACGTGTAATCATAAATAATCAAAGCAGTTATTTTTTCACTCTATCACCTGTGTGAGAATATGCAACAAAACTTCAGAGAAAAAATAAAAAAGGAACTTGAGTCTTTTTCACTTGGAAATCACACTTAGAATAAAAAAAGGCTGATAGTAAACTGATGGGTAAGGATCCCTTCTCTGGTAAAACACACTTTTCATAACTAGGCAGCCAGGAGCTGTTGTATTTCTCATTTGTAAGGTATTGTCTGCAGAATACAGGCAGAATCTGTATTTAACACCAAGATGAGGCTATTTAACCCTTCCATGCTATGTGTATTAAAAGTGGCCTGTGATGGGTAACAACTATTACTTATTAACAGCTAATACTGGGATGGATGATGGGTTGGTGTTCAAAATGGTTACAGCTGGTAGATTGCACTGGTGTATAATGCTAATTATTATGTTATGTATCATTGATTTCTGTTAGATCAAACAGGCAAACAACGCATTTGAGAACTACTTCGAAAATCAGGTCAGTTAATCTCAGGGTGCGTTAAATCTTGCTGCTCTCTCTACAATTCCCATGTTCAAGGTGGAGATAGCAGGTGACTTATTGTACAACTTCTGTGGAAAAGTCCTGTCTGCCACCTACCAGGTGAAACAGTGCATGAAAAGATACACAAAATATACAAAAGATATACAAAATAGACACAAGCAAATCCCTTGTTGGTTAGAAAACCCTAGAAATTCTCAGTAAAAGCTAAGGGTCTTAGGGATATGTTTTGGCCCTTCAGCTAATAAGGCTCTGTGAATGTGTGTGGTGTGTCATTTAACTGAGTAACTACACTTTTAAAAGGCGTGTATTCTACTTGTAGAACAGAGGACTGGGGCCTTTGGAAATTTAAGTACACAATGGTCTAATCCCACATTGTGAACTTCCAGCCTTGCAGTGGTTCTTTGGGAAGATCTGCGGCAAAGCCTTAGGAGGAGTCAGAAAGGAGGCACCTAGGGAGCTGGGATTCCCTGAGGACAGAGTAGAGTGAAGGCTCTTGCCCTGAAAAAGGGAGGGTAGAAATCTAGGGTAACATCTTTTAGTTGTTCCCTTATTTTACTTCTTGTAAAGTAGGAAACACCTTCCAAGTTAATAGTGTCTTGCCATTTGAGCTCTTGAGAGCTTAAATAAAAAAAAACCTTTCTTGTGGGGGCTGTGAGGGAATTACTTTCTCTTCATTTAGTTCCAGTTTCCCATGCCAGCTCTCTTCACTGCCTAGGCAATTTCTGCTAGACTAGGACTGTTTTGTTTTCAGAAACAATTTTCCCCCTCTGGAAATATTCTGTTATGTTACTGAATCAAAGATCCACATTTCAGGGCAGATGATTTAAATGCAAAACCAGTATTCATACCAGACAGGGGAAAAGCAGGCTTCTTCTGACAGCAAGCTGAAGCAGCATAACCCATGCAGGAAATTGAAGTACAAAGCCAAATTTTGTTTGTTGCCCCCTCCTTACGTTTCTTTTCCCATTTATTTATTTATTTATTTGTATGAAAGTAGTTAGTTCCTTAGGTTGTTTCTGCCTGGGTTTCTGCCTTTCTACAACTTACCTGCTCTGGTGCTCCCAGAGAGTGCTGACATTACCATTTCCAGGTAAACCATGATGTGCCATCTTTGTAAGAGGACACTCCTCAAAAAGCTCACTGCAACAGACATGGGGTTCAGTGCTTGTTGCCATGCGCAACCTCATAGCAATACCCTGCCTCTCATTGTGTTTGGGTGATGTGGGCAATGCTGGTCAGCCTGAGAACCTTCCTAGGTGGCACTCCTGTCTCCTTGCAAGGATAGATGTGAGCCAAGCAGTGTGGCCTTGTGGAGGTGAGTTTCAGGGAGGTGAATTTTCCTTGGACCTGCCAGCTCAAAATCAGTGCAGACAGAGTGCTTTTGATGTGACAGCACTGTAGATTCAACCAGTTTCCTGCATGCTTCAAAGCGGATGTCAGCTGCTTCAGCAGGTGGAATGGGCGATTTAGGATGCTGTGCTGAGGGAGAGGCTGCTATAAGCAATACCTTTGCCCAGTAGGTCATCTGTGACTTGAGTGACAGCATGCAATTGAACAAATGCACCATTCTTTTGTCTTGAATATAAGATCTGCATCTGTATCTAGTGAATAACATATAAAAAATGAATATCTTTGAAGCAGATGGTTTAAAAAAAAAAACAAAACCCCAAATACTCCACGACTCATATGGCATTGATAACAAGGGCAGGGGATTTGGCCCGTTCTACTGCATGTAAACAAACCCCTGTTGCAAATGTGCATGTTGAGCACATAAAAATGTGCTCTCTACTCTATGGGGGATATCCCAAACAAAACAGAAGTTTCATACTGTCAACCCTGTGTTTAGACAGTTAGGCTGGGAGAGGGGTGGCTGAGCACTTACAAAACGACAAAAGCATGTCAGTAGGAGAAAAGAAGCAGTTTTTACTGATTGTATAGAATGAATAATAATCAGTCTAGTCATGCTGAAGTACCTTTGGGGTTAGAATTGAGAAACAACTTTTCTGCTGTAAAATAATTTGGTAAGTTAAACAGAATAAAGTTTATTTTGTAAGTAACTTATCTTTGTTTAACCAGTTAATTTAAATCACATTTCTGTGGTTTTTTGGGGGGGTTTTTTGTTTGTTTGTTTGTTTGTTTGTTTTAACCTTACTGTGCTATAGTGTGTACTTGTAATTTTTGAGGCAGTTATTTTATTATCTGCCACAGAAAGGTGGTTTATGGTCCTTTTTCCTTATTCACAGTCATTAATAACATATTCAACCCATGAACGATCTGCGATTTATGCATAGTTCAGTTCAGCTGAATATTATAATATCCCATTCTAATCATTAAAAACAGTTATCTCAAGATAACATTAGGTCAGAGTACAAAGTAGGCTGTTTAAATCGTGTTATTGATTGCTGCTTTGTGAAGATTTTCTTCAGTTATGTTTAAACCATGCGCTTTTATTTGCTACTGACTTCTAGAAAAGATGGCCTGGCAACATGTTTTCAGTTGAGATGTCTTGGTTTTGATGCCCAGTTCAAAGTAGGTGCTTAGAGAGTTTCATTTTGTTGACAAATTGTCTGGTTCCAGGCTTTTTGAAGGCAAGGCTGCCTCTTCAGTTATATCTTCCAAAGTGGAGAATATTTACTTATCTACTACAGAAGCTACTACAGATGTTAATGCTTTTATTAATTAATTTTGCAACTGTAGAACTTACTCTGGAATTTATGCAGGTGTAGGAAGCAAGGAAGGTTCGGGTTTACAACTGGCTTTTCAATCAGTTCAGTCTGTGTGTGTCCTGTAGACATTTTGTAGTCTGCCACCCACCCTCCCTGGGGGGTGGATTGGTGGTATACCAGCTGGTGTGTTCTGTTTGTAAAATGTGTGATAATCACTCCTGTAAGACTACCATCCTAATGTCTGTAGAAATGTATTCAGGAACACTGAGAAGAAAGAATGGATACAAGAACCATCTCCTTTTATTAAACATTGTCTAACTCATTCATTAGGATCTGCATATTTTTTAATAATGCCGTTGCATTCATTGACTGTGTATATGTATTTGCATTCATTAAGTTTCTTCTTCAAGAACAATTTTGAGACTGAACTTACTGGATTCCTGGAAAAAAACCCAAACAAACAACAAACCAAAAACCAAACAACAAAACAAAACATTTTTTTTCTTCCCTGTATTTAAACCATGGTATTTGACTCCTCTTGAATATGTATTCATTATCTTAAAATAGAAACAACCTCCCCTCCCTGTGCTCAGAATCAACATTATTGTTGAATTCCTCGGCCTAGGAGAATACTGGTTACATTACAAACAAATAATTTTCCAGTCTGTATGGTGGAAGAAACTGTCAATTAGTATGAAGTGGGTTAACTGTTACCCCTTTTTAAATACCCCTTTGTTTTGTCTATACTGTGTTTGCAAAAGAAGACACAATCAAATGGCAAACCTGTGTTTTTGTTCCTTTTCAAAAATCCCTGACAAGCCCATGACACAGGCTACTGCTGTAGCTGTACATTTCTATTCATTATTGATGACTTGGGGCCAGGCAGGCAGCACAGGACACAGGCAATATAGATTACCATATTGGGGGCTGGGTTTTGGGGGGTTTGTGTATACACGTGTGCACACACACACATGTATGTGTGCGTTTTGGCTGGGTTTGGCTTTGAATTCCTCAGTTCTGAGAGGAAATCATATCTGGGAATAACAGTGGAAACAGATTGAATGAAATTTCTGATACGTTTTAGTAGAACAATTCAGGGCACTTAGACTAAAGGAAAAAATGAATGTATGAGTGAGCTCACTCTCACACTAATTATTGATAGGTTAACTTTCCAGCAGATGGAAACGATCCTGAAGGATCCTGAGCATCTTTTACCCTGGGGGATTTGGAGGGCATGTCTTACCATGCAGAGTGTAGTTAGCACCTTGGCTGATGAGACATTTTCTTGACACCACCATTGTAAGCTGTCTAATTTATCTGTAACAATAGTTATAGAATAAGCATGCAGTTGATTTGTTGGAGGGTGTGGGGGAGAGGGAGAAGGGAGCGGGTGGTGTCTCATTCTGTGGACACCACAGACCAAACCAACAGTTTGGGTGAGTGTGAGAATTATGCCAGCACTTTAGTGGTGTGTTTTAAGTGGTATTTCTGAATAGTAGGTCACCAAGAGACCCTTACAATGCTAAGAAAGTGTTTTACTACTACTGATTCGTAATTAATTCTTATAGGTTTTTATTGCCACAACACTCTTGCCCATTATATAAAGTTTTTATTTTCTTGCATATGTCAAGGAAGGGTTGTACAGTGTTTTGTACTTGCAGTGTTTGAGGTTCTTGGCTTGAAGAAAAAGGAGGAAGACAGTGGTTTATTCAAACATAGTGTTTACATTTAAAAAATGAAATGTGCTTTGGTTCATATATTGATTTTTTTTATATATAGAAACTGTTACACTTAAATAGTTTCAAGTTACAATGAAAGCCATAGAAAGATTGAAGTAGAATCAATTTTGATAACTGTGGTATTTTTCTGTAGTATTTGTCCTAGCTTTGATATCAGATTTCTGTAATTTTTCAAATAAGTTTCTGTTTTCTTCCACGCAACAGATTATCATGGCAGGAAAAGTTAATTCACAGTTTAGTTAATTCAAAGCTTAAATCTTCCAACGAAATAAAATACTGAGTGCTAGAGGGTGACTGGGTCCAGCTTATAAGGAAGGACAGAGGAGGTTTTTAGGGATGTTTTGTCTTCGGACATCACTGTTTCAATTCTGGTTTACATGTAGAACCCTTTAAAGTAAGACTGGTGTAGCGCATAAAAACTGTTCCTCTTGTTTTGGGAAGGAGATGTGAGAAGCTATTCCAGTGGAAGAGGGGCACTTAGCTATTCCAAAAAGCAGTGTCAGTTGAAGCAGAATGTTTGCTTAATGTATTCCTTCCATTCCTGTGGTTCTGGTTTCTCTTGTTGTGACTCAGTACTCTTAAATGTGTTTGAAAATACGGGAACAACTATGTGGCTAGCTTAACAGTATAGCTTAGGTTTTAGGAAGCTTTTTCCCCTGGAAGGTCCCACAGCACCATCTAGTGTGCCATCCTTTCGTACTGCCAGATGGTTTTATGACAGCGGAGGTGCTGAGGCTGGCACGATTTACTAGTAAAGTCTTCTTAGTAATTAAAGTTAGCATTTTCTGGTTACTCGACATAGGTCCAAATGCAGGAGAAATGTAGATCCTTTTAAACTTTCTTCTGCAAGAAAAGAGACTTAAAACTTAGGTGGAAAAATAATTTTTAAAATACGTATGTTATTGCATTTCTGGGTTTTACATATAAAACAAAGGAGGAATTGTGGTGCATCCTTTACACTGCACTAACATACCTTGCACTAAACATACACCGCAAAGCTGCAAGTTTATTAAACATTAAATGCTTTAGTGAGAAAGGGCCATCCTTACACCTACAGAAGCCCTAATCCTACAAGTTGTGCCTTTCCTCCTCAGTCCCACTGAGGTCATGGTATATGATGTGGGAACCTGCCTGCATTGTAGAAATGGCAGGATTGTGTCAAAGTGATTTTTGCAAAGACAGGGGATTGCTCTGCAAGAGAGAGTGTGAATGATTGAGAAGTTCCTTTCTCCCTTTTATGCTGCCTCTAGGGACGGCCCACCTAATAGCAGTTTATAAATTCAGTTCTTATGCTGACATACAGAATAATAGAGATCTTGTTCTCTGCTGACACCACATGAGAAATAAATTTGAATAGGAAGAGACTAATGAGCTGGAATTGATAAAAGTATTGTGCACATGAGGAAGTTTTTAACGATTCTCATTGAGGGAGAGGAAGGATGTTTTGAAGCAGGAATTATGGTCAGCAAAAGCAGCTGAAGAGGAAATTTGAAACAGTTGGAGCTACAGGCTTGCCAGTATCATTGAATGCACTGAAGATGTTAACAGACAGCTTACTTGAACGTATTGCATAAGAGAGAGACAACAAAAAGTTGCACGAAGGTGTTACAAGTTTGCAGGAGGAACACAGTTTGGTGGGCAAAGGCCCACCAAAATTTCCCTCAGTTGCATGCAGTGCTGCAGAGCTGCTGCAGTAGCAGGCACTTGCAGCACTTGGGAAGTACAGCCAGAAGCGGTTTCTCCAGCAGCAGCCCCCCACTTGTTGTAGGAGCTATTCCACACTCTGCCAGACAGTTCCCACACTCCCTTCTAACTGAATTTCATTTAGTTGTTCTTAAAATATTGCTAATACAGGCTATGAGGTTTCAGGATATTTGATGAAAGCCCTTATTTTCAACTCTGATTTAGACTCTTGCTGTATTTTGTACATCCCAGATGTTATTTCAGTATCACCTGCAAAGTCCCAAGAAATTTTTATAGTTCCTTTAAAACTTCAGGTGCTTTATTGCTGTGCTCCGAAATATGCTGTTGCTGTATAAGAACGTTTCTAATGTGCTGAAGATGCCCTCTGCTGGGAAGCCGGGTGAACTAGGCTTGTATAGAGTTTTGCCTTCCTGAGATACTCTTTTCATACTTTTGGCTTAACTCTCAATATGATACTGAAACCAGCCTTTGGGTGGTTATCCAGGTATGTGAAAGCCCTGTTTCAGCAGTAGGAGTCGTTCTTTATATGATGTCTAAAATTGAGGTTACTGCATAGTAGTTGGACATGGGACCATAAATCAAGTATTAATCAACATATTACACGTGTGTTGTGATGCAGCATTGTGGATCTGTGACCAGGCTGAGGGATGAGGGTAGGGGGAAGTCTTGTTACTCCTTCATTTGAATAGACTTGGGAGTTGGCTTTGAGTGCTGTTATGGTCTTTACAATCTCAATGGTGTTCTTGAAAGCACTGAACAATAAGCTCCTTGACCTTTAGAAGAGCCCACTTTTTTTCTTTTGTGATGGTACCAGATCTTTTGAGAACATGCCTTTATCTGTATTTCTGTCAAAGCTCTCTCTTGCTCACAAACGTACCAAATTCAGACCTAGAAGTACTTTTCTAGGATCAGGGTTCTCGTTTTGTAATGTAAAACATTATAAAGTTGTCTGCAAATTTATCAAAATAAAGATTTTTTTTTTTCTAGAATAAACCCCACTATTCCAAGCTCAAAAGCAAGGAAAAAAAGATAAGAAGAAATAGAAGTAATAAATGCTTCAAGATAAAGTCTCTCTCATGTTGTAATCAGAAAAAACTGCAAGGATTTATTTGTTTGTTTAGGGGGTGGGGACAGGCTGAGTTTCTTTGTTGTTCTTTCTTTACCAAAAAGTGCCAGTGATGCTTGAAATAAACCCATGTGAGAAATGGTGCTGTACCCAGATGAAGATTTAATTTCAGTTCTCATTCATGCTTGTTTTCTGCTGAAATTATCCGCAGTTCGTAGCCATTTTTCTCGCACATTGCTCCATCAGTAGTAGTGGAGATGTTGCCCAGTTAACTTTTCACTGTTGTTTATAACACAAAAATGTTTATACTGGTGCTCCTTTTTGTCCTGCTCTTTGGGAGTGTTCAAGAACATCTGTAGCTTTAAGCACAAGTAGATAATTGATTTCAGAAAGCACATGTTTGTTCAGAACCTTGATTACAAACAGTTAGTTTTCCTTTCTAGCCCTACCTCTTAAGATAAATCAGATGTGGCTTTGGTTAAGGGTTGTTGGGTTTTTTTCCCACTAGTAATTGCCACAAGCGTGTCATACTGATGACCTGTAAGAATGAAGAAAAATTGCATGGGAAATTTGTGTAAAGGAAAGGAAGGAAAGTTCATATGTATTTCATGCCTCATTGCAATAATCCTTACTCGTCTTCTACCATGTGTCCCTCTGGATCTGTGCCCACCTTCCTCTTACTATTTGCATAATTTCTTTCTTAATGGTTTGCCATCATAATTTCACATCCATTATGTTACTTCCTTTTGCTGTCTGATTTGGCAATCAATTACGTGTATTGATCCTACATAGTCTTTTGTAGAATAGACACCTTTTAATATCTGCTGTACAGCAATGCTGTACTGGGTGAAAACTGTAGAAAATCTCTTAACGTCTTTATCTATACAAGACAAATAACAATTAAATGGATTTCCCGGTACCTCCCTGCTGTTAAAATATACATTTATGCTCATGCTCACACTCACAAACCTGTATTTAAGCTCCCTTAATTAAGACATGTTTCATGATCTTTACTGTAAAAAGACATGTGTTTACAGATATCTGACTATTCAGATTCCTGTGTCGTATCAGTGTCTCAGGTCAGGCTGAGATTCTTTTTCTTCCCCTTCCACTAAAATCGTTGAAATATATTCAGTCAGTCTTTCACATCAGAGGTGTAAATGGATTTCTTGAAAGTTTTTCTACTGCTAGCAAACGGCAGTCACTTTACAACTCTGCCTCCATTGTGGGCAGCAGTCGGAAAGCTTAACACTCCACCCGAACTTTGAAGATGCTAAAACTGTGTAATGACCTTGCATTCTCAAGGGCAGATGCTCAGCTTCTGCTGGAAGTGCTAATCTACAATCTGTTTATCTCCATACACTAAGTATTTGACAGTACTTGCCTGGAAAGCAAGGCAGGGAAACGTGTAGTTAAATTTAGTTACTCTTTCTTCTCTGATGGTGTTAGTGTCCAGTGGACTTAGAAATTATACCCTTTATTTTAATTTTTAGCTTCCTTTATCCTTCCTTTTCAGCTTGTCAGTCTTAGAAAGCAACCACATGGCCAGTGTCAGAATATGCCTCATCTTTTTGAAGCCTCTGCTAGTGCCTGAGTTGGACCATGCAAACTAACTTTTTTCCCGTCTTTTCTTTATTCTGAGTGAATCAGATTATGGTTTTACCTTCAAAACATAAACAGTTGTTTGTATTTTCTATCAATAGGCTTTAGACTCAGTGTGCTCTCTATGTTATTCTTTACTGAGTGCGAACTGAGATGCATCGTGTAATTCTTATAAGCATATTGAGGAGCATGTTTCGAATTAAGAGGTAATGTGTTGAAGCCAGGTGGTGTGTGCAGAGAAAGTCAGTATCTGTTAGACAGATACACTAGTCATGTAAACCCTTCTTCAGATCTGGAACAGAAGCCTGAGTAGAAGGAGTTTGCACGTAAAAGCATGTCAGTGTTTGCAGGTAACATAAAAATGAGCTTTACATGCCCAAAGTTTGTTCTTTACTAACTCTGTTAGTCTGTCTGATAAGAGATGTTCCTTCCCCTAACAAATCTTGCCTTGCTTGCTCCTGTAAACCATCACAGTCACCAAAGCACTACTGACTGCTTTAATGTAATCCCTGTGTATTTTCAAACTGGTGTTCCTTATCAAAATAAAACATTAACATCAAATTAATCTGATTTGGCAACAGCATCTATTTTTTAATATGAACTTGTCTGTTCTGTTGGGTATTTGTTTAGCTTCCCAGAGGATTGTGTATGTGATGCAAATGGCAGAATTCAACCTTGTAAATCCTTTCTGTGGTGAAGCAACAGGAAGTTTGCTTCTCATTATTAAGATCACTGGGTTTAACAGTAAAATTTTGTAAAGAATTGCTAGAATTGACCTTTTGAATGCTAGGTTTTCAAGAAGCTTAGCCAGGAATCTGTTTAGGATGTATACCATGATTATCTTCCTCTCTGCTTACAGAATTAGGAAGAAGTTTATTGTCAAAGTGGTAATGTTTCCTTTTGTGATGTCTCCTTTGATTTAACAGTGGCAGTTGCCCATTGTGTTAATATCACCAAGCTTCTAAAGCAAATTTACACCAAGTCACAGGCCCCATGCCAAAGAGGAAGAACACTATCTTTGTTTATCATCAAGAGAAAGGGGAAGGTTGTTTTGTTTTTGTTTTATCTTAGCATTTTTTTGTAACATATGAAAGTGCTGTAAAATGTACTGAGGCGTGAAGCGCGTAAGAAATGACTAATGGTGCTGAATCAATGAGTTCCTTCAGATTTAGAGAAGAGCTGGCTAAACTCACCAGCTGTCAGTGTGCTCTCTTCTTCCTACACTCAGTGCTCATTTGGAGTACAGGATGTGTTAGCATATCGCCTTCCACTCAATCCATGCTCGTCTTTGCTCATTGCGAAGGTCTGAAGGTGGAACCCTGCTGCAGTGGTGTTCTGCCATCCTAAAATTACAAGGCACTTAGGGAGTACTCAGGCACTTGTGAAGTGTAGTTGCCAATGGGGAAAGGGGGAGAAGGGGAAAGTGGCTCACGTATCCTTAGTAGCAGTTCATACAGGTTGGAGTTGGGTTCTGATGAAGTGACTGTGTTGCATCTACATTATACAGATCCTACTGTCAATTATTCCTTCTAAACATCATAGATGCTACTGTAAACAAGTATCAGTTCAGCTCTTGGTGCCTCCTCCCTTCCTCAGCTTCTGTTCCTCTACAGCTGGTATACTTGAACACTTACATTTCTTCATAACTGTTATCTGCATTTTGGTCTAGGCCTCCCTGTAAATTGTGAGTAACTCCCTGAAGCAATTCTTATTGCTTCTACTTCTTGTCTTTCTAGTCTTTTCTGATCTGTCTCAGCTGTGACATTTGCAAAAAGATAAATGATTATGGATAGCTAGGCTGTGGGGCAGTCAGATATGGCATATATTATTTATTTCAAAATATGTTTTTAAATCCTACAGAGCCTTCAAGTTGCACATCTTAACTGTTTCCTCCTCTCTTCTGGTCTGCTACCATTTTTGGCATTTACTTGTTGCATTTTATTTTAAGAACACAATAGGAAATCTCTGTGCCTAATGGGCTGTCTGAATCTATGACTTTTTATGGACCCAGAAAGCAAATACAAAACTAGTAATGTAGTTTTAAAAATTTAAAAACTAATGTAAGGTTTTTCTGTATATTAGCTTCCGAAAGACTGAAGTAAGGTTGTGTTACTCAAAGTTAAATGAAAAGCAGAGAAAACTGCTTTTTTTGTTTGGTTGATTTTTTTTTGTTTTGTTTTGTGCTTGGAGCAAAAAAACAAACAGAAAATAAGCATCCTTATAGACGAACGTGAGCAAGTTTTGGACTTCTGTCCATTAAACAATAAAGTTTGTGAATAGTTGAAAGACTGGTTTTTCTTTAGACATATCTGGATAAAGAATAGTCTTGGGTCAGAGAAGTTCTGAGCAAGCTATGTGAACTGGCATGCATTAAATGATAGAATCATTTTATTGAGCAATAATAAAATATTGAAGTCAGATGGAAGGATGGTGGGGAATTGCTGTTTGCAGCTCTGAAGCTGATGCATGTCATGTTAACTCCCATCCCAAACAACTCATTTTAAGATTTGCTCTCATGAAAGTTAAAATCCTCTGTTTTGTCCAATCATCATCTTGAAACCTGTTCCTTGTCAGTAAAGACAACAAATCTTTTTGCTTGCGTCTGCCTGGGGGATGTGAAAAGCTGAGGTGGTCCTGTGTGATTAAATCAGATGAAAGACTTGCCTTCTACCAGTGAGACGCAAAGTCTAATCAAGTGAAATGAGTTTTGAGATCTCAGCTCATGTCCTTGGGGAATATCAGTTTACGTTACACAGTCACGACACCCAATTCATCACAGTTGATGCGGCTTTTGCTCAGAAGAGGACCTGGGACTGGGTAGCATGGGGCTTGATCACAAGTACCCCTCTAAGGAGGAGCAGCTTAGTCAAGTTAAGATACAGTACAGTGAGGGGAGAGCCTTAATATTTTTTTTAAAATAAATGATCTATATTTCTGTGTATTGGATCTTTTAGAATAGAGAGACTTAGGTGCAAAATGGAGAAAGCTAGAAGTAAAAAAGGGTATAATTTATAAAATGATCGGCAAACAGATGTTAAAGAGCATATACCATGAAGAGCAAAGCTGAACTTATTGTTACTTAATTTCTGTGATGTTGAAAATGTTTTTATATTTCCAGGCACTAAGGTACAAGGAAATAAAGACTATTCTGCTTCCCTGACTAACAGACTCTTTTTTTTTTGTTTCTTCCAGGGCATTGTTATAACTCCACTTCTGCTTTTGCTTTTTGTAAGTATCTTGATTTTAAGATGTCTTTTTACTGCCTAATCTTGCACCTCTTAGACAGTATTTTTAAGATATTGTCCTGGGTTCAGCAGTAGCAGTCATTTTTCTCATTCTTAGTAGCTGGTGCAGTGCTGTGTTTTTGACTGTCAGCCTGAGAGCAACACTGATAACACCAATGTTTTTAGTTGTTGCTCAGTAATATTTACTCTGACCAAGGACTTTCTGAGTCTCATGCTCTGCTGTGGAAGAGGGGAAGCCGGAAGGAAGCAGAGACAGGACACCTGACTAATCAAAAGGGTATTCCATACCACAGCACGTCATGCTCAGTGTATAAACTGGGGGCAGTTACCCGGAAGGGCTAGATAACTGCTTGGGTCGGGCTGGGTATCGGTTGATGGGTGGTGAGTGGTTGTATTCTCTTCCCTTGTTATTTCTCTTATCATTATTATTATTGGTGGTAGCAGTAGTGATTTGTGTTATACCTTAGTTACTGGACTGTTCTTGTCTCAACCCGTGGGAGTCACATTCTTTCGATTCTCCTCTCCACCCCTCCGGGAGTGGCGGGAGGAAGGGGGGGGAGTGAGCGAACAGCTGCATGGTTCTGGGTTGCCAGCTGGGCTTAAACCACGACAGTTCTTTTTGACGCCCAGCGTGGGGCACGAAGGGTTGAGATAACAACAGATCTGACCAGAGTGTGTCTAATCGTATTTGTGATAAGCATTCATTGTTTTGGATTAATAGTCACTCCTCACAATGACAATTTATTGGTTTCAAATTTGTTGCTCTTGATCTTGGAGTTTCAGTATGTCATACCTTACTTACAGCCAGTATTTGCTGTGTTAGCATTCCTCGGCTGGGGGCCTTGGGCTAAGGTGCTTGTTTCATTGTACTTTATGGTAATGACTTGTAGTACAGTAGACTCATTGATCATGAAACTGATCTGGCTTGCGTTCCCAGTGTGGTCACCACCTCTGTACTTTGGGAGGTATATAATAGAAGTGTTTAGCAATTACACATCTTTTTTCCCCTCCTCCAGTGGTCAACCTGTGAAGGATGCATTCCCTTACCTTTCCAGCCCCCCTACCAGACCGTTTGCAGCATCATTTGAGAGTTCTGAAGGTTTTGAATGGCCTTTGGGTACCCTTGAGACCTGCCTGCTAATTGTGATGGGGATCACAAAATTTGGGTGATTTAACAATGCTTAAATAACAAGGAAAACTTTTCTGATCAGTATTTGAAATAAGCTGTCTCCCAGAAATGCCATCAAAATGTGTCACAATGAATGCAAACACTACCTGTACTTCATTCTAAGATGACCAAACCCTGTTGTTCTGGTAGAATTATAAAGCCATGTGCTATTAGTCAGGCTGGGTGTCTGAAATACAGACACTTGCCATGTAAGCTGATTACTCAGTTGAGAGATCTTTGAAAAGCTTTCACGTGCAGGAGCTGGACAATATTGTACTGATCCAAAATGGATGACAGGCCAATTGGGAAAGCATTGTTCAGATAAACAGAGCTATGCTTTTGGACAACGAAGCCCATGGGTATTTTTGTGGTGAGATTAGTGAGAGAGCAGCAGCAGCAAGACACATTACTGGAGCCCTTGTGTACCACTAAATGTGATCCTGCTTCCTTTCTGTTAGTTCAGGATTTCTTTTTCAATCATTAGTCTTTAATCAGGGCCTTGTTCCTTACAGTTCATGGTAGAAGAAAAGGGAGAAGACCAGGTTTTATCTTCATACTGTATAAAGGTATGGGTATTCATCAGCATACAACAAAGATGCTTTAACAGATGGGTAGTGGTGCGTTAAGTCCCCTATCAGCAAGTCTTGGTGCTTGAGGATTTGGTAGCATAAATGATAGGGAATAGTGCAGATTGCCAAGTGAGGAACATGGCTTTGTGAAGAGCAGGGGAATAGGCTGAAGCACTTCAACGGTTTCAGCAGATGTATACATTGTCTTTCATGTTTATCTTACTAATTGCATTATATGTAAGCCAGCACACTGGAAAGGAGGGCATGTGAGAAGTTAATCTGAAACAATTTGTAAGCGGCATACAAGTGGCACGCTTTTGTGGTAAGGATGCTTAAGCAGCATATGTACTGTACACAAATATAGCAGTGTATACTAAACTGGGATAAATAGTACTGTGAGAGTGACTGTAACATTATCAACTGCTGCTTCCGTAAAGCTGTGTGGGAAGATCCTTATTTTACTGTAACAAATTGTAATTCATCTGGTATAGCTGTGTTTACACAAGAACTGCTTTGACCATATTGTGTATATCAGTGCACACTAGCAAAGTTTTTTTGATATACCTAGGACAATAGACTTACTGTAGGTTGAAAAAGATAACTACTCTAAAAAAAAAGGTGGGGTTTATTATTCTTGCACTGAATTTGTTGCTATCCTCTTCGCTCCTGTATGAAACCTGTTTCTTCTATAGGCATTCATCCAGAGACTTGTGCCTTTGTTTCTAAGTGACTGAAATTTCAGCTTTTTAAATTTTTGCTCACTGGCAACTTTCACCCTGCTGTACCTCACTGAGTTTTGGTGCCCAAAGGGATATTTTCTTTAGAAATTGAAATGTTAAGGAATGATCTATGTACCTTTTTAAGCAAAGTAAAGATCTTTGGTGGATTTATGGGCAGGTAACATGATATTCTGTCCCCTGAGTTGCAGATTTCACTGTTACTTCTCAAAAGGGATGGTAAAATTTTATGTGCAAGAACAGGAAGGCAAAGTGGGTGCCTCTGTTCTTCCTAGCAGCACTGGAGACACTTGTATGAGAAGTGTGTAAAATGTGCGTTAATTGTTGTGCAGTGAGTAATTTAGTCATGCAACTTAGCCTTAAGGCTTAGTTAATAAAGATTTGGAATTTTCAAGTTTCAAGATAAAAGCCACACTTACCTCAACAGTGGCTGGGCTGGGCTTCTGAACACCATTCAGGGACCTTTGAAGCCAATGCCTTCAATGAATTTCAATTTCGAAGTTTGGTACTCAAGAGCACTAGCACTTCCAGGGTCATACTATGGTAGTCTGAATGCTATATTATATTAGTGATCCTATTTGTTATCTCCCGGTACGGAGAGCATGAAATACCCTTAGTGCTGCCAGAAATAAAATATGTTCCTGTCCATTAGTTTGGTTTTGTTATATAGCTTAACTTGCAGTAGCAGTTATGGTTTAAATTTTGCCCTATGTGCACCAGAGGATATAATGTTCTGAACTGCCTTTTCTGTTCGTAATTGCCTAGTAATGTAAATATAAATTGTTTAAACAATATTGATAAAGGCATGTTGAAGCTTATTATAAATAATGCATTTAATGCAGAAAATTTATCATCTTAAATGAATGGAGTTGAACATAAGATTGTCAGTTACATTTCTGAAGTGTTTTTCTACTATGAAATACCAGGTGTAAAGCTTACTCAAATGAAGCATTCTAAAAGGTTCTGATGGATTTAACGAAACCTTAAATACTGGGCACATAATTACTAGACTCTATCCTTGTGAGGATTCACATCTAGACTTTAAAGAATAGCTGCCTTCACCACAGATTCCTCTGATTAACATTTTACTTAAGAAGCTATTGAATCTGTCTTCCAAATGCATTAATCGGCAGTATCATCATCGTCATGTTAACCCTTATTATTAACGGTTAATATGTTATATTCTCAGCAAAGATGTTATAAATAGGCAGTGTCCCATAAGCTGTGTAATTGATTACAGTTCCTATTTGCGGTGAGCAGGAGTGTTGAAACAAAGTGCTGTAAGATACATCAATTTCAAGTTAACTCAGGGTTATGCTTTCACATTTCTTTGCACCATTCTGCAGTGTTTCATTAGTGATGGTTAGGAGGCTGTGTACCAAAGCATTCAGAGGAGGATGCTGTCTATCTTCCTCTTGTCTGGTCATGTACTTAGCTGAAACCAAAGGTAATTGATCATGAATTTTTTTTAAAGCAGAGAAATAAGTTTTATTTTCTCAAAGGCATTGGGGGGGGGACAGGAAGGGAGAGAACCACATCAACAAGAAATCGAAGTGTAGACTAGATTTTGCTTTTGGAAATAACTATGTTATTATCAATAAATAATGACTACAAATAGGTTAAGTAATGGCTGAGGAAGTTAGTCACTTGGGTATGACTGTCCATCTTTGCTTATATGATGTGTTCTCCATGTTCAGTTTAGTTATTTCCTTTAGTAATTGTGTTAACATTTTATGATTTGTGGTAACAGTTTATGATTGGAATTCTTAAGTATGATGCGTTTGGGCACATTTGCATTACTAAAAGACAGTTAAACAAGAGATGTCATCATACTGTGAAGATAATAGTTCTGTGATCACTTTAATAACCTCGAGATGTCAGCACCTTTTTATGATGTTTCATCTGAAATACACAACTTCAGGAGCACTGCACTGTGAAACACTTGTAGCTGTATCATCTTACTTATATGTCCTTAGATTGTTATGAAAAACAGAAACATATATGAATGCAGATTTATTTTCATTGATGCCTCAGCAAGGTCATGTCACTTGGATTTGCCCTGGAAGCAGAATGAGCATAGACATTGTACTACCGTGTAAGAGGATAATGCAGAATGACCTTTTTTGTGTGAACAAACCACACAAGCTTATGATTTTGTTGATTGCATCCAGTATCAAAATACAAGAAGTCAGTCATTCACACACCTATTGGAACCAAATGTGATGCTGTGGTTTTTATGGCACAGTATCCCAGCCTTGCCACCTTCTTGGTATTGCCCTTGCTGCTGAGGCTCAGTGCCTGACTGATGTAGTCTTCTCAGTAGCAGGAAGTACAGCTGGTTCGCTATCAAAGTAACGTAAGTCAAGGTCTGTGAATCTATGTAACTTTATTGAAAGCCATCAATGTTAGAGATAAGTACTTTACATTTTTATGTACTTTACACTCTTTAGAAGCATGCCTGCAAAAGAGTTAATGTGGAACATTGAAGACCCAATGCAAAATTCGTGTGTATTTTTAAAAATACACCTGGCAAAATCCTTCATGGAACCATCAGACATTGCTCCCAAGTTTGCTCTTGTACCAAGAATGACTACTGTGGTGTTTGTGTCGAAATAGAATCTTCTATGGCTTTATCAGTTTGCTTCTTTTCTTGATTTATTCAGTCATATTTTGGTTTCTGGTACCCTGGTACCCTCTCAAATTTCTTAATTTTATAGTAGGTATTTTTATGGTGGCATTGTAGTGATGCCGTAAGTACTGGAAAGGAGCATGGCTGAAAGAGCTCAGGAGTAGACAGGAGAAGGAAATTCTGTGCAAGTATCACAGAAAAAAGTGAAATAAAATTACTTGTGACTAAGGACATGAATGAAACTAGAAGTTGATTGAAATACTGCAGTTAAAATCTTTCCCATATAGTCACAATCCTTAAACTAAAACATCATTTAAAAAGTTATTTCTCAATTTTTTGCCAAGTCTTCTCCAATTCCATGTATTTCAGGTAAATCCTTTTATTAAAAGGAGCTGTAATACATTTTTTTTTAACAGGATTTCTACACACTATGCCTTGTTCTTCCTCTCTAGCACTTGGTATGTGGGAGTCTGTGCCAGTCAAATGAATCATTAAATATGCAAATATTTTAGTAGCTGGAAAGCCATGGAAGTTGATAAAGAAGTTGCAGCTAATGGATTTCACTAGTATGTGACAAAAGGCCGATTACTGTGAGGGGAGAAAGCAGCATAGCAAATTAGCTATTAATAGATCAACTCCTTCATGGGGAAGATTTGAAGTGCATCGTTATTCCTGCCTGGTTATTTACCTCACTATTTCCTTTCTCTTTAATCATTAGGAAGACAAAATTCTCTGATCCAAACCCTTTACAATTAACTAGAACTTTTTAATGACTGCCATGAAATTTGTATTTGATAATTTAATTCCTTTTTCAAAATCACCTTTTATTGTATCCAATACAATTGGATACAAATTGTATTGGATACAAATTGGATACAAATAGCAGTTAGAGAATAACAAGAGGGCTCTCCCTGACACAAAATACTGTAAATTTGCCTAGGTAGAATTTAATGTTTCTGTGGAAGACTTTCTTTTCTACTTGGTTATGCTCTTGAAATTTTCACCTATACAATGCTAGAGGAGCCTTTTAAGTACACATCCTGCTTCTACATGGCAGAAGCTAACTACACGTCTTTATAGGATCATAGAACCAGGATACCAGGACGGTCCTGTCCTGACTCACCCAGTCTGCCTTTTTTCCCTTCTGTGCAATTAACCTCAACACTGAACATGACCGAGATTATTTTTACAGCTATAAATCAGCAGTTTGATTCTATGATGTCTTTACACCGTTTCTTGCAGTAATTCTGTTTGTCTGTGAAGAAAGGTTCATTTTTAGGTATGGAGATTATTACAGCAAGGAAGTTAGCCAAATATAATCAGACATTTTAGCATAATGCTAATTTTGGTGCAATGCAGATCATCTAGGTGGTTTAAGAAACAAAATAAATTATTTTATGACAGCAAATGGAGCACAGAACTTAGCTTGATCCAACTAAAACCTGAGAAAAATCATGTTTATTCATTCAGACAGAATAGTTGCATTTATATATGTTAGGTAGGTTTGAGTAACATTTATATCAAGCTGTTTTTTTCCTCTGTTCCTCAGTTCTCACTTCTCTTTCTCAAAGGGGATGTGACAAACATAGCCAAAGGAAGTTTGGAACCCAGGCAATGTCTGAGAGTCCATGGGACATTTTAGTTTGTGATCCTGATGTGTTTGCATACTACAAATGTTGGGGCAGTCATGGTCAAATTCGCATTCATTATCTTTAGCCTTTGTGATTCCTCATGATTAGCCACTGTATTTCCAGAGTTAAAGTCTTTTTATTCTGTGTGATTGAGAAGTTCATGCCTTCTCTTTTCTTCAGCTGTTATCTTCTGTGTCTTTCTCTGGGAATAGATTTAAAATAAGGCCATGCAGGAGTTTATAGATGTTGTGTAATGTACAGATGCTGATAAAAACCGTTCCCCTGAAGTTATAGTCATAATATACAGAAAGGAAACAGAGTTCAGAAGTCTTTTTGAAGAAGTAATGTCAGTACCCTAGGTGGGGCAGGCAAGTCTAATGCCATAGCAGCGTACGAAGGGCAAGCAGAGTCTAGCATACACACTGCTCCCGAATTCTATTCCCAGGTGTGTTATAGCAGTGTTAGGACCTCTTAAGGACTCAATGGAAAAAAGCTAGCTCCATATTAATGAATCATTTATTTATTTATTCATTTTGGACTGATAATGTGGATTTCTGTTTTGTTTAAAATCTAGTCAGGATGAGGTAGTTACTTGAAATGTGTGCCTTTGGCGGCCCAGGTAATAGTGAGATGAGCCTGAATGGGTGGGGTGAGGTTGACAAAGTGAAGAGCCGTATGCTGGTATCCTCATAGAGAAGATTGTTTCTTTGAATAAAATAATTTTACTTTTCCTTAGTAAATTGGTTTAGCATCCCAGCACAGTACCTGTAATCAGTTTCTAATTATGTAAAACTAAATAAAAACAAGGAAAAAACCCACCCCAAACCCCCCACACCCAAGCCAAAACATATGCTCATATATACCAAATGCTTGAAGACTGTATTTAAGTAATATTTTAAAAAGCTGGCAAGACTGTTGCTGTTTGAGTGGCTGCCTTTTTCAGCAGTGTCCAATATTGCTGAACAGTTTCTCATTACTGACTTAGAAGCTGATTATATGTCCACTGAGCATAAAACTTTTAAGCAGTGAGAGAAGTCCAATCAAGGTTTTTATAAAAATGAACGAGAGCCACTGCCAAAGTGTTGTAGTTTTGTGAAGCTATGCAGAGGGGCCTGACATGTGGACTGCTTGGTTAGATTCACTCCTCTGTGACCCAGACAGATTTTAAAGTTTAAAAATCTTCACTTTCATTTGAAAAAGCTTCCTTGAATACACAGTAAGTAATGCTTTTAGCTCCTCAGCACGTAGCAAAATATAAGTCCAAATAGAGTTTGAAAAACTATGAACCTTTTAAAATTTCAGAAGCTTCTTACAAGAATTAAAACAACAAGGAGATTATGAGTGGTATGATAGAGTTTTCTGCTCCACTTTCTGCAAGGAATCATGTAGATTCCTTGCCCTATGTCCCTTTGGAATAGAGTAGCTGCACTGCCTGACTTCAGGTACTCGTGTGGGTGATCTGAGTCTTTCCCTGCAAGCCTTTACTTCTGCCTCTCGACTTCATGGGGAATTTAGGCTCCTTAATCTCAGTGGTCTCATTTGCACCCTTCTTACAGACCAAAAGTCTCAGTGATGACATCTTCTTCAGGTCCCCTCCAACTGTCTTCTGTGCCCACATTGCTAAAATTGGAGGTGATGGGGATGAGGTGCTGTAATTTATTAAATATTTTTACCTTAATTGAAGTAAAACATGTGAATGTCTTCACTATTTTTTTATTATTGTTTATTGAAATAGCTACACAAATTTTTGTTGTTTGATATTTGTATAAATGGTAAGGTTAATTGAGCTAGCTGCTTAGTTAGGAAGATTCACTCCGTCTTTTTAGACTATCAGCCTACAGACGCTTATATAATTTACGTGGTATATATGTGTAGCAGGGTTTCAATCAAATGGATATTGATGGAACTATCACCTTAGGTTATAAATAATCAACCAGAGATTGTTTTAGTTTTGTTACTATGGAATACCAAATGCTTTATTGGGACTTAAAGATGTGTGCACTTACTTCCAACTTTGTGCACATATTCCCAAGTTTTTATGTGTAAAATAAAATAAAATGTATACTAATATGTGATATCTTTATGAAATTCACAGACACTAAGAAAAAGTGCAATATTAATGGTATATTTTTTATTTTGTAGCTTGGATCGTCCTCCTCTGTGCCTTTTACATCTATATTCTCTCAGCTGTTTATGACTGTTGTAGTCCCACTTATTATTGGACAGGTATGTCTTTTAAATATACATTCTTATTAAAAAAAAAAAAAAGATAAAGAGAGCAGTCTTAAAGACAGACTGGCAACCTGATAAGCTGCCACATAGGAACAGCCTCAGGATAGTGAAGTGTAATATCAGAGAAAAGATGCTACAGTGCTCCCTGGAGCCACATTGATCTTTGTTGAGATTGAGCATCTGTCCCTCACTACTACAAACATACGCTACTGCATATCGAGAAGGCAGTTTGTGAACATAAAGTGGAAAAAATGGCAGCCCAGACTGTGAGAAATTCCAGCCCCATACAAATGAGCTTTGAGAATACTATATAGTCTTTTTGTCACATGCCCTTTGCCTGGATGATGAAGGAAGTTCTCCCTGTATAGTATCTACTGCTGATCATGGGAATAAAATTTTTCAACATTAAAAAACATACAAGGCCTAAATAGTCAGAAGTCAAGAATCCACAAAATTAAGGCTGCTGGAGACATTTTTGCATATGCTTTACAATAAGGGTTTAATTGCACAATTGCAAACTATCCTTTCTGCATGACTCCTGTCACTTGTTACATTGAATGGGGAGTATTCATGGAATGAGAAGCTGTTCAACATTTCATTTTATACTCATTGTTCATATTGTAACACAAATCCTTGTTTTTCATGGAATTTGAGAGAAATCTTTCATTGAATTTAGAAACACTAGTTGCAGTGTAAGATTTTCTGTGATGCTTGTCTCTGTAGTATCTTTCTCTTTTTGGGTTTCTTTTTGATTTATTTTTTTGCTTTTTTTACAAATGTTTGTTTGGTTTTTTTTTTCTCCCACATGACAGTGGGACATTTCTATATAAAACCCAAAAATTTTCAGAAGTGTCCACTATTCTTGGACACCAAAGCACCCAAAGTATAATTCTTACATACATGTAAATATTGCTTGTGCTCTGGCATTCAGAATGCACAAAGGGAGTATCAGTGGGATTTGCATTTCTTTCCCAAGGGGTACCGTTGATGATTCTAGCATGCAGTTTAAATCTAGGTTCAGCTGGAACTTTATGAATTTTGTCAGCCTTCAGCAAACTTTGAAATGGAAAGTGTGGTTAAAAGGTAGGCAAATGAGAGCAGAGTCTGCAAAGGAGCACCCTGGACAAGGTTAAAAATATCTGTCGGTGCCTGTGCTGTATAGAAGAGTTGATCAGTCTTGTATCAAACTGTAATTGCACATTTCAAAATCGGCATGTACCGTAACTTACCAAAGTCCTGGTAAAATTTGTTTCTTATATGATTAAAAAAACCCCACTACAGTCCAATAAGAAGATGGTCATGATAAGCATGACAATAGACTCCAGCATGAGTACCTGCATAACCTGGCTATAACCATACCTCGTGGAAAACAAACATAATCCCTGTGTCCCTATAGGCTGCTAAATTGCTCACATGCTTACAGTTAAATGCCTAAGAATGTCCTTATTAATTAAGGCCACAAAGGGTTGCTAATGAACTACCTGTGTACCACATTCTTACCTTGTCAAAATTAAATTAAGTCTCCACCAAAAGTGGACAAGCAAAAGTACTTGAATCTTCTCATCCTAAAAGGTTCAAAAACTGGAAGCTATTAATAGGAAGCCGCAGTTGGAAATTTCTAGGAAACAAATAGCTTGGCAGCAGATCTAGTAATAAAGTAACCTATGGTGATGGAGTATCAGCAATCTGTAGTGCAATGTACCAAGTCTGAAGATAATAGTAGATTGCTAGACAAAGCGATTGCAAAATTTCAAGAGAGTTTGCATCTCTGTCTATATGTAATGGCATGTTACATTGGGAAGATGTTCCAAGAAATTGCTATGTGAGCTAACTGGTGGAGTTGTGGGTTTTTTTGGCTGCACCAAATAAGAAGGCTAAGTAACATGAACTGAGCAG
The DNA here is from genome assembly GCF_963264785.1 of Psittacula echo. Lineage (NCBI taxonomy): Eukaryota > Metazoa > Chordata > Aves > Psittaciformes > Psittacidae > Psittacula > Psittacula echo. The sequence continues at coordinate 65,908,863 of NC_137735.1, forward strand.
TAAGTGTATGAAATAAGTGTTCTGAACGATTGTAAGTTCAAAATCAGAACTCTGATGAGACCTAACTGAGAACAGATGTGATAAAGACTGAAAGAAAAAAAAAAAGGTTTTTAAAACTTATATAACTTGATCACAAATTTACTGAAGAGTTTGGGTTTTATATATACACTTTAACAAGAAATGGAATTATTCTCCTTTAAAGGTGTTTGAAACAGTTTCTGAAAATAAACAGTCAACAGGAATAGCTCACATTCCTCTAAGTATGAAGGTTTTATTTCTAAAATTATTGCACGTGATTGTGTCTGTTCAGAGGATATGGAAGAGAAGAAATATTAAGGAAGCTACAGATCAAAATTTCCAAGGGTAGTTTGCATTGATTGTCTTGATAAAGTAGAACTGTACAAAGGTAAACCAACTTGTCTAGATAGGAATAGAAGCCTTTTTTGAAGGTGGGTATCCAAAAATAATGTGCAGTAATCATGGAAAAGCAATAAGCAAGAAAAGGACTGACACCAAGAGATAGAGATAGGTCTGCTTGCCCTTTAGCTGGAGGTGGCATGGATCTTTTCTGATTAAATGGGAAGTTTTGCATTTAGTTTGTAGACCACCGCTGACTCATTAGTGAACTGTTGCACATGCAGCACAGCAATGTTAGACTGCTTTGTGAATCACAAGTTGCTCACTTTGGGATTCCTGATGCATTAAGAGTTAATGGCCCACAATTCATGAATGACAGTTCCAGCAATTACATCTAATTTATATTTTCATGCCCACAGAGTTGATTCCTTACATGCAGTCAATACTGCTCAGCAGAAAAGTCAGTGAAGGAATGCCTGGGAAGGTTACCTGGTAGCAAAGAGCTTGACTGGGAGAAAGAAACCTCTGTGATTGGAACCTGTCTGCTTGGAGGATTGCTTCTATTCAGCCTTCCTAACTCGGCTGTGATCAACAGAGGCTTTATGCTCGATCCACATCAGTGCTAAACAGAGAAGGCTGCTTAAAGAAAGCATTCTCCAAGGGCTTTATTTTCCTTTAAAAAAATCTCGCCTCTGGGAAAACCTGTGTTGCCTAAACGCTCATTTCCTGAGCAGGCTGCAGAACTGGCTGTTTCAGCAGCCCCTGGGATATAAGCAAAGCAGATGAGAAGGTGTTTTTAGATTTGTTTTGTTTGGGGTTTTTTGCTTGCTTTGTGGCAAAATGTATCGAAAGTTTTGGTTGCTTGACTGACTTGTCAGAATTTTTAATGATGGCTGGGAGAAAGAAGTCACAATACTGTAATTGATGCTTATTTCCTACTGTTTCTTGAACATTTTTTTCAGTGTGGCAAGAGTGCCGTTGACAGGAGTCAAAGACGCTTTTCCAGCTGCTAACAGTGAGATGCATAAGAGGCTGCAGTTACCAGGCTCTGTTCAGGTGGTGGCTGCCATTTGTTAGGTAAAGAAAGGACTGTTAGAGGAGGATGAAGGTATTATGTTACCAGAAAGGCACTGAGTCTAACAGATAGTTACTGATAGGTGGCCTTCAATAAGGAGAATTGCTCTGTTCTACAGAGATGTGCAGGTTGTGTAAAGCTAAAACCAGTGTGACCTGCATCATCTCTGTCTACAGATGTGTTTTGCTAATTGGCAGTATGATGTTACTCAAATCAGTATTGAAGTATTAATACTGCATTTGTACTTACAGAGCAACAAGACCTCTCTGACAAGAGCTCTTGAAGAGAGACATAATCTATAGTGGTTTATAAAGATCTAATGTTGTGTAAGCCTTGAAGATCTGTAGTGTGTAAGAGCTTGTTATTTGTGCACCAGTCTTGTATGCCTCTAAGGGGAATTTGAGAATATTTGTTATGTGAAAAACATGGTAGTAGATATTTCATAGAAAGGATTTTTGAATTTGCTCTGGCAGCTTGAAGGTCTGATTATTTGTTCTTAGGTAGCAGAGTTCTGATGAAGATTGCTGCTCCCAGGCTGTTGTGATTTTGATAAAATAATTGTCTCCTTGTCTATAGATGTTTGGAATACTTTTAGCCAGCAAAATGTAAGGTTTTGAGAAATGTCCAAGCAGTTTCTTCATGACCAGTTGTGAGATTTGGGTGAAGACTGTTGTTCCTTTGCTTATTTTTTTCTTGTTAAGTGACAGATAACAGGAACAGTGAAAACCACTGCCGTATTTCTTTTCCCCTTTTTGCAGACTTGCTCCATTCCCTACACCTAAGTGCTTATGACAGACTTTTATTTTATGTTTTATATTAAAGAGCGATTTATGATTAAATGTTAATGAAATAGAATTTTCACTGTGCTTTCATTATATTCTACTAGTTTGAACATTTTTCAAAGCAGCACACCAAAACCCACTGTTTTCTATGAATAAATAATAAAAAGCTTGTCTGTACATTATCATTCATGCATTCTCTAGTTGCCCCATTGGTAATTTGTCTGCCAGCATAAAGTGGGCACTTCACATTAAACAGACCTTAACTAAAGCTAAAATTAATGTTATGATTCTAAGTAGTTCTTCTTCCCAAATCTGTAAAATGAAGCCAGTTGTATAGAAGTCCTTGCTGAATCTAGTCACACAAAAAAAATCTTGATGTCCTACAAGTAAAGGATTTTAAGTGCCTTCTGCATCATTGCCCAAAATGTTCCAGAGGAACCCTATCAGCATTTGGGAGGTGTGCTTATAAACACAACTCTAAAAGGGTGCTACATTGCAATACAAGTTGTCAGTGAAATTGAAACTAAAAAGCTTAGCAGTGTATTTATTTTTAAAGAATAAGAAATTGAAAGGGAAAGGTAGGTGGCAGTTATTTGGGAATAGAAGGTACTATTCCCCTAAGCTTAATGTTTGTTCATAGTGGGTGAGTGGGAGAAACAATAGCTAAAGAAACTGTTATAAAAAGGGAACAGTGTCAAATCCTTTTGTTCTTGTAACTTAAATCCACAGGGAAGTAGCCCTACTTTCTCTTCAAAGTCCAGGGAAGCTGTGGGGAGGAGGAGTGGTACCCTGGGAGATGAGTGCTTCTGGAAGCTTGTTGCAGAAAACAGAGATGGCAGATAAACATCCTTCAGACCAGTTTGTTCCCTTCTGATGCCTGCCAAATTAAGCAGGGAACAGAACCTAGTCTCCACAAAAACACAAAACATGAAGAAAACATGTACCACTGCTAAGGGCTCCTTTCACATTTTTGCCATGTTGCACCTGTTTGTAAGGTTTTAAAGCAACAGTTGTAAATTACCCCACAATATGAAAGTTAATTTTGAAAATGGCCTCCTGTGGGTTTTGTAAAGCTTGCATTGACGGCTTATATGTATCAGAAGCTACCTTCTGGGAGTAAACTGACTGACATAATGGAGTAAGATAGCTTTTAGGGGAGTTTGGTAGGCTGAGTAAAGAAAACAAGATGCTTGTAAAAAAAGATTTTTTTTTTAACCCCAGATTGCAAAAATGGCTTTTTTTCCATGCTGTCTTCAGAAAAGAAATATTGGATTGCACACACCATAGAATAAGGGTAGATTTGACATTTGTTCATGCCCTAGAAGCTCTAGGGAGTTGGGTAAACTTAGGACAATTTGGGACTTCGTAACAGTATACAGGAGCAAGTGAGAATGCATGCCTCCACACAGGTAGGGCCCTAAGAAAATAACAGGACAGGGTCTGGCTGAAGTGATATGGGCTCTGCTTTGGAAAAGGATCTTGTTCATTTGAACCATGATGCAGACCTTGGATATTCAGAGGGAGGCTATGCTGCAGAAATCCGTGAAGGATGTTCTATTTTATTTATGTCATTTCTACAACCCACACAATCTCCCTTCCATTCCAGTATCTGATCCTTTCGACTGGTTTTCACAGTTGCTGTCATCTTAGTTTACTTTATTTTTCCACTTTTTTCCCCTTTCATGTCTTCCAGGCTTCACCAAAGTAGTTGCCAATATTTGATGCAGTTGTCTGTCTTGGTTTGCCATCACTGCATAATAAGAGATATTGAGAAGATACTAAACTGTTGCAAATATCTAGCACCACTTGAAGCTTTTCAAGAGAAAATTTTACGTTACAGAGTTCATTGCAAAGGTCTGTTGCTATAAGTAGTAATATTAGTAAAGAACGAATTAGGTATCTTACCTTAAAAGACAAATGAAATAAGGTAACTGCTGCGTTTAGGTATAGTGATTATCCAGCATAGTTTTAGCTTGTTTCCTTGTGTGCTTCAACATTTGTTTTTTCACTGAAATGGTAAAGCCCCAGGTGTTTTTCCTAGGTGTTTAGAAGTACATAGCAATACTTATTAAACAAGAGGAGCAGAAATGCAGTAAAAACATTGTAAATTCAGTTAAAAATTCCATCAATCCAAAAGGGTTTATAGAATAAGGAAAAATGGACTTTATGTAATGATGTAAATACAAAGAGATATTCCTGTGTGTATAACGGAAACAGAAAATGTGACTTCATAACCATTCCCCTTCCCCCTCCTTTTTTTTTTTTTTTTATCATGGGATTAAAAAAAAAAAAAAAAGAAAAAAGAAAACCACAGAAAAAAAAAAACCCCGAGTTGAAGATCTAGATAGTTTTTAGAAGATGTTCTGTATTACAGATGTCAGAAATTAATCCATTCCATATAAATGAGGGTGGGGGAGCTCCTTGTCCTATTTAGTTTAATTAATAATGAACATTAATGAATTACATTGTTTATTGCATTTTTTATCTTGCATGTCCAGCGCTTGAGCAGGCAGGTGAAAAGAGTCTGGTTGTATTTTACCGACAAATTTCTCTGGGTATGCAGTGTGACTGTTATGAAGGTACAATTAGATAAGTGAATTGTTTTTCTGTAACATATCTTCTGCTATTTTCCTGTATGATTTTATAACAGATGAGCATTATTTACCTGCTTTCCCAGAATAGCAGATTGTGTTTCTTTGTGCAGGGGATGTTAAGTAAATTAAGCATATGAGCAGTAATCACATTTGTTTAGGGAGGCTGGTGTTTAGACAAGGAGGTTAGGGCAGGATACGGAGCAGTCTGGATGAGAAGTGCTGTGGATGTAACCATTCTGGTAGAAGAACTAAATTGAAATGGGGACACTACTGCTAATTCATGTGTAATTACATTTCTCTGTTGTTAAAAATTAAATCCTGGGCAAGAGGAAGGTTTGAGCCTGGAACTGTGTTTTGAAGCAAATTTGAGCTGACGCCTTTCCAAAAAACTTTGGAGATTGCCAGGACATAGTCACCAGGATGCAATTGCCCAATGGGCACATTTATGTCCTTTTATAATCTAATTTTCTGTGAGGTTATTACCATCTTTTGGAGAATCATAGAATGGTTAGGGTTGGAAAGGACCTTAAGAACATCTAGTTCCAACGAATTATTTATGGAATATCACCTCCTACAAGGTCTTGCTTCTCTTGTTATCTTCTCTCCACTAAACTACAGTCTGAAGAAAGGATTCATCATGCACTGTTCTTTCATGTGTAACCTCTGGGTCCACCATCAGGAATTCCCTGCTCTTTGGGGCTGGCATTTGAATCTGCATCAAAGTCTCACTCGTATCTCTGTCTGCAATTGCTCCTGCACAGTAATTTTTTTCCATTCTCAACTCTGTTATCCCAGAGGCGCTACCACTGCCGCTGGTAGGCTTGGCCTGGTCAGCTGCGGGTCCATCCTACAAACGACATTGGTTCTGTCAGACAAGAGAGAAGCTTCTGGCATCTTCTCACAGAAGACACCCCTCCAAAACCTTGCCATGCAAACCTAATGCATCCCAGTTTTGCTCTTTTCCATCAGTGTGCCATTCTGATGCATCTATTTTGGATGTCAGTCATTCATATTTCTTCCCTAGGCTGTAAGTTCATCTTTTCACAGAAGTATCGGTTCAGACATTTTCTCAACCACTTGGCTATCCGGTGCTTGTCCCTCCTTTGTCCCCCGTTATATTGATATGTACTTAAAAACACTGGACTTCGTTATTTTAACTGAGAGGTGGCACATAAGCATGGAGCCTGAATCTGGCATCCTTCATAAAGGCCATAACATGCAGAAATGATTGTATTAGCTTTGGCTGTGTTTGCAGACAAATGAAGCTTAATATCTCTGCCCAGGCTGCATATTACCTATGAGATTCTTTATTTAATCATTTCATTCTGCATTGCTTATCACTTTTCAACCTCTATTAGACTTCCTGTCAGAGAGTGCCAGCACCACAGAACAACAAGGTTTGCTGGCTGGCTGTCTATGTACTTCACTGTGTCTTGTCTTTATTGTATTTGTGTGATTTATTGTTATTTCACTACAAATCTTTGCAATATTTTTTTTCTAAGTTAAGTTCTGTGTTAACCCTGAAAAGTTATGGAATTGGGATAAGAATTAAAAGGCTTTCAAGGCATCCTTGTCCTGAAACAACTCTTCAGGGCATGAATAAGTAACAAATGGATTGTTTTTCAGTCACAGTGAATCAGCTGACACGGGCTTTCCTGTGAAAAATCCTGCTGAGTTTTTACGGATACCTGTAGGGTTATATTTCTCACTTCTCAAGTTATACAATAATTTAGATTAGCTTGAATGAGTGACCACAGGCTGACTCAACCTCTGAATTATAGATCTTCTTGAATCTTGTGAGAAGCTCAGGATGTATTGGATTCTGTGTTAGAGAGCATGTATTTTGACTCTTTTTACAGTATACATTTAGCATGACACTGGGTTGATTAGATGGTTTCCTGAAGCCAGAATTTACTTCTTCAGGGTCCGTCTGTGTAAATTTATTTTTTTTTTAAATACAATATGCAGTAAGAAGCTGCACTGGTATTTAGGGTTGTTTATTCACAATAATTCCAGATTAGAGATGAATATTTAAGGAGGATATCAGCTGATTGAAGATTTTGAGGAAATACTGCTTGCAGTTTCATTTGTAAGTCTTTTTTTCTTTCTCTTACGTGTCATGATATATATATATAAAGTTATTAATGTCATGTATGTTATACCTTGTACAGACACAAGGTTATAGTTTTTTTGAAATAAATACCTCCAGTATAAGTTGCACTGTGGCATAATTAACCATCACTTTTCTTTTTCAACATCTTGTTATTTTCAGTATAAATCTTGTGGAAGGACCATAAATAAATAGGTGGTCTCAAGCAGTTTTTCTTTTTCCCAATGTGACCTTAATTTAGGGGATAATAGGGCTTCTTTTAAACTTCCTTAGAAAATACTCACTTTAGAGGTGAATGACTTTGCTTTTTGCTTCTGATAATATCAGAGCCCCAAATCCGCTCAGATTAGACTAATCTGGTTTCCCACTTGATGTCTTTTACACTGCATGCTACATGTCTTCACTCAGCTTTCTTGCTTGTCTTTCATCCGTGCAGTCTCTTATTCCTATCCGATGGCTTATACAGAGATGGCTGAAGGAGCTCCGTTGAATGCTCTTTCGGAAGTTTGGCCATATATCCTGAGTTGTGTTCTCTCTTTAACATCTGGCAAGTGTGAAACTTTAAAGTTGAGTGTTTTCACTGGAGTGCTGAGCATTCCCTTACATGGTTTCCAGTAAACCTATTCTTTTTCATCGGTGGGAAGCTTAGCAGTGCTGGGAGGTAAGTGCTGGTCTTCAGCCTGCTTAGCTTTGCATGAACCACATGTGCCAGATTTTTTAGTATGTCCCCTGCCATGTGGTCGAAGAAGTCTGTTTGCTGTGGTGACTGGGATAGCTGCTTCCAGGACTTCCCTGTTGAGAGACTTGCAAACAAGTTGGGAAGGCAGAAAGGAAAACTGACAGCTGTGAGGTCAATCCCACAGCTTTGGCAGTTAGTGTGTGAAAAGGTCCTGTGGTAGCACTGGTGATGGTGCTTTGCTATTAATCTTGAATACCTCTAAAATGTTCTGTATTATTAAACCAATAGTGGTGGTGTTTATTAATGGTACTGCTATGGGAAAGTAACGAGACACCTTTAGAGCCCTCTGGTAGAAGTATTTCAGGATCTTATACTATTATTGCTGAGAGAGCATGGTAACAGAGAACATCGTGAGGTCTCAGGAGAAATTAGGCAAGATAATGTGATTGCTGAAAAATTAACACAAGTTGCAGCTGTCTGATAAAAGCTTTAAAAAGTTTTTTCAAACTGTACAAAGTAAAGAGAAAAGCTAAGAGCGACTCCCCAGGCAGGACCAAAATAGATGCATTGTATCTACTGAGGCTTAGTCCTGTAGTATTTGGCATAATTTGAAAGTAGTAGTTACTTTAAAATTTATAGTTGTTTCTAAAAAATTCTTGAAAAACAACTTCAGATCCTGTTTCCTGAAAGTGCAAAAGTTCCACCAAGTACAGTAGGTTTCCTTGTTTTCATGTGTTAATTCTAGTATTCTAAAAGCGTGCAAATGGCATTTGTCTCTGGATTTACAAAAACTCTAGATATTCAGAGTCTGAATTATTTAAACTCCCACAACACATGCACTTTTGCTTTTCAAGCTTGAGTTATAATTTAATTAAAAACTTCTGGTGCATTGCTAGCTATTTAAATATTAAAATGTTCCATGGATCACTTTCGATTATCTACTGTCATGAAATTCCTGAAGATGTCAGATTTTTAAGATTCCCAAAGTTGCACTTGGAATTGTCTGTTGATGCAAAGGGGACTGTGATAATTACATACATCCATTAGTATCAGCAGAGGAGATAAACTTTGGGGAGGCTTAATGGGCATGTCTCAGTGACAGCTAGCAAAGAACATTTGGCATGATTAAGAATGGATTTGAATGTACTTGAAAATATACTCTCATTATGGACGCCCAGTGGAAGTTGCACTACAAATGTTAAATTCCCCAGAAGAAGAGTTGTGTGGCAGGGAAGCTTTGAAATCCACTGTGGCCGTCATCCAAATTACTCTCTTCTCTTTGTGTCTTTCCGCTGTCAGATTCACTTTGTGATGCCCAACTTGGCTCCCTGCATCTTTGAAAAGAGGCAACCTGTTGGTTTCTGTGTTTCAGATTGTCCGAAGATACATCAAGGACTGGCTTGAAAGGAAGAAGCCTCCATTTGGTGCAATCAGCAGTTGTGTCCTCCTGATGATCATCTACACAACATTCTGTGATACTTTCGCCAATCCAAATATTGACCTTGATAAATTTAGCTTGATTATAATAGTGTTCATAAGTAAGTTCAGCCTTAAAGCATATCTTGTATCTGTGTTTCAGGTGTATAATGAACTATATATACTAGAAAGGGTAACACTGCAGGGATACTGACATGGGGCTAGAGCTTGTACTTTTAATGCCTGTAGTAAATCAGATTAACAGCCTTCTTAGGGGCTGAATAATTCTAGGGGATTGAGTAAGCATTTAGAGAGGGATAAACCATGCTATTTGTGTGTGCGTGGGATTGTTCAGTGATACTTCCTTTCTCAAGGGGCATGGTACTACTTTCCAGGTGTTTACAACCATTCTGTTTTGGCTTCTTTGTTATTAAACAGCCATAAATGCACAAATGTTGCACTCCAATCAGAAAGGAAATATTTGGGTTTGAGCTGTTACTCAAAAGCACTGTGATAACTTTTAAATTGTTGTTCTTACCATATTATGGTTGGACCAGATGATCCTTGAGGTCCCTTTCCAACCTGGTATTCTGTGAGTCTATGATTATAAACGTAGAAACTAGCTGGGAGTTTGCATGTGTTGATATATTTCTGTGGACAAATGCATTTCTTGCAGAGGTTGTTTTAGAAGCACTCTAGTCATCCAGCCTTAAATAACATGCACATGAGAATAGACTGCTGGTATCCTTGCCATCAGTTAAAAATACACTTGCAGATCACTACCTCCCAGAGAAAGGCAGGGATGTACAGTCACTGTCTCCTCTCCCAGTAGGGAATTCCCATCTTGCTTCAGACTGTCCAGAGACAGGAGTTTTAGTTTGCTTGGGGGAGAGGTAGCTACGGTATACTACAGTATAAATCACATCTCATACACTCAAAAGCTGTCAGATTTCACAAAATCAATGTATCACCTACCTTGAAGTGTGTGTTTGTGCACGTTTCTGTCTAATAAAAATAATGTACCTTCTATAACTCTAACCTCTGCTCAAGTAGGAGATTTGCCCCTGCCATTTGTGGATCAGTTCTTATTCTGTCCCAGTTGTGGCAGTGTTCTGGATTGTGAAACACTATGCGTGGGTAAATTACTACATGGAAGTGTAAATGGTACTGTATAAGTACTTTATTCTGAAAGCAAAGCAGAAGAAAGCTATGCTAAGGAGGTTTTCACAAAATGAAGAAAATACTTGTTTGTATAGGCACCTGAGAAGGGCCACATCCCAGGTGCACTTAAATTAGTGCAGAGTTGTCAGCAAAAAAAGAGGGATATGGAAATTTTCAACTCTGACTTGACATGCAGAGGAACTCAGAATGAAGTAATTTTATGTTACTGTACTGGCAGCTCCTTTGGAAAAAAGTACTCTTTTTCAGTTAAAAAGGAATGTTCTGCCTTGAACAGTTGGTGTAGAGTGGTTGCTTCCATTGCCTTTCTGGTCCTTTCTTTTGTTTCTCTGCAAGACAACTCTGCATTTGTGCTATGAGTTATTGTATATACTACTTGCAGTGCAATACACTGAAAATCATTCTGTATACATTTTCATTGCCAGTGTGCAAAACTGGAGTTTCCTAGTAAGAATATTAATGTAAGCATTGAAACTGCTTGGAACTTATTAGACGTTTGTTTTTTTCCCCAAATATTTGTAAAACAGAGAAAACAAGGAAGTCGTAAACATGGATTTGCACATTTTATTCTAGAAAAAGTTCTGTATTGCCATTGGATGTGTGTTATACCAGGATGCGAAATTAGCACGAGGAGTTTGAGATGAAACTGCATTTATGAGTCTGCTGATTAATGTTTTTATGTAATTTTTATGTTAATATTCTAGCCACAGCAAAATATGCACAGGGGATAATTGGTAGCAACACATGCTTATTGCTTTACAGAATTATACATATTAAGGGATTTTTTTTTATGTGCGTATTAAATTAATGTACTTAGTTGCAGAAAAATTGTAATTCATGAACGATGGATTGCTTCATGGGGGAAGAATTAAGTGCATGCTGAGGTGACATTTACACATCCTAGGAAATGTATATAAGAGAATGGAAAATGTCACTGGTAACAGCTAATATCCCTGCCATGTTTCCCAGTTGTAAACTGGGGTCAAAATCAAATGTATTGTCTTAGCTTGCAGTACCCTGTGGGACACATTAGCTTTATTGCATTCACAGGTTTTGCAAGGAAAAGGGAGAGGACCCACCTCAGATGGGCTGTAAGCAAAAGCCCTTCTCCCATAACCTGCAAACACCCTGGAAAGGTCTGTGCAGGTCACCGGGTTTCTCCTCCAGCTCTGTGGGGAGTTACTGCACTGTGGTGTGATGCTCTGTCTCTGCAGTTCCAGCAGCTACTCATATCACAGTGGGGAACCCACCAGCTTCTCCCCGCTCCCCACATCTCTGCAGACAGAGCATGGGCTCTGTGTATCCCACATTGTCTGTGGGTGTCAGGAGAGCTGGCAGAGAGGAGAGCTCCCCTCAGGATGCTCAAAAACCATCCACACTTACAAAGCTGGCTGAGCATGAATGAAAGCTGCTTTGTCCGATGTACACTGGCCAATCCAGGAATTAGCCTTTGTCTCAGAATGAAAACATCTATGATGATCTTCCCTTCATCGTGATAATTCATTGGCAGAGTAATATACCCAGTGTGTGAGAATAGTTACTGTGATCAGATCATGCTTACACACTGTACTTTCTCCTGTTAAATGGAAAGGGGGTAAATTTTAAATACTTGGCCACCAGAGCATGTCTGAGAGATTTTATTGTGTCAACACAATAAGCAAAACTAGTGCAAACAGATGTGCAGCATGCAGGAGCAAACTTTACTGCTATTCATCGTGTCAAGAAATATTGGATGAAACTAATTACCTCAGGAAGAACTTGTGTAGCCCCAATATTAGCTAGCTTCCTTGGATGTAATGATATGCATTATTCTTCCAGACAGTATTTAAAGATTATCTGTTACTGAATTTCGTTGGCCTTGGTTCTGTCTAGCTTATGACCTGTTGTATGGGGGCAGAAGGCATGTACATAGCAATTGCAGAGATTTAAGTGATCTTTACTTCTGTGATCTAAGTCTAATTTTAATGTGTTTCTCTTTCAGTATTTTCCATTCAGATGAGCTTCATGTTTTTGACTTTCCTCTTCTCCACAAGGTAATTGAGTGTGCTGAATCAGAACCTTTTGAGTATTTGTTTTGTGTGATATCTTTGGTTTGGGTGATAACAGTTTATGCAAATGTGTAAGGGCAGGTTTCTGAATAGGGGTGACCTCATATTGTCCTCAGTGCATTTCCTCTGTTAGAGTTTCATAGGCTAAGAGAGCAGGACCTGAATTCTGTCCTTTCTTGTGTGTTAATTACAGAGTTGTTAAATCTCAATCAATCACTGCTATACCTCATCCACTGAAAAAAATGGATTTGCACAGATGTCACTGAAGGTATAATTTGCCCTGCAGACATGCTGATGACATATGAGAGAGAGAACTCAGTTTGACTTTATGCATCTCAAGATACATTTGCTGGGCTGGCAATTCACTCTTCTCTGTATATGTCAAATTTGTTACGTTTATATGGTGATTCTTAAAAGACGGTTGTCCTGAACTCATGTTTGGTGGAGCAATTTTTTTTTTAATTTTCGATATCAACCAGGAAGAACAGTTGTACATTCACTTCTCAAAAAATAGTACCATGAGAATGGTGTTAGCCAGTGGCTAGTAAATGCATCACTTGAGCTGGTCAGATCATCCACCACTGTCTTGTATTTTTCTTAGCAGCACTCTGCTGAATGGGAAGTGCCACAATACAGCAGACTCCAGAGATATGCTTTGCATAAATTATACAATATCTGTAATGGAGAATCACAAAGAAGGGAGCAATGTCTTATAGCTACTTACGCTTTTTAGTGCCATAAGAAGATTTCTGTGTGACAAGATGACACTCTGACCTTGGAAGGCATTTTTAAATAAATTTTAACTGCTAAACCTAACCTGGGGGGGAAGATGATATGTTCTAACAGTGAAATCTAAAATGCCATAAGTAGTAACCAACTCACTATGGCAAATATTTAGAATCTCTTAAAATTATCCCTAAGTTGGACCAAAGGGTGAGCCGTTGGCCAGTCACACACCTCTCTCTCTCTCTCTGTAAATTTTACACCCTTCCTGGCCTTACTCCCAGTGTGTAAACCCTTAAATGCAGTTTTTCTCTGAAGTAGAAGATAACTGCTAAGGGGTACTCATAGTGTAAACTGGATATATGATCTCATTTAAGCACTTTGTTAACATTACATACGAGGAAAAGAAATTGTAGATCATTGTGGCAATTGTGGCAAGCTGGCCACTACTCTGATACAGCACTTTTAAGAAGTAACCTTGGCTGCAATAAAGTTGTCCCTTCATACCTTGTTTTCAGAACTCCTCTCCTCCACATGGCAGCATATTCATTAGAGAGTTTGCCACAACTGAGAAACAGTTCTGCTTTAAAAAAAAAATAATCAAACACTACTGTTCATTTTTGTGTAGAATTATTTCTGTCACTAGGCCTGATCAAAGTGATGTGAACGTGCATATGGATCCTCAAAGCAATATATTTGATCGAAGATGTTTTAAGAAGGTTTTTGCTATCAGAGGTTATTAAAACTCTTTCTTTTCTAGGAATAACTCTAGTTTCACACCAGCAGACACAGTGGCTATCGTTTTCTGTTCCACACACAAATCGCTCACCTTGGGTAAGTCAGGAGAAAAGCTTTTGAGCAAAACAACAGTAACATGCATACCTTGCCGTGCTGAAAAATAATGGTTGCTGGCTTTTCTGCTTAAATGGGTTTGGTTTCAGTGTGACAAGTAATGACACAAGTATGATACTAAACATAAGATGATATTCTTGGACAGATAAAATAAATGCTTATTACAGGGCAGACAACATGCTCTTCTCAGCTGAGATTTTGGTGGTTATACAGTAAGAGCATCTTGTTTATGGAAAGATGGACTTTTCTTTCTGGTTTTGGGGGATTTTGGGGTTTTTTGGTTGGGTTTTTTTTTTTGGTTGGTTGGTTGGTTGTTTTTTCCCCTTTCTTTTGCCTAATCCAATATTGATAATGTTTTAGGTTTGTTAGTGGAAAAATTCTAAGGTCTCACAGTAAAATCTTACACCTAAAGGCTGGGATGTACAAGTGAAAATGCAAACATGTAGTGTATTCAGAAACCACAAATAGTCAATACTGTCTTTTGCTTAACATGAGCAAAATGTGTGTGTTTAAGTCTGCAGATATTCTGGATAGTTTTATTTATTAGAATTCACTTATCACAACATCATTGAAATACTTGTGACTTGTGACTCCTTAGTGATAATAAGATGTTCTGATGGAAATTCACAAAATACTGCTTAATCAGTTATGCTTACAGCCACTTGCTACTGCCTCATCCATTATGTTCAGTCAGTGAAATGACAAGAATATTTTCTTACTGGTTTTCAAAATATGAAAACATGCATTTGACAAAGCATATGTGACTGAATATATGCCTTTTCAAGACTATCCATCAAAGAGAGTTATTTTCTAGTGTCAATAACAAAGGTAAGAACTCAGCCTGAAATAGTGGAAGAACAAGTTGGGACTTATGTGAGGTGTTTTCCAAGTCAGTTTGACATAGTGAAACTCACCTCAGGGTTCTTTGCTTCAGGCAGGCCTGTGCTGCAGAACTGTTAGCAAGTGGCCTTGAAAGTCTGTGGGAAGTGAAGGAGTTCCTGGAAGACAAGAAAAAAGCAAACATAATGCCTCTTTTTCACAATGGAGGCAAGGAGGGGACAAGGAATTACAGATCAGTGAGTTTAACTTCATTTTGTAGAAAACTACTGAAACAAATAAATTATTTTAACAGTGTAAAAAGAAACAAGGAAATTAGTAACAGACCTATAGATTTGTCAAATGCATATCATACTAAACTAACCTGACCTCATTTCACATAAGGTCCTGTGGGTTGCAGAGAAGTAGCAAAAGTTGTATTGCTTGAAAGCATTATGGCTTTTGACGTCGGCATGATGGTTTGGGCTCTACAATTCAAAAATTATGGGGACCAACTGGAAAGAAATCAGGGGAGAGTGCTGTGGATGATCATAGATCTCAAAAATAGGACCACAGAGAAAGGTTGAAACGATGGTGATTGTTGAGAGAAGATAGCTGAAATACAGTAGTGACTTTCAAATGCATGGAAGGCTGATGCAAAGAAGGCAAAAAGTAACTGTTTCACAGTGGACTTTGAAAATGGAAGGACTTTGTTACAATGAGGGAAACTCATCTAATGTAAAACAGTTTAGTTTTGGAATATGTTGCTTATTGATGACTTGAATCTCCTATCATTGTAGATAAGCCTCAGACAGGAATTAGCTAGTTAATCCTGCCTTGGAGCAGAACATAGATAAAATGACATTAGATCTTTTTCAGCCAGATGTTCTATGAAACTGAAGCTTCAACTAATAAATGAGCCTGTATTCAGGAGGACAGTTACACTTGTATTTATAGAATGAAGCATTACACATAGGTCATAATAAACTACTGTACTTGCTATTTGGATCTGTGTATAAACTTAGGACACAACTGTGATAAATACAGAAAAGAAGCTGGTTGTACTTAACAGCACAGTTGTGTAAGTTAAGTCTTCCTTGCCTGATGAAAACAGGTTTATATACACTCTGTTGAATACTTCTGCAGCTTGCTGTGACACTAAGAAGATAAGCACAAAGCCTTTTTTTTTTAATATTTAAGTCCTAGAGGGGCTTGCCATCACCCAGAAGAAGGGACTCTTTGTGCCTTTTACTCACTCTACCAAGCATTATCATGCAGCCTTTCTTTACCTGCACCCTATACACACAGCTGAATTGGCTCACCTTTCTTCTGCTCATATACTCTCCTTTTAATATTTTATTTTTTCCTTTAGAAGAATCTAGTTTGAGGTCCCCAACTTGCTTGACTTTCTGGCTCACATTTTTCCAGTTCCAAATTACTACTCTCATTAGCACAGCCCAGTGAGTCAGGCTTTTTATTTTGCATCTTTCTTTGCCCAAGCACACCAACAAAACCACTTCGGCCACCTTGACTTCAAAGACTCCAACAGCTTTTCCCCAACCATACATACTTTTACCCTTCTAATACAGATGTCTCATGAATAAGTGTAACATTTGAAATTAAATGGGTAGATGGTGGAATACAGTATTGTGTGACTGCTTCTCAGCTCCTGATTGTTCTGTCTGTCAGCTTCAGGACAGACTGAGTTACTTAATCCTTGCAGAGCTGGTGTCTCATAGAAAGCAAGTTTACCTCCTAGGAAGCTAGTCAGAACATGTAATTTGTGCTTAGGCTTTACACTTTTGCAGTGCTTTTCCTTACTGCTTAGGACCTGTGCTGAGATACCTGGGTGGTTGGGACCTGTGCTCCCTTTGCTGTATTCCATCTCTGGGGCTCAGCTTTGTCGAGGTTTCTTTGAAGCTCCCAGGCTTGTCTTGCATGAGGCCAGCAGCAGCGTATCCTGAATTGAGCACCACCCCTAATGGGGAAATGCTCTTTTTGGCAGTGCCTGGGAGCCCATCTTCGGTAAGCCTTAGGGCCCTGCTGCTTTTATGTGCACCCTACAGTGCATGCACTATGTAGGTGTGCCTGCTGTGTATCAGTTCCAAGCTGGCTGTTTTGAAACTGCTGGTATTTTACTCTCTTTGATATTACTACCAGGTCCAGATAAAATAGAGCTGATAAACACACATTTTTATGCAAACAGGGAGCTGTAGTGCAGTAAGGCATGCCCCTGAGCTGATTATGTAAACTGGAATGTTAACCAGAGCAGCTAGCATTTATTCCTTCACTGAAGGTGGAAGCAGGGTAGATCTGATTTGTTTTTAAGGATCAGCCATTTCTGAATGACAACTAAATCTATCCACAGCACAGTATTGTCCACCCTGATCTTAGCAGAAACAAGGACAGATGCAGGTATTTTGGCCATTACTCTTTTGTTGTTCTGTCATATTACTATTTGTCCATATGGACATATGTTCATATTTGTCTACTATATAAACCATGCAACGAGAAATCTTCTGTTTGCTTGTGGCAGAGAGAGCATTTCCCTCTCCCTCTGTCATTACAATGCCTGAAAGCAAGAGCTAAGGGTCTGATTTCACATCCATTGTAGAGCTCTGCTTTGTTTGTCTTCAAGATTCCAGTGGTAGTGTATAAATGACCTCCCAACACTTGTTCTTTCACTTTGAAACTGATTTCTCTCAGCTTGGCAGGTGAAGCTCCAAATAGGTATGTCTGGCCCATTCCCTGGGGAGCTTAGAATGGCACCAACTAAAGTGGGAGAAGAGCTGACAGCTTTAAAGCTTCAGAAGTGGTAATAGGAGAGGCATGAGAAGACTTTTGTAAGTCACTTTCTCCCACACCATATTATGAAACCAACTAATTCCCATGCAGTGCATGCTCATGAGGCCAACTGCCACTTCTGCTATTGAATCCATGAATAAGTGCTTGCTCTGCACGGAGGTGAGTGCTGTTCCCATATGCTGCGTTTTATTTTGTAGACACAACAGTTGACACACTTTTTTGTCTCAAAGATCAGAGTGCAGGGTATGTTTGTGTAAGGACAAATTACACAGGGTAGGTGCCTTTGTGTTTCTTAGTTAGGAACACAAGCCGATATTTCTGCATAGAAGTGGGTGCTTTGGCAGGTTTTTTTAATACAATACGTCACATATGCAGAAAAACTAATGTTTATTTGTATTTCACTCAATGACTGAAACAGGATATAAAGTTACAAGGAGTGAAGATAAATATAGTACTCACACTCTGGCATATTCACCCACACTTTGTTCTTTTTCTCTCCTTCTCCCTACTCACATATATGCACAGTACATGTGAGCACACACATATGCGGACATTTGATGCATGGCTTTTATTAGTGCATTTGCCATTGATTGATTAGTACTTAGTATTAGTACTTCTTCTATTGATTGATTGCAGATGAAGTGACTATTTGACCTTTAATTATGAGCCTTGCTATTGAAAATGACATTGAGCTATGGCTTCACATAATCCATCTGGAAAGCCCGACATGATGCCATTCCCTGGAGTTCATTCAGTGAGAAGAGAAGAGGCCTCAAGGAAGTGCAAAGCTATCAGTGTGGCTCATCTAAAAAAATACCGCAGTTGTTGCTTGCACTTACACAAAAGTTGCAGCCAAGTCCAGAACAGTATTCTATTTTTTGCAGAGGAATTGCTAGCCAGAAGTTACAACTCCAGAAGTAAAATGCAGGATTGTAAAAAAAATACTTCCACTTTAATTCTTTGTGTTTACAATGTAAAATTATTTTATCAGCAGAAAAGGGAGTGCTGCTACCTAGTTTGGCTACCACAAGTGCAAAGGTTAGTACTGTAGGTATGATGAACAGCAGATTAATAAAAAAAAAGAAAGGAAACAAACCCAAAATAACTGCATCTTATAATAAAACCAGGGTGTTGTTTTTGATGCTGAGTGCATTTTTCCTCATTTGGATTTATCAGCGTAGCAGTTTTTTCACCATGGTATTCTTAAAGTAATGCAATCAAAGTTTCAAGGCTAAAAAAAAAAATACTTTCAGGAAAGAATAGAATTAATTTTGCAAATAAAAGGCAAAATGGTAATTTTATTTTGTTAGTTTTCATTTCATTCAAATTTATTTTTTAAATACTCAGCTTTTTACTGCACAAGTCGGGAACTGGTATATCTGTACGTGAACAATTCTTAAAAGCCTGCTGTAATGCACAAGCACATTCACAGACACCACAATTGTCTGTGAGCAGATCGTCTAGGCTATGGATTAATCAGTCCATGCCTTCCCCCGAGTTCCCCAGCTGCACAATGTGACAGAGTGCATCGTGCTCACATATAGCTCCAATCTGCTCACAGCTATCTATAGTTTACTCATGTTCTCTACAGCTATCCCCTTACAAGGTTTTTCAGAGATAAATAATGTATTTACACAGCCTAAACCACTGCTGTTTAATATTAGCTGGGGGTTTGCTTCGTCTTTTTTTTCCTACATCCAAACTCTATGAAATGCTGTACTAATCCAGCCCAGGCTCTTCTTACTGTGTGGTGACAATCGCTTTTTTCCTTTAGTCAGAAAAATGCCAAAATGTTCTAATTTGTGTTAAAAAAAGGTAGATAATTTTAATTTTTAAAAGGTAAGCATCTCTTAATAATTCTGTAATAGAAAGTAAGATGGTAAAATCAGGTACATTGCCCTAGGTGAGTGTTCAGGCTATACTAATCCTGGCTAATTGCTCTCACAAAGCTTCCAATAGACTTTTGATACTGTCTCTTTCACTTTTGAAATTTTCCTGTGAGCGTTGGACAGGTGATATTACTCCTGGCATCATAGCATACATCTTGGTGTTATTAGTCCTTGAATTTGTGCATTTTCTTACCTGTTACTGACTTTAACTTTCATTTCTTCCCTCTGTGTCCAGTAGTGCGATGTGAAAGTGATCTGTCTATTCCTCTGCCTAGAATTAGTAGGGCAGACGGGAGGAATATGCTTAAAAGTGTAAGTGTCTTGTGGAGGCTGTGTCTGGGTCAGTATGTACCCTTCGCTACTGTCAAAGAGTTAGAAACTCTCTCCCATTCCTGCTTCTGAAATCCATGGGGACTTAGTGACTGCTAGAACCTTCAATGGGTTTTGATACGGTATTTCTTTGAGCCAAAATGAAAGGTTTTTCTCGTCTTTTCAGTCTTTGCCCAGCATTTGCTTGGAAGGAGCAAATGGGCTTTTTCCTCAGCTCTGTGATTCCCCTTCTCTTAGTCCTCTCCCTGTCTCTGCAAAACAAGAACAGAGGGATTTGTGTTACATGAGATGATAGCAGGGAGAGCAGAATCACCTGGATCTGCTGCACTTCTCTCATGTTAACACCTTTTTTTGTAGCCCAATGTGAGGGCAGCATCGATTGCCTTTTCTAGCTCAGCCGTCCTCCAGAATGAATGTTTGGTTCCTACCGAACAGTATTATTATTCAGGTTATTACCATGTAATTGGCATGTCTTCGTTCTCAGTAGACCCCAAAGAATGTGTGGGAAATGCTGCTATTTCCAGCACAGCTGCCATATCAGAATATTAGCAAAATGAAATATAGATTGAAGATTTCTATCATTAGGAATAATATGAATGTTTGCACAGACATTTCTCGAATACTAAGGCCACCACTCACTTGAAGGGGTTATCTCTGCAAGAAGTCAGACTGACAGTTTTGAATAGGCTGTGGTTGCTGGGATGTCTCTGCCACAGCATCTCTCTTGTTCTCCCTTGCTACTCATGTAAGTGGCTGGGCCAGCACCCTGTGTTTATCTCTTTCAGACCAGAGCATCCCTAGGGGATATACTTTCAGGAAGGAAATATGCTGCAAACCAGTCTGAAAGTAGGAAATGGCATAGTCCAGTGAGTTACAGTGGCTTTTGGACACAGAGTTTTTATAATCACAAGATTCACCATATAGCATGTCTAATCTAGCAGAGTGTACTCAATTTTGACCTTTCTGTGATTCCAGAAGGGGAAATACTAGTGCAAATTAGGGAATCTCCTTTCCTTTCTGACCTGAAACATGTTTCTTTGATTAGACTTGGAATGTGGCAAGTAATTCTGTACCAGCTCCCGGGGCTTCCTTTTCATCTGTATAGGTTTTTTATTAATATTTAGAAAGTTTGCCTCCAGCAGTACTAAAATGTGCATCAGAGGACAACAGTTGTTTACTGTGTTTGAACTGAAGAATCTCACCCAGGAGATCTCATTCACTTGAAGTTTACATCTCTCAATCTCGACTTGCAGAAAGAGATCGATGAATAACAATTGTCATTTCGGAGTTGCACCTCTCCAATTATTTATTTGGTTGTGTGTCTTCCCAGATGTACATGTAATTGAATCAGACACTAAAAACCAGATTGCAGGTTTTTAATGACAGCAAGCTCATACCTCTTTATAATAAAGAAAAAAATAAACAAACACACATGTCCATCTGTAAAATGATAATGACACAGGAGTTCTCCCTCTCCACCAAAACCAGTTAAATTTAATTTATCTGCTTTAAGAAACCACATTATATTCAACAGACACCTGACAGGTTACCCTTGAGAAGATCCATGTTTGGACATGACTCAAGATTTATTTTTTTTACCTCAAGCTGGCAGAGGCTACAAGTGTCACCCATACTAAAGCTGGCGAGTATTGAAGATGACGTTGGGTGTCCCTGAGAGAGTTGCATCTACATTTGCTGCTCTCAGTGCGCCTTCTGGCAGCCAGTCTGAGCTGCTGACTCCAGACACTTCTAAAACAGTGGGTGCAAAGATGTGAAAAATCAACAGCAGCAGCAAAAGTTAGAAGTCCCCTACTGCAGAATAGCCTTGGGAATCTGGGAGAGAGATCCTCCTCTAAAAGCTGCCTATGACCATTGGCAAACGCATAATCCTTATCCGTAGAGTTCTAGAGTAGGAAATAGTATCCCTCAGTAATTCTAGGTAGTGAGCTGTTTTCTCAAAATGCCTTCCCAAATAACTGGAGCACTGAAGTCTGGCGTCATGGATTGTCTTGGCCACTGAAATCAGATGAAGATAGAGCTAAAAGAAAAATTATGCTAGTATTCCTAACATTATTTTTTTTTAATAAAAATAAGTGTTTTCTTGTTTCACCATTTATAATGAATTTGTGTGTCATATTTTCCTTTGAAACAAGGTTTCAGGAGGAAAACAGGTTTACAAAAATCTGTTAAAAGATAGCATGAAACAGTTTGGAGCATAATCCTTTCCTGATCGTGTTTACAAATATAATAAGAACAATTATAAAACATGCTTATAATGACCTTTTATTAATATGTGGAAACAAAATCCACATTTAATGCTGAGAAATCTTAGCCTTAGCTATTTTTGGAAAGGGCAGTAATGTTCAAAGAAATAATCAAAATAATCAAACTCAGCTTTGTGGTTTTAGGACATTGGTCAACCTCTTCGTCCAGAATTCCTTTCATTAGTAGGTCTAACCTGTTAAGCCTTCAAAAAGTGTTAGCTACAAGAATTATAGAGAAGAGAATGAGTGCTTAAATTCCGTTCATTTTAACTTCATAGCTTAGATATTGCTAGTGACTTACAAGGAACGATTTTTCCTGTGCCTTGAGTATGTTATGAAGAGTGACCTGACATCTGAGCAATAAAAAAAGCCATTGGAGTGTGAGGATCAGCTTACAGCTTTGCTGTGCCCACATTGTGGTGCCAAATTAAAGTCACACATAAAGTACAACTTATGATGGTTCAATTCATTCTTGAATTCCCTGTTACCTAATTGCTACTACCAGATTGTCAGACAGGTGGAGTCTAAGGCACTAGTCTTCAGTTGTTGGTGTTAAATGTTTCATTGTTAGCAGCTGGTAAGATTGCCTATGTTGTTCATTAAACCTCACTTCCAATGTAAATGCACCCGTTGAAAACCCAGAAATAGACAAACTGTACTTTTTACTTGAAACTTTGATAGTATCAAGATGTGTTGTGTCCTACTAACTGCACTTAAATTACTGATTTCTGTGATGAGTATAGTGAGCCAGTTACCCAAAGAATGAGTAAAAACATTCAAATCATATTAGGTTTTCTTCTTTTTTCTTTCTTTTTTTTTTTTTTTTTTTTATTCTGGTTAAAGTTACAGCAAAAGAAATACCTTATTTCTCATTCGTTTCTTTCTTCTTCTCTTTCTTTACTTAAATATTAGACCAGTCCAGTCCCTTACAACATAGTATGGGGCTCAGCGAAATTCTTGCATCCTAAGCATAACTGTATGGCCAATATGTGACCATATCACTCTGATCCAGTACAAAGCCTTCCCAATAATTCTAGTCCTCCAGAAGAGGACTAGATATTAATGTACTGGAAGGGCTTGTTGAATATTCTGGTAAATCATTTGTCTTTCCTAAGGAGAGAGGGGTGAAAATGAGAATTACTTTGAAGATCAGGATCCATGCAGAGCTCCAAACTGAACTGGGATGGTGCTCCATTTTGCAACATAGTGAAAAAATTGTCTTTTTTTCCCCTGAGAATATTTTAAGCATAAGTCTTCGTACAGCATATATGTCAGCAAAAAGGCAAGGGGAATGTGGTCTCAAATGTAACAAACACTGTACATCATTCCCAACCAGAGACCAAGTGTCATATCACCTGAAGACAGCTGTGGTTGTGCTGATGGATGATCTCTTTATATCTACTTGCAAAAGTTATATTTCCATGGTAACACTAGGCTTTATCATCGAGGTATGATGGAACCAAAAATGCCACAAACCATTTTACTTTTGTAAACTATTGTCTAGCTACTGCAGATGAAATCTTACTGTGACACTGTTATTTTCTTCTGGATAAGAGAGTAGAAAAGGTTGTCTATTACTTTTCTCAGCCTTCATTCCTTTGCAGAGTACAAAATGACTGTAAGGTCTAGGTTATTTTGGCTAAGGCTAAGGGCAAAAGAAATCTGAGTTACAGCTGGAGTGGGGCTGGAAAAGGACTACCAAATTATCCTCTAAGGAATTTTCCACCTGGAGAAGAGCTTGGTTCTTGTTTTCGGCTCAGCTTCAAGTATCCTGTTCTCCCCCCAGTGAAAGGTGATTTCATATTACGTCAGAAGATGCTTTCTTCAGCTGAAATGGAAATACTCAGCAGCAAGCAAGCATTTGTGTTGTCAGATATCATTCAGCTATTCCTATTCATGAAAAAAAACTGGTCCTGAAGGAAAAGCATTTAACTTGAGTTCAGTACACGCTGTGGAGAGGGCATGCATACAGGAAAAAGAATCCTTAACCAGTTAATTTGTCAAAAGCATTTTCTCCTATTGTGATCTCAATATGTCATAACAGTCTGAACAAGGGCAAGAAACATTTGCCCAACTAGTCTTCACTGAGGATAAGCATAGTGTATACACTTTTATCTCCTCAAAACTAGCCATAGCAATGTGATTTGCCTGGGAAGAAACAGGGAAACCCTTAAGAAAGTTTTCAAACAGGAGATTAGTAGCATCTTGTCATTCTGGTAGCCACCTGTATGAACAACCTTTTTCTAATCCTCTAAACTGGATTTTGCTGAGATCTTGCACCCTTTCCCACCATGCAGTCACTCAGCTGCATGCAATACTGTTCTGAAACTTGATGGTAAAATCTCAGGTGCCCATTTGGCACTGCCTTTGCAGGGATAAGCACAGAAAAAACCCCGCTCTGGTAGCTTAGGAGGGGTTTAATGTAATACATGTTCCTCTTCACGGGTCTTCTTTCCATTGGGAAAAAAAAAAAAAGAAATAGCTATTTGACCTACTAATGTTCCCCTCATATCAACTCCTGAGAGTATCCTTCAGAAAGAGAGTACTGTGGAGAGTGTCAGAGAAGCTACCATCATACACTTGATTCAGTTTTGCATATTACACTTGAAAATTATAGCAACTGAGAGTTCTGAAATGTATAGACAAGTAGAAAGGAGAACTGAAAATCCAGAGGCTAAGGCATTTCACTGCTTTGTGAGGGTGGTTTGGCATTCTGAATCCTCAGTGCCTGGTTGTTCCATAGCCCTAGTGATGACCTCTTTGTTTTGCCCCAAACCTCTTTTCCTAAGAAGAAGTAAATGCTGCAGTGTTTTGTGATTTGGAATGTGTTTCAGTAATGAAAGCAATAAAGTTTTAGGATAATTTGTTTGTTATGAAGACATTGAAGGGGAAAAACCTATACAGTGAAGTACGTAAGTAGAGCATCTAGCAATAATTCTGCTTTGGGTGTGAGAGATAATGGCCTATGTTTCAGTGGTAATAAAAATGTTCTATTAAGTTCTCTGAACCCATTGCAATATGATAGAAAACAGCAGATGATGAAACAGTGCTTTAAGGGGAGCTTACACATTCAGCAAGCATAAAATAAACATATTAAAATAGAAAAAAACCCACCCTGATTTCCAGTACTTATTGTTTTATCACTTCCATCATGGGTATAGGATAAAAGAAAACTCTTACTTGCTTGTTAGAAGAAGAAAGCTCCTACTTGAAGTTCTTACTTGGCAGATGTCAGTTGAAAGCTCTGCTATGGAATGTGCTGCAATGTCAAACTCTGTTGGGTAATTTTAGACAAATGTGTCATGTGTGACATGGAAATATGGCATGCTGTACATTAGTGATTTCCCAAGTGTTTGGATCAGGTAGTAATGTGCTGAGAAAGTGCTCTTTATCTCTCCACACTGTGTACTAGTATAGCAGTGGGGAAAGGCTTTTGGTAGAAATTACTTTAGTCAGAAAAAGAATCCATTTACAATATGTGCCTTCTAACATCTTTCAGACAATGCATTGTATTAAAGAGGCATTTTTTGATTAATGTTTTATAAACATTTTTCAGCATGACAGCTTAAAGTCCCTGTAAAATTGTAAATGCGTGCATAGTGCTCACTTCCATAAAGTCAAATGCCATCTCATAAAGTCTAGTTGGATCCTGTCAGTGACAGTGACACAGAATCAGTACCTTGGAGCATTAAAATTAATTTGCTTCATTTATATTACTGCAGTGATAGCTAGATGAAAAGAGTCCTATATTTAAATTCTCTTAAAAATACCTTCACATCTTTTAGGATTTTTTATTATTATTATTTTACATTTAACTAAATGTAGTGAAGTGCAGCATAGTACTTTCACAGGCCTTTTAAGAAGGTGACTACAAAATGTGAAAGTATCAGAGGGGAAAGGCGAGGATATGGGAGGTTACAGTGGGTACAAAGCTGGAGGAAGGATAAATAGCTTTGAGTTGTGCAGGCTAGTAGAGAAACAGTAGCTTTTGACCAGGGCTGATAAAACACAGCCTTAGAGCCAAGCTGGAATACCCTGGAGCAGTGGAGAGCAAACGGGTCTTTCGTATACCAGACTATAAGAGCAATCTTCTCACTCTTCCTTGTTACTGAAGGTCACAACGGACAGCTTTTCTCTTGGTAGCTCTTCCTCAGGTTTGCAAAGTTATTACATGAAATGGGCAGAGTGAGGACACAAAGAGGGAGAAAAATTAAATGTACTCCATACCAACTCACTTCTCTCAGTTGCACTGGGACTGTGATTTTACTGCCCACTGGGCTTAGTGGAACTGAGTGATTTTAGTGGAAGTGCCCAAAATTTACACTGCTGCAGGTGAGCAGAATCAAAGGTCTTGGGAAGCAAAACCAAGCAGGCTAGAAGTGTGGAAGTGGGGAAGAGGAGGAAAAACGAGGAAGAGAGAAAATGCAAACAGAAAAAGAGCCCCTGAATACCAGAGCCAAAGAGCAAGGAGGAAGATGGGAACACAGGGGAGCACTGGTAGGAGAAATAAAGCCAAACAAAGGAGAAAAGGGAAATTCAGGGTAAAAAGCTGAGAATACTAATTATCTTGTTTGTAAGGGATATCTGTGGCATGAACTCAGTGCTCCCTTCCTTCTGCTACAGCTCTCTGTAGTCCTGGTCAGGTGAGATGCTATTTCCTAGCCCAGCTGGGTACCACATTTCCTTTCTTTGGGGGAGGATGGGATACAACCGACTTGCACTTTTCACAGTGTTTGGTCAGCTCTGATCCAGCAGTTGGATGCGTATTCATGCAATAAGGGTATTTAAAAGACTTTGGCAACTCAAGTTTGTTACACCTCCACTTGGAGCAAAGCTGTTCGAGTTGGTACCAAACCACAGAGGAGCATTTTGTCATTCAGTGCTCATGAGGGGTAGTGGGTGAGGGTCTTTGGCAGAGGACTTGAACCAAGCTGCTGAAAGCCTGAAATAAACCTTCATAAAGCCTTCATAAACCACAGTAATGCGAATGGGGTTTTTTGGCATGAGCCTTCACAGCACGACAGCAATCTTAAAATGTAACAGAAAGATTGTCTATAAACTGATAATGCCAGTGTTCCTCTTCCAGTGTCAAGATGAAGACCCACAGAAGTCAGTCCATTATCCTGAAATACAAATAAGCATGATTAATGGCTCTATGAAAACAAAATGAAAAATCCTTACAAGCATTATTTTTCATATGTGTGAATGCAGCGTTAATGCACCAGGTGACAGATAAATACCCTAGTAATATGGGGGGGGGGGGGGGGGATGGAGAGGGGACAATTGGGTGTAGAAGCTGATGTGTACTTTGAGGAAACTGAAGACTAAGACAGTGGTCTGGGTTTTAATATATGTGATTTGTTGCTATGCAAAAAAACAATGAGGAAAACAAGAGTGGACAATCAGAAATAAAAATAACCATAGTCATTTTGCTTAGCATTTTCATTCCTTGCTGTCTATCTGAAAGATTGAAACTTGTCTCACTTTACTAGTTTTGTTATAGCAACACCTGTTCATGACACTGCTATTATACTCAGTGCTGCTGTTATGGCTTCTCCTAGTGCATGTTGAAAATGCTTTACGGGCTAAGATTCAGCATACAGCTGAAGCATACAGCATACAGCCCAAGCATTATAATGTCGCTATTCTTTCTTTAGCTGGAATTTGGTTTTCACTTTGTTTGGTTTTGGTTTATGTGTATAAACAATATGTAGTTTGTTTGTGGTTTTGTTTTGGGATTTTTTTTTTTGTAAGAGAGGGAAGAGTAACTATTAAAATGGTTTTTTTAATTAGGAATTTGCATGAGCTTTGTGTGTTTGGAAAACATTAGCAGTCGTACTGAGGCTTGCAGTTACTGTGCATTGCTACAAAAATGTTTGCTGTTTTGTTTAGCTTTGTGTTAATATTACTGACACAAGCATTTGTGACTGTAGTCTCTGGATCTCTGTCATGAAATATTTTCTCAGACAGCTGCATACTGGCAAAGTTGGAATTATAAAAATCAGAAGTGCATAAAAAGCAACAGGGCTTTTTATTTCCAAGGAAATAATGCAGAAATGATTATTTCTTCTTTTCACCAGTTAGTTTTTCCTGGTAAATAACAGGCACTTTAATTGCACATTAGTAGCTTACAGGAACCTATTGTTGTGACGTGTATTTAAACATGCTGTGAATTAAGAATCTCTTTCCACTCAGTGATCTAATTATGTTGTCACACTAATTATAGTATTTTGTATTTATATTTGACAACTTTAATTTTCTTTTACTGGTTTACTGCAATAGCTTTCCTCTACAGAATTTACCTTTTAGGCTCAATTTTCTCATATTTCAGAAAATATACAGTAATTTAAAACATGTCTCAGTCACTTTGGATCCATTCTGTTCACGTCTCTGCTGTTAGTTTTCTGTGTGATCTTAGGCTAGTCATTTTAGTGTTCTCTGATTCTCTGTAGGAGTCCTGTTCAGCTTACTAAAGTGGTTTTGGATCTGTGGATGAAATTGCACTACCAAAACCCCAGGTACTGTCTTAGGAACATAAATATAGCATGTTCATAGGCTGGGGCTCTAGTTTATTCTTCTGTGGTTAGAGAACAGAAAAGGATGCATAAGGGTCAAGCTGTTGCCTGGAAACAGGCAATAAAACCCTTATCTGTTTACAAAAGCAGTTTGATGGGCATTTGAAGTAAATTACACTCCTTAATATAATGCAAATGCCTGTTTAATTTCTATCCAAATGCTGTCTATTTCAAGCCCCAGAAATCAGTGTTAATAATAAACAACCCTATTCTGTGATAGGTCCACGATGTTCTTTTGAAGGTAATTATAATATTCAAATTAGCACGCAAGCCTTTATTTATTTGATTTAATTTTTCCCTGGTAATAGCCACATAAGTAAAGGCAACTAGTATGGGGATGAGATTGTTAGTGGTAAATGTGATAAAGCTAATCAAAATAATGGCAAGAAATGGTGCTGTGGAAACATCATGAAGATTTCAGCAAGCCTAGGCGTGGCAGAAATGGTGAGGCACTGGTGGCATGGTAATATTAAAAAAAAAACCCATTTCCTTACATAAGGAAGAGACAACTTTTATTAAGGCAAACCTAAAAAAGTGTTGGAAATGGGAATTTATCCAAGACATACAGAAAAGTTTGCCCAAGCATGACTGCTTTGGCTGATCTGAAACATCTACTAATAGAGGAATAGACGGCATGGGGCACAAAGCTCAGCTTTTTGTCATTGCTGAGAAAGGAGACACACAATGAGCTCTTTAAAAACTATAGCCTGCTTTGGTGCAAGGGTGATGCTGGCAGAAGATTCCTAGAATGACATTTAAGATGAGAGAGAAAATAAGGTATGTTGTCAGGGGGCTGCTGTGGAATCACAGCTGTTTTTGTTGGCTAACTGTGCAAATGTCTGGTCAGAGATGGTTGCAAGTTTTGCCCACATCTGTGAGTTGTAGAAGCATGGTAGCAAAGTTCCAAGGTTTAAACAGGTAATTTTGAACAACAGCATGTTCAAAGTAAACATAATTGATTTATTTACTGCAAAACAATCAAATTTAATTTTACATATCACATGATCAAATGGGCAAATTATGCATGGAGATGTCTAACACAATTAGCAGTGTTTAGTGCAAATTCAAGCTCTTAGGAAAAATGTCCCATCTCTAGCTCGTAATACTCACTTCTTCCACTATGTAGCAACTTCTGTACTCCAGCTGCTCCCTAACTCTTCATAGGCATGATCACTTTCTATTGCTTACTTGGCTCACTAAACTTTTTCTCTCTCATGCTGTATCTCTTCTTAAACACATAGGTAGAGCAGAGAGTTTTGTTCTCTAACACCTAAGCACTGACCTGCAGAGTACTTGACTCTACCCTGTGACTGCAAAAATCAGTCAGAGCAGGGAAAGCTGTCATTTGGGTACTCACCAACAGGAAGGGAGAAAACTGGCCAGGAAAGCACAATCCTTCTCCAGTGGTGAACAGGCTGAAGAAAGGATACAAGCAGGAGTCAGGCAGGTTGGATGGAGGACAACTGTGAAAATACGAAACAGAGCACAGTGAGAGAAAGTAGTAAATAAGCAGGACACAAGTGTGCTCAGCAACTGAACAGTCATGCTATAGCAGAATCTATATCAAGTCTTCAGCAGGAGTTTGACAGCTATTAGCTTAATTAGATCTTTTATGGCATTCCGCTACTCCTTCCTTAATGCCACAGAACTTTCTCTACCAGATATT
Organism: Psittacula echo; assembly: GCF_963264785.1. NCBI lineage: Eukaryota > Metazoa > Chordata > Aves > Psittaciformes > Psittacidae > Psittacula > Psittacula echo. The sequence continues at coordinate 65,939,023 of NC_137735.1, forward strand.
CTTTTTTTGTTGTTCATGTTCTTGCTGGTTTGTGCGTGTTGGGGTTTTTTTACATAAAACTTCTGAGTCTTCACTTTGTTTCTTTCGGAAGGTTTTTTTGATGAAATGTCAATGCAACATAAAATGTTTTGCTTTTATCTGGAGCTCAAAATCTGAGGTGAAAGTCTCTCTTGTGTTTGTCTGCCTGCAGGGATTCCAATGCTGAAGATAGTATTTGCAGGTTATGAGCACCTGTCCTTAATTTCCGTCCCCTTACTCATCTATCATCCTGCTCAGATTCTTCTTGGAAGTCTGTTGGTACCAACAATAAAATCCTGGATGGTTTCTAGACAAAAGGTAAGAATTGCTTCTTTTTATTTAAGAATTGCTGCTTTTTATTTATAGTGGAAAGAGTGCTATGAGGAAAAAAAACACCTAAACACATCTTAAACTCCTCCGGTTCCTTCTTGGAGATCCCATGGCAGGGACTTTTCTGTGTCTTTACTTCCTTTGCAGCACTGACAGTCACAGTAGTATAAACAAAAAAAAAAAGCTGAACTTTATTCTTCTTGGCTCTGAAAAGGTTCAAATCTCAGAGTTAAACTTCTATGATTAGTTTAAATTATTAGTGCATTCAGATTATGCCTAGTAAGAATGGCTCCATCTTTAGCTAATGATCACAGATTTGGCTCTCCTGTATGGAGAAGTGAACAAAGATCTGTCCACTAGCATAGAAGCTGGGGAGATCACATAAAATGAGAGCACTCTCTGAATTGAATTGAAGAAGGATTAAAACTGGTTTGATTTTTCACTTGGGCCACTCTTTACAATAGCAAGAAGTCTACAGGAGTCTGATGCATCACATTTCATGCCAAAATAATGGCAGGGGATAGCTTGTAGGGTAATAGCCTGTAACTGAGAGGTATTTGCATTGATATCACTGATTCAAATTATGCTTATTTCAGTTCAAATTGAAGCTATTGACATCTGACAGCCATTCTGTGGTCTATATGAAATAATTGCAATGAGTTTGTTCAGGTTCTCAGAACAGTAGTAACCACCCCACAGAAAGCTAGTCCATGCAACTGACTGTAATGCTGTCCTTATCGTTCTGAGATAATAAGGATCAAGAAGCTGTGGCAACTGAAGCAGTATTTGACAGCCATTTTCGCTGAAAGTTGAGACCTACTGTGACAAGCACAGTACCACCAGTACCCTGCATTCTCCACTTATCAGTGGAGAAATGTTTGGGGTTTTATATAACTTCCATGTTTCCAATTGTCAGCAAAACCCGTCAAACTGCCATTTTACTAGCTTCACTCCACTTGTTAACTCGAATGCTAAAATTCCCCAAATCAGTGATTTTTATGTGATGCCACTTTTGGTTACCTGAATTGTAAAAAAAAACCAAAACAACCAACCCTCAATTTTCAGGAACTGAGTCCAGAAATCAGACCCTGTTAAGATATACTTATCTTAGCATCCAGAAATGCAAATTTGAGAATCCTGTATCATTTCTCCATCAGTCTGAAAGTCATGATCTTTTTTTATCAGAAACTATCAGGAGACATCACAGGTTGTGTAAAGAAAATTCTATGCCATTCCCTCAGAAAGATAGCCTTAAATAGACACTGCCGGTGACAGAACAATCCCTGCAATGCGACTTCTTTTCAGCATCTAACTGCTCTCTGCTGCCAGGATCAGGAGTGGGACTGGAGCTCTTCCAGACCTCCCCAATACTCAGGGGTGGTAACCTTTAGGGGTTGCTGTCAGATTAACTGCTGCAAGTTAACACAGCCTTTAAACAGGGCATCAGAAAAGTCAGCCAGTACTGGAGAGATTTACAGTTCACCAGCACTAGTTTCTTATTCATTAAGCATCAAATAAACCTCCTGTGCTAATCAGACTGTAATGCTACTGTAGAACCACTTTGGGGGATTGTTGTTCTGTTGCAGCAGTTTCTTCAGTTGGTCTTCTGTATTATTCACAAATGTTATTTTAATTACTCTTTGAAAAAAAATCAATGAGGTTGGGTCTGGTACAGTTGCAATAAGTATAATAGAAGTGAATGTTGTGACTGGATAATGGTCTCCCGCTTTGAAAATAAACATGTCATCATCACCCTTGATGTTTATTTTCTATAAACACCTTGGCTTCATTTTGGCATCTCTCTTGCAGGGAGAGACGGTTATCCAGTCACAGTACTCAACTGCAGTGACATTCTTACTTAATTATGATAGTACATGTGATCTGGTTGTATGAAATTGAATTTAAATATTTAGAGGTTCATCTACACTAAGGTATTTCTAGTTTGTAAATATGGCAGCAGAATCTGCCAAACTACAAAGTTAAAAAATTGTTTCCCCAAACAAAATGTGGAATGATGTCTCTCTCCAAAGTCTCTTACTGAATAGTATCTAAAAGACTAATCTCAAATGGCTAGATTTAACAATAGTTAACTGCTGGTGTTTCTGAAAGCCGGTGCTTCTGAGGGGAATAGAGCTTATTTATTTTTAAAGGTTTGGATTCTTTTAGGGGTTTATACTTGTGCTGGAGCATTTTGCAAGCAGTGCTTACAAGCTTTAAATGTTCAATATTAAAGGTTAATATCTACAATAAGAAGACCCATCAGAATCTCTCAGACTAAAAATTGCTTGTTTAGCCAACCCTCCAGAAATGATAAGTCTCTCATTCAACAGGGAAATGCCAGCCTGTCAGGGCACTTTGCCCAAAAGGCTAAGGAAAAAAGAGGTTCCAAATTTCAGGAATTTGTGAATTTCACTAATTTCCCTCTCACTCAGGCTAATTCATCCCACATAGAAAGAACTGAGCTTCTTTGATGCAGAGCACACCAACAACAGGCATCCTTTACAGTGACCATACTGGGATGCAGGAACAGATGAAAACCTAACGCCTTTTAAGCCTGTCACATTTGCCTCCAAAGTTAGACAAGCTGCTTCCTGCCAAACTAGAGGCATGATCACCTGTCGTTTGAGTTGAACTTCTGTCACACATTCATAAAAAGTTCAGCTACCATAGTTGGCCAGTCCTGTAGGGAACACAGAGCTAGACCCTACTAACAATTAAACCCCAAATAAATAAACCACAAATGTGTGGTTTCTCTCCTCTTTAGAGAGAGTAGACTAGAGTTACAAAGACATCAGGTGTCCCCTGGCATAAGATAACCTCTGGACTGATGGATTTTGGGTTATTCTTACCTTTTCTTAGAAAGGAAAGTATAAACATTAGAGGTGCGTGACACCCACCACTGCAGCATTGACTATACTCTGAGCAGGATTCAAGCCTGAATTCAAGCCTGAATTCAGGCCAGGGAACACAAAGGTGTTGGCAGAAATTTTCTCTGCAGTGTTTCTCAAAGTGCATCAGAAGCTCCTGTATCTATGCCACAAGTGGTTTGGGTGGGCTCCAAGTTGCTGCTTTCTAAAAGACATCTGAGACCCACCTCAGCTTTCTTCACTGGCACTGTAATCATATTCCTTGTGGTTCCTCTGTTAAGGCTATCTGTATATGAGGAGGTTGTGATGAGCTAGCAGAGAGAAAAACATCATCACAAATCCCAGCGTGGCCCATCAGCTGCATGCCAACCCCTCACTCAGCCTTCCATAAGCACGCACAGTGTTTGTTGCCCCTTATAAATAAAAATCTGCACTTGTGCTGTTGGTTGTGTTTGAAGGATATAAAAAAGTGACTGTTTTGTTTACTGTTCACAGGCACTGAAGTTAACCAGGCAGCCCAAAGCACCCGTGAAGGTATAATTACGGAGATGGCCTGTGTCACAGTGAATGTATATATGTACTATACTGTACACACAGACAATTGAGACAACTGGGTATTTGTGAATGTTGCTTCAGTGCATATTTTATTTTTATATATATATATATATATATATTAAAAAGATACCTGTTAAGTGCCTTACAGATGCATTTTTGGCAAAAGCATTGTTTCCAGAAGCTACTTTGTTGGTTACTGCAAGAGGTTGTACAGTATTTTGGAAACCTTTAGGTTTTATTTTTCTAATGGAGTGAATGGTCATGACTAACAGCTGTTTCTTCCATTGCTCCCACTTTCAGCCAGGGTGCACCAGCTGTAAGTCTCTGTTTTAAACTAGTCAAAATGACCAGAAGCTTATCCCACTGCTGGCTTACCCTGGGGAACAGCTTTCTGAAGGCTTTTTTTCAAGATTGACTTGAATTTCTGTGTGACTCTGTTACACTCCCTAGTCATATGACTGTGACATGCCTTTTTCTTTTGAGTTTGTATATACTCAGCATGGGGCCATCCATTGGATAGAAGCTGAGAAGCATGAATTATTTGCATTTGTTGACACAGTTGTCTAGACATTCCTTCAAAGTTAATGGTTTCTCAAGAAAATTCTTTTAATTCCATTGTATGATATTGTGCCATTGTATATCTTAAATGCCTCATAAGCTTCTTCAAAGAAATGGTCTGGTGCTTGGGTTATGAGTGAAGTATTTGTGTTTGCAGGTAGCAGATCTTTTATAATTTACCCCTGAAGAACACAAATTTTTCGTTTTCTTTTTTCTTTTCCTTCTCCCGGTGCAATGCACAGAGACCCGCAGTGACGGAATTTAGGATGCTAATATTGAAACAGAACCTTTACTGTAGTAAGCCAAGCTGTTTTCTATATTGCTGTATTGGTAATGAATAGTAGCTTGTGAGGACAAGAAAGCTGCCTTTTTTTTTTCCCCAGTTGAAAGGATCCTTTTTGTAACAGAAATGCTATCTTAGCTAATTTGACAATCAGCCACCACTTTTTAGAAAAGGAAATGTTACTCTTTTTAATAAACTTATATATAGAAAAAGCATACAAAATACTATTTCTAATAGGAGTGTTGAAGAGAAAGGAACACAGGCATATATTTAAACATTTAGCCAGCAATGCATCTTATCTGGGAGATTAAGATTTCAGAAGCGTGCTCTAGTCCAGGCTCTGAGGCATACCCATCTGCAAAAACTGGGCTGGCAATTTGCATTAAACTATTCAAAAGAATTTAAGAAATAGGTCAAACTGGGATCAATATAAATGCTGAAGTTTCATGTGGCATGGTTAACATTGTGCAGTTAATGGTGCAGCTGAGTGCAGTTTACCTAGGAGCAGATCTTTAGCAGATGTAAATTATTATAGCTCTGACAATGCTATAGCCATTTACATAAGCTAAAGATCTTTTGTATGACAATAGGCATGTGAAATTCATATCCTTTTGCCTTTGTGAAAAGAACTGTGTTTGGTTTACTTAGTCTATTATTCCTAGTCCGTTATTCTTCTGAACAATGGGAAAGTAATCCAGTACCAATCATCAGTGCTTTACCTGATGGTCAGTCAGTGCAAGACTGCTCTGATGTCATCCATATGAGAAGCTACTGGGAGCTTACAGCATCACCTTGTTCAAAATTGTCATCACCAATAAAATGACTGTGTAATGAAGGTACATGAGGTGACAACATGCTGAATTCTTTCATTCCTGGGCTTAAAACCCCTGCTTGCAGCAGAGAGTCCAGACACAGGACAGTTTCTTTTTGTTCTGTTTCCATAAACCTGAACTTCCCAAGTATATAAGGACTTAATCCCAATCCCACTGAAACTGATGACTGTTTCTGTTGGTTTTGAATGGCAAAGAAACAGGCCCAACAAGAGCACTCACTTTCTTAAAATACACAGGAAGAGTTCAAGCATACAGTGATCATGTCAATGCTTAGTAGTCAGAACACTGCAAGTACCCTTACTGAGCTACCTCTGCGTACTGAATCTCCAACTTTCAGTACACCCAACAACTTGCTTCCACTGAACACATCCTTTTTTCTTTGTTAATTTTTTTCTACATTTAAGAATATTTTAAGCTGGTTTACAATGGAGTTTTGTTAAAGCCTTTACAAAGTCCTTTTTGATTGCTTGGGACAGCCTAAATATCGGTTACAAGTGTTGGAGATGTTGGTCTAAAGGGAACATAAAGCAAAACTGAAGTATATATTTTGAATTTGTACTTCATGAAAATTATGCATATCAATTCTGTTATGTTTAAAGACTGTTAAGATGTTTAACTGTGACCTGTTATTATGCTTATATGTCTTTAATAAACAGAATGGTTTTGAATTGAATTTTGTTATTACAAAACCAAGAGAAAATTACTTATTCTCTAGGTCAACTTTTTACCTCTGTTACCTATGATTTGTTCTATTGTGGGTAAGCTTTTGAACTGTTTGCTTGTTCTTTTGGAAGATTATCTCTGAACTGTATGTAAATATTTTATGAACTAAACTTGAGGAAAGAAAGTCCTCAGAATACTGTAAATTAGCACCAACTGAAACTTAATTAATTGAACTCCACCAGTTTTTCAGTAGAGGGTTAGAACTGTTCTGAATCTTTTCAACTTCTTGGCTTTAAAGTTAACTGAGAGGTATCTGAGGTATTGAAAATAATCAGGCAAAACTGATGGCAAGCGAGCCCTCTGTCCATGTTAAAACATAAGGATTTTCTTGATCGTCAACATTTCTGATCTTCTGCATCTCTATAATCCCACCTAATGATAGCAGAGGAATAAAACGCCCAGACAATAAAAGAGCACATCATAAGTCACAGGGAATCTTAGCACTTTGTGTTGAGTTACGCAAACATTTTATTTCCCTTTTTGTGCACTAAATTGAGAAGCTTTTGATTACCCCAGTAATTGGTCCAAGATAAATAATTCTTTATGTGGTCAAATCAAAATTGTGGTTCTGTTTTTTCTTACAGATCTTTTAGTTAGTATGAATAGGTTGTATGACAGAAAAGGCAATCTCAGCAGAAGCTGTGTGTTTGTTAAGAGAGCAATCCAGCAGCTTCGTTTTACAGAAGTAGTCCCCTACGTTATTCTGGCAGTCAGGGAAAGAGGAGCTGTTAGTTTTATTTGTGTGAGGTTTTCTGTGGCAATATCTTGACAGCGGGAGGTTAGAAGGCAAGATGAAATATTGTCTGTCTGCAACACATTTACTTATGTGCAAGTGTATACGTGCATAAGAGATGAGCAATTGTGCATGTAGAAATCACTAGAAAGGACCAAGTCCCTGGTATACGTTTTTTTGCAAGACTGCATATGGAGAAAGAGCTACTTTTTTTGATGTTATTCTGACATTAAAAATGAAATTTCAGACACTGAATTGTGTTTTGTATTGAATCATAATTTCATACAGAATTTTTAGAGCAAATGGTCGTAGCATTGTATTTGTAAACTAGACTTTTTGCACTTAAATAGATGTAGATGCATTTGGGATTACAACACAGTAAAAGGCTAAATCATAGTTTCTGTATTTTGTTATAAGCCAAATGCATTTATATTTCTATTATTATAAAGTGCCAGAAATACATACAGTCCCTTGCAAACATGTTAAATAGACAAGAGACTAAATTCTGCCCTTGGTTATACTTGCACAACTCCAGTTAAAGCATTGTTAAGTTGCAGAGCAGTCTCCCTATGGAAGCTGTTTGAAAAGTCCTGTCATTGTTCTAACAAAGCTTGGTAATAATGTAGCCATGATGAGAGTAAATGAAGAGTATTTTACTTTAGATTTGACGGCCTGCCTTTTCCAGTATCTAATAAACCGAATCTCTTTTGTCCTATCCACGAATAGCCCCAGTCTCCCAGACCAAAGGAGCATCGTATCAGAAGTGTCAGCAGAGGGAGGTTGTCTCCTCTTTGCTGTTTTCTTGTGTAAACCACATTATCACTTGTGTTCATTAGACTGTGACTTCTTTGAGGAGGCATTTTTAAATAAATTCTTCAAAGTTTATGCATATGGTTCCTGTAAAATTGTCATTCAACAGGGAACTCCCTGCAGGATGGTAAGTAATCTTCTGGAGTTGCATGGACAAGGACTGCCCAATGGCTCTAGATGTGCAAGACTAGAGAAGGCAACGCCAGGAGATGCAAGTCCAACGCACTGCTACAGACAGTTATGCTTCATGCTGGCATCTGGAGCTGTAACAGAGGTCATGAAAGCAGCCTCTGAATTGTTCTCTTGCCAGAAAGGTGAAGAGTGAGATCTTCAGTGAGAAGTAAAATTAAATTTGTTAGTGATTAAAAGGATGAGAGAGATGTGTTGGAAACAATTGGTGCCAATGAGGCCTCTCGGCTGCTCCCCTAAGCAAATTGCAGTCTCGGTGGAATATCAGCTTCTCAGTCCATCAAATTGCCGTAATCAAGTCTGGAGCTGACGGGAGCATGAGTCACCACTTAATTTTCTCATCAGTGGAGGCCAAGTTTTCAAAATATTTTTAGATGCATTTCCACAGAGATTTCTGCCAGCAGTGACCCAGGGAGTGACAAGAAAATGAGCAATAGCTGCTGTTGAATCAGGCCACCTCCCTGACACCTACCCTACGGGCTGCAGTTTTCAGCAGGGAGGGCAGGTAGGTCGAAGGCCTTTGGCATTGTTACACAGAAAAGAGGCCCACCGAGTTGATCCCAATACCAGGATTTGTCAAGTAATAGCATAACCTGTTAATTCTTAGGCTATCTGCTAGGTTCAAATCAACTCTCTGTTGCTAGCCCAGCCCAGAAGCAGACATGAGATTAGAAATTGCTTGTGATCCCTGCTCAGAGAGACAGCATATACCCAACAGCTGCAGCACACGGAAGAGGACATGCATCTCCTAAAGATCCTGTGCTGGTGCATATTGTCTGCTTGTTACCTGTGTTCAAAGTTGCCCCCTGGCATGACCACTTTTCACCCAGTTAAGAAGACAAAAAAGCCTCTTTGGATAGCATCCTGTGTGGGTGAGCTCCATGTAGTATAATTGCGACAGTATCAAAGGCTTGCAGATGTTAGCATATTGATGTTAGTGTATCTCTGTAAAAGAAAACTTTCTATTTATGGTCAGTTTTCTTAGGAAATGGTTCTAAATTTAAGGGAAATTATCTCTCTTAAAAGATAAGAAAATGGAGTGCCTCAAAGGAAAGACAATTTCATTGATAAGATTGAAAAGAATTATGGAGGTCATACGAGAACTGGCCTTTTGCCGGAAGAATTGCAGGAAATAAAATTGGAGAGTCCTGTGACAATAATTGGGTATGAAATTCTATTGACAAAAGCTCTTGCAGTTTTGTGCTCCCTCCATTTCTTTGTGTTTGTGATTGCAGTCCTTCCCCAGCAGTGTCCTTTGTCTGCTGCACAGCCCAAACCCAAGGTGTTCCAAAATTCTGTCTTATTTCCTGGTATTTTCCCCATGTAGTTTTGCCACTTCATGTCAGCAGCGTTTGATTAAATGAGTGATAAAATATCTTTTTTTCCCTATCTTCAACCTAAATCCTCCCCTTTTCCCCCTTTTTTGTGTTTTAACTTCTCCCAGTTACCTGTCCCTAACTGAACCTGTTGGTGTCATCCCCAAGATGCTCTTATCTGCTTGGAGAGCATCTCTAACAAGATGCTCTCTTCTTAGACACACCATCCCATAGAAGCATGATAAGATAACCATGACGGAGAAACCAGGGCAGCTTTCCAAGATGCTGCTGCCTGGGGAAGCAGAAGTCAGCTTTTCATGCTGACACTGAAGAACATTACCCATGCAAATTATGGTTCTCATGTTCTTCGTTAGGTCTCGCAGCTCCCCTGGATGAAAACACCACATGCATGTGGGCCTGCAGCTCACCGCTGTACTCGTTATAGTCACTATTGATCCTCTGGCAAACCTGTATATTTTGGCAAGTTCGTCAGCAATTCTTGCTTTGTTTCATAATGCCGCTTTAGACAAATTTTGGGAGAACCTTGATATTATTTATAAAAATGACCAAAAAAAAAATCTTTTTTTTCAGCTGAGTATTTTAGATCATTGTTTGTCTGAAAAATTAACTGATTTTTAAATAGTGGTTCAGGGCTAAAAAGGATGCACGTACAGTATTTAGTTTGTGCATTTGCTCCGCCCCTTCCCCAAAACATACATGCAGTCATTCAGGTACCTCACAAGAAGCTGACTAAAGCCCCATTTAGAAAACTGCTACAAACGTCTGTTTAGGTCCAATTTCCTGATAAATAGAATATATCCCAGAGGCGTAATAGTATACTAAAAGTAAAGAGTATGATGCAATTTCAGCAGCTAATATGATGACTCTATCTGATGCAGCTCACAGAGTGTTAATGTGGGAAGCCTTTATCTTTTCAGCTCATATGTCCGTGAGCATAGTGCACGGATCAATCCTCAAGCCAGTGCCAAGCCTCCTCAGAGGAGCTTATGTGAGCAGCAGCCTGGGAGTAGCACTTCCCAGGGACGCTGGAGTTCTTGCCACGCTGTGCTCCCAAACTCTCCTGTTTCTGACCCCTCCAAGTCTAAAGACATTGTCAAGTTGTGATATGTGAGATTTTGCATGAGGCAGGGGAACCTGACTGTGGAGCCTTTTATTACGTTTCTGATCAGGTAACACGTATTTGTGATGTGTTACAGTTGTGTAACCTCTCTGATTATAAAGGGCATAAAGAGCTGTACTATCACATTTATCTCATTTAAAGTATCTGTCAGGACATTGTTTAAAAAACAAGAAAAGTCAAATTTTGCTGGTACCAGTTTTTTTGAAGAGTTTTAGGTAGTTTGTTTTGGGTTTGTTTTTTTTTAAGTAAGATGCATATTAGATGTAGAAAAACTGCTCTGCATGTGTAACAGGATGCATATTAAACCATTATCTTCTATATTCCGTGATATTTTGCATGTATTTAGGAATGTATTTTGCTTATCTAGCTCACTACTTTCTAAAGCAATCTCCCTCTGCTAATTCGTCCTGGTTTAATTTTTTAGCTTTGGTATATACATAAATATGCACCACTGTATTGCAAGCAGCAGCTTTCTATGTTTAAGAAATAAATTTAGTGAGAAATGTCAGTATTTTTCAATACTACTGAAAATAAAATCTAGTCTGTCAAGATGGCATAGTGTTATTTGTTTGAATAGCTGCTGCTTGGAATGCATTAGAATGCACTTTTTCAGAAGCCCCAATTTAGGAGTTTATTGTCTCAGCAACACAATGTTTGCGGCACAATACATTAGCAGAAGGAAAAGAGTATTTATAGCAAATAATTCAGCTGTTATAAATTATGACTGTAAAGAAAGAGAAAAAAAAACTTGCTGCCAGATTCTGGTTTCAGTGGTGCTAAGGTAAGTAATGTTCTTTTGATTAACAGTCAAGCCGTGAGTGGTTTTCATTGAAAGAAGACTTTATTAAAGCTTTTGTTCTCAAATTCATCTCTTTTTGCTCTGTTTTGAACGGACTTCCATCTGAAGAAAACTCTCCATGACTTTTTAGCCTACATTAAATTCCCAGTGACAAACAGATGAGAATTACTATTAATTTGCTCCAGGAAGAACTAATAGGCTTTGTCACATAAATCATGCAGATCACTAAGTGTGCCATTCATCTCTTTTGCAGATGATTGCTTAAAAATCACGATAGCTGTCCTTTGAAAATCTGAAGTCAAATCAGCCCTTTGACTTGAATTGAAAAATTCGGACTGATGGATGCCTTAGACGTTGTTGTTTGCAGTTCGGAAAATGACAGGGAGCTGGTGCGTGTGCGTTTTTAGCATCTAGGAATTGATCTGTCCCTTCGATGCGCGTTGTCGTGCCTGCACCCTTTGCTTTAGTGGGGATTTTGCATCTCACCCGCAGCCGCAGCCAGAGCCTGGAGGTAACTGCTCTGTATACTTTATATACTCTTTATATATACAAACTCCTCAGCCGTCCCCCTGCCCTGTGTTCCTGTGGGCTGCCCCGTGTCTTCTGAGGAGCCAGAGGCCGCCAGCAGAGTTGAACTGCGGCACGTCACCTCTGGCAGTGTGTATGTGCCCGTCCCTGTCTGTGTCCGTGCCCAAGGCCCGGCCCGCCGGGTTCCTTGGGCAAGCCATGGCCCGGGGCTCCCCAGCGCACTGCAGCCTGAGGCGGGGTCGGGTCGCACCTGCCCCGCTGCGCCCCGGGCAGCCTTCTGCCCGCCGCTGCATCTCCCCCGAGAAGGAGGCTGCGAACGGGCGCCCCCGGTCCCCGCCGCGGGGCTGGCAGGGCCCGATCCCCCACGCTGCGCGTTACCGGCCTCGGGCTGCCCGTCCCGGGCCCGTCCCGGGAGCAGTGAGGCGGAAGTTGGACCCGGACACTGCCGCCATCTTCGGGGCAAGGCTGCCCCCTGGCGGCGGCGCGAGGCCGGGCGGGCGGCGAGGAGCGAGGGGGACCCTGATCCCGGCCGGCTTTCTCCTCACTGTTAGAACTAAAAAGGAAGTGTGTGCGAGGAGGCGACAGCCGCTTGACCTCGGAGTGAATCGCCCTGGGAGGTCCTGCCCGCCTGCCCGTGGCCGGGAGCGCAAAGCAGGGGCCGCGCTTTCCCTTTGCAACGGCTTCCTCCCCTCAGCCCTCCCGGCAGACCCGCGAGGTCGCAGTTAACTCTTCGACAGGCAGCGTCTGTGGTACATTAGACACCGGGAATCGCTGGTGACACTTCACTTGACTGGGTTAAACGTTTTCCCACTTCGGGCCCTGTGTTTGCATAATGAAGATCAGCAAGTCATGTCTCCTTTCCCTCTGCACCAACAGCCGCGCGTCCTCGGTACCTGGCCGTGGCATCCTAATGTACATCAACACATGCTGATATACAGCAAGGCTGCTCTTTGACTCGCCTTTGAAACAGTGGCACATTTTCTCGACGACAAATTATACTTTGACATTAGAAGGTGGCAATCGGTAATGGATATTGCAATCTGAAGATTGAAAGAGACTATCTGTGATCTTTGTCCTCAGCCGAGTCAGCTGGAGTCTCACTTCTCTCCTCCACATTATTTGATTGTGGTACGTAACCTTGGGATGTACTAATAATCATTAGTCAGAGCTGATATATCCTTTATGGGCCTGCCCTGCTCAGGAAGGGAGATGTTCTCTAGAACAGCTGTAAATCAGCAAAACATGCACTTGAATATACAGTAAAATGGGGTTTAGAACACGGGCCCTCATACACCGTGTAACAAAATGCTTTATTGAGAGAGTCACATGTGCACTAATGAGGAAAGATTGCTGCTGCAGCCAGACCTGTAATGGGGAAACATTCTGGTGGCAGGAGGGAAGTGGGAGAGATCCCTGAGCAGCTCGTTGTCCAAGGGCAGTCATGACACCCCAGATCCTTCCCTGCCATCCCAGAGGTGATGGCGTGCTTTGGAGAGGCTGGCAGGAGAACACAGAGGGGAAAGAAAGGTAAGGAGCCCTGCTGAGCTGTCCGGACACAAGGACTTTTGAAGTGAGCCCTGAGACTGTGGCAGGGGTAGCAGAGGGGATCCGGCTTGCCAGGAGGAGGAGGTGAGAAGCTGTTCTGCTGCTCCCCAGCTGGGCAGGTTGGGTCACTACTTCGTTGGGGTTTGCTGGTAAGCAGCTGTCTCTGAAGCTGAATGTTGCAGGAATCATTACAGCATCTTATTATTCTTTAGCAGGCATTTCTCATTATTTAAATACAAGTGGATATGCACCAAGGAGCTGGCTAAAGCAGAGGAAAACCCTCAGGGGTGAGGATGAATCCTCACCGCTCAGTGAGATAGCCCAGGCATCATCTCCCCATGCCCAGTTTGCTGGGGGATGTGCTGAGTATTTTACTTTCTGGGTTCCTGGCCTTGCTGCTTTGCCCTTCCTTGGTTTGTATGGTCTTAAGCAGTTGCAGGAACTGTGCTGAAAGGGCTAGCCAAGCCGCCCAGCCAAGCATCCATAGCACTGGGCCTCATCCTGCACTGCTCTGGGAAGAGTGCTGCCTCTGCCAAGAGCCTGGGCTTGCATGTCGCTGCTGACTGTGATAGCCAGGCCTTCAGGGCCCTGTGGCCTCTATGTGAGTTTTGTCACTCATTATGGAGGGGAACAAATCAGTCCATGTTTGGCTTTTTTGCTCACTAGTGAGAATTCAGCCAACACAGGAAACATGCATGATGACTTAACCAAGCTTTGGGGCAACTGCATTGTGTAATGCAACCTCTCCACTTCACATTTAGTGTCACTAATGTATTGGAGAGCTGCCATTCTCTGTTAACTGCAATTGGGGCAGGCAGCTTTAATAAAGCAGATGCAGCATTCCATAAGATATCTTCTCTGGAGCAGAGGGGGAAGAGATTCATGGAAGGACTCGATGATGGGCAAAACCAAACTGATTTCGGGTATCATGGAAAAGCAGTAAGAATCAGTAATGGTATTATATGTTCAACATGCAGGACTGATAGTTTAGGGGCAGTGATTTATATTTTTGTGGAGCACAGGGAAAGCAGGAATCACAGTGACATGAGACGGAAAAATGAGCATGCAAGGAAGGATGTGATGAATGGGCATGTCTGTATGCAACTTAGTTATTTCTAGTTGCTTTGTTTGGTTGGTTGGCTTTTAGTTAGGCTAGCTCAAGCATCGTAATGGTAGCAGAGGATTTAAGCCATAGCATTTTTCACTGCCAAACCTGTGTTTGATGCCTGTTTGGTTGGTGGGGAGACAGATTCAGGATAGGTGTTCATTAGTGCTGAATGTGGGCTGCTCTCCACACCTTTGGTTGGTAATTGTGACCCAAAGCCCTGCCACTTTGCTGAAGGATTGCAGCCCAAAGTGGGTCACAGTCAGCTGTAGGCTGGCCTGTGCTGGAGGAACTGTTATCCCCCGGTTCCAGCAGAATGATTGTGACCAACACAGTGATGCACCCAGAGAGGGAAACAAGGCAAGTCTTCCACTTGTCCCTCCACTGAATATTAGAATGGTTTGTGCCTTTCTTTTCCTAAACCTGTCTTTTTTTTTTTCCCTCCTAAATCTGTTCCAAATGTGAGCACAGACGAATTTCCATTCAAGACATGTCAGTGAAGAATGGGGGTGTTTGAATGGTTTGCCTTTTAATAAATTAATCAGTGCTCATGTTTTTAACAGCCTTAAGAAAAGATAAAACCCCCATCCCTCTTGTCATGGCAACTACAATAAACGAAACGTCATTCAGAAGTCAAAAAAAAAAAAACACAAGCACTTTAGGTCTCAGCCAAGTCTGCAAAGTAGCAAAACTCATTACTAATTGAAAGGATCTGTGTCCCTCAGAGCTCACCATTACTGGTTTTACTGCTAATAATATTGGAGCTGCATAAATTTAACAGAAGGGAGAGTTTGGCAGAAGGCAGAGTGGTGTTGAAGTGTGGCTACCTTAATCAAACCTCTCCAGGTTGCTCTGGTCAGCCTGGCAGGAAGTGGTGCTGGGTCATGGGAAAGGGGCTGGGTAGAGAAAGGTCATGGTTTTATAGCTATAGCAGTCTGGTAACATTAAGCCTAGAGAGATAGTGGAAGAGGCCATAGGTATTTGTAATTTATTCATAAACAGCTATGCCATCACAGGAAACTTTTTCAAATAATATGTGATAGTTCTTTAAATATTTAAGAGTTTGTTGACCTATTTTCTCAGTTAATTAGGATTTTTTTGGTTGCATTAACAATGACTTGAATGCAGTCTTGTTTAGTCGCTATGCAGTTTGGTTACACTGGGTTACAGGAACATGATTTCTTTCTAAGGCACATTGCACACGAGAGGCATGCCATTGGAAGCGTCTAGACTTGTACTTAAAAACCTGTGGACTTTAGTAGGTAGTGATTAAGCTCATCTTATTGAACATAAAACCTTTCACCTAGCATCCTTTTCAGTCCTAAAACTAATGTCTTCCCAGTTACAGCACTACCCTTGGTTACTCTGCAATGGAAGGGCCATGATGCAGCCACCCTTCTCTTCAAAGTGCAATGGTTAAGACCATCAAGCTCATTTTTGCAAGCTGCATTTGTGAGTACACGTCTTTTGTTATTTATTTTGCCCAAGAAGTTAACTTGATAAAAATTTGGCCATGTGTGTAATGCAAAGCATCATGCCACTAATCACAGTACAGTAGTATGATCAGAAACTAGCTCTTTCTGAATGCTAATGGACAGTGCTATTAGCAAAAGATGCACTACGTTCATCCCACTGAAGGGGTTTCCATAGAACTCATCTATGTCCCTCCTGTCTCCTCTGGAGTCAATGGCAAGGTAAGGGAGGATGTGAGAGCAGAGCTTTGACTGACTATCCAGCGTGAAGATAATCAGTTTTACATGGCCACAGGGCCCTCCTGACAGAGAGGGAAGTTGTCATGAGGAAGGATATGTGAGCCATCAGGGTCACATCATTACCTGTTTAGCTCAGGGGGGATTGCTTCAGGCTGCAAAAGAAGCTGCAGTACCAAAGTTCAAGTCATTACATAGCTTGGGAACCATCTGAGCTCCTCAGCCCTGAAAAGGACTCCAAAAGGAGTGCATCCTGCACTCTGCAGGGCTCTAAAATATATATCTCAAGAGGATCACTATCAGGACCATTTCTGTCTCTTTCAAAACTGCATTCAAATAAACTTTTACCCTTGCTGTTGTTACCTCTCTGTAAAAGGTGTCAAGCATCTTAAATGTTTTCCAAGGGCTATTTTAGTGGCCTCCTGAAGAAAAACACATGGTTGGAGAGAAGTTTGCACAAACTCAGAGCACAAGGATGCTGTTAACTTTCCGTGCAGCTTTTGCTGGGGTTCTCCAAAGTGACCTGGCAAGGGTACTTCTCAGTGCATGTTTCTGCACAGAGTGTTACCGAGCTGACTCAAAGAAAATGCCAGCTGTTAGGCTTCAACAAGCTTCCTCATCAGGTGCAAATGGACAGGAAAGGTTCTCTTCCATTTGCACCTGATGAGAAAGCATGTTTCTCCCCCAAAAGCTGGTGTCTGCCACGCTCTGTTTCCACAGATCAATTCAGTGTTTTTTGTATCAATGTCCTCCCACTAACGAGTTACTCCTTTTTATTTTCAAATTGAAACTTAAAATCTACTGGCAAATACTTTGTCATCTAAGAGATACCAAGTGCACAGAATCAAACTCGTAAGCTCCTCAGTGATAATGGTTGGGTTTATATCAGGGGTTTCTAGTTCCTAGAAAGAAATGTTAACACCAGAAACTTTTGCTGAGATTAAACAGGAGACAATGTGGAGGAAGAATTTCTATTTTTGGCTACACCCTTAAGGCAACAGAGGAAGTGTATGTCACGGCTGCAGTGACAGCTAATGAGCAGATATACAATATTAATTGCAGTAAGTGTAACACACTGAACTATCTATCAACTTCTATTTTCTTAGCAGCTGTAGCTTAGATACTTTTGACTAACACGTCTGTCTGAGCTGGCCACTTCGAGTTTGTCTACCTCTATGGCAGCACATAAAGGAACTACACCACTGCTTCCTATAACCTGTGCTGTACAGGCCAGGCTATTTTCACCTACATCGGCCTCTGAAGAGCAGCTTTTGGCGTTGCAGACGTTCAGATGATTGTCTTCTTCCCGCTGCTCGAGGGGCTGACCCAGTTATATTCAGCTTGCATCAGCACGAAGCTGTTCTCCCGGATCTTTCGGAAGTGCATCACCTCCCCGTTTTCCCTGACCGTAATGATATTGGGGTCTGGCTCACTGAAGGAGACCTCCGTCCGCTTGTGGCAGTGCTGGGCACAGACACAGCGCACGGCAGCTGCCAATGCCAGGCCCAGGGTGGCAGTGCAGACCAGGAGGATGCCGAGCTGGGCTGCAAGGAGCCGGGTCTCCCTGCCAGGGTCTTCCCCCTTCCCAGGAACAGCGAACTCGGGAGCTGGTCTGGTCACCCATGGCAGGGTATTCCCTCCCACTTCCTCCTCCTCCTCTTTGCCCCTGGCACCTGCCTCCTCTGGCTGTGGTGCCAGTTTTCTTTCTGCCATTTGCCTTGAAGCTGATGACAAATTTCTGGCAGCATCAGCATTGTCAAACCAGGCTGTTGTCACAGCAGCATCACCCAGGTAAGTGTGTAGGTGTGGGGCAGAAGTAGATGCTGTCACATGCTGGGAGGCTTCCAAGATGGCCCCACTCTTGGTACTGGCCTTTGAAAGCAAAAACATGAGATGTGCAGTGAGAGAAAGGGGATGATCAGGTTCTTACTATCTACGTCATGGTACAGTTCAGCTCTGTAGTTCTCATACCCAGGTATCCCCTCGCTTTGGAATAACCCTGCTCCATCCCCTGGTTGCTCAGTAGCTTTTAGAAAATGAGGCAGATTCAACCCTGCTCCATCCATATCAGAATAGCCAAGAAAGGGATAAGGCACTGGGAACTGATCCCAGGGAGCCAAAGCAGAGTGGACTGAAGGAATAGAGGTGAAGTGCACAGGTGGAGAGGAAGGTCATGGCTTTGCCTAAGTAAAGGGCTGCAGCTACCGTGGTGCTGGTTGTGGCATTTTTCTCAGACATCGTTATCACCCAAAAAAATCACTTAAACAATTCCTACCTTAAGTGATGACCCATGAGGGTCATGCCAAAAGGACAGGCGAGATCTTCCTGGCCAAACTTTATATTTAGGGTCACACTAGGTCCACAAGGATTCAGTATGACCCGAGTGAGGTTGTGGATCGAACCGTGGAGCAGAGGGACCCAGGAGACTTGGGATGGCCTTTGACGTCAGTGGCTTTGGGGCAGACACATAGAACCTGTGAACTATCCGCAAAGCCCATCTTGCTTTCTCAGTCTATACAGCCAGTTTGAAACCTGCTGCCTCTCAGTGTTGCTTAACCACCTGTTTTAGTGGGAATAACCATTCTTTCATGCTTCTGTTCCTAGGGGCTCTCTCTGGTGCCGTGCACCTTAATTTTATCCATCACAAAATAACAGCTGCTTCGCACCAGTTGTGCAGCCCAGGCTTTGCAGATATCATTGAGGGCTAACTGTGAAACAATCATACAATTTAGGAGGCCCCCAATGAATTTTTCCATTCCCACTGTGCCCCTGAGCCCCCATCCAAAACCTGCAAAATGTGCTGGAGTTTTTCTTTGGCTCCACTGAGATTTGGATCTGGCCCTCAGTAGCTGGCACTTCTCCAGCCTGTCCAGCCCAGCAGGCTTTTTCACGCCTCCATTAATTACACCAGAGAAACTCTCACCCTCTGCCATCACTAGTGATTTCTAAAGCTTGCTGGGAAGACAGTGTGACAGGAGTACAAAGCTGAGGTAGGAGCCCTGGCAAGCTGAGGAGCAAAGTAGGGGAGGGGCAGAGCACCCTTTGTGGAAGAGATATTTTCTGAAGGTGCTAATAAAATCCAGGGGCAAATAAAAGCATTTTGTGGCTGAACTGCAAACTAGTAGCTGGCTGGCAAAGTTAGAATTGCATGTGTATGGATCACTTGCCCTCAAAATGCAAATGCCATACTGTAAAGATATACTGCAGGATTTGGGACTTTGGGATAGAAAATTGAATTGCCTCACAAGTCCTTCTTGCCTCATTCTCTGCTGCATGGCCCCTTCCTCTTTCATTTTCTGTGAGATTACTTCTGTTCCTCCTGTGGCATCCTGCAGCCCGTATCTAGTTCTTTATTTTCCTTGGTTTTTGATTCTCTCCATCCCCTGCATATTGGACTTCCAGCTGTCCCTGATAATGCACCTCACTCCTGTGGCTAACGCCACCACCACCACCTCTGCCTTTCTGGTTCATCCAGCCTCCTGAGCTAACCCTGTCCTCAGAAAGCATACGGCTTCCTTGGCCATCCCCAGGGAAGATGAAGCCTTTGACCTCTGGCGAACATCATGGGTGGTACCTATCCAGCACCCCTGGAAAGGAACATCGTCTACAACTACCTGAAAGGAGGTTGTAGTGAGGTGGGGGCTGATCTCTTCTCCCAAGTAACAAATGATAGGACAAGAGGAAACAGCCTCAAGGTGTATCGGGGAGGTTTAGGTTGGATATTAGGAGAAATTTCTTCACTGGGAGGGTAATCAGGCATTGGAACAGGCTTCCCAGGGAAGCGGTGAAATCACCACCCCGGAAGTGTTTAAAAACTGTGTAGATGAGGCCCGCAGTGATACTGTTTAGTGGTGGTCTTGGCAGTCCTGGGATAATGGTTGGACTTGATGATCTTAAAGGTCTTTTCCAACCTAGCTGATTCTATGATCTCAGTCTTCCATGGGAATAAAACTGATATTCCAGCCCAGTAGCAACCAGCAGCCTGCAGTCATGTCTACATATGGAAAAGTTATTTTTGATTGTTTTTACAGCAGGACTTTTAAAAACCAGGGCAGCAGGCTCAAAATGAAAACAAAAGAGTTATAAAAGCCAATTCCCAGTTCAAGTTAAAAAAAAATAGACCTCTTAGCAGTCTCTGTCTAAGTTTAGTCACTTGTGAGACCTACACAGGCTGCTTGGTGCTGTGATGCAGTAGAGAAGACTTAGCCTCCTCTTCTCTTAGACCCTTCTGTCTTTGGAGAAGACATCCTGCCCAACCTGGCTGCTTACCTGCCCATCTTCTTTACACATCAAACACAAGCGTGGGGTGGCAGCACTGGCAGTGCTCCCTGCCCTAAGAAACAGACAGGGGAAAGGTAGGGTTAGTAGATGAGACATGTCACCATGGCTCACGAGGGAACTCCTGCACCACCAGAGAAGTGTGCTGCTCCCTAAAGCAGCCTCGGGATGCTTGCAGTCAACACAGACCGTATGGAGCTGTATTTTTAGTAATGCCTGATCTTTTATTCCTGTCTGCATTGTTTTCACCCACAGTGTGAAGAGTTGCATGAAAGCTTATGCAGCCCAAATCCTGTAAGACTTCGGAGCAGACATCCTCAAGCCCAAATTTCCTAATTGCTTTGAATCTTTTCTTCCTTTTTGCTGCAGATGGAGAAATAAGTCTGCTGAGTTCACCATTTCATTGAATATTTTATGTGCTTTTATCAGTCAATAGCTTTTATCATGGTTTTCAGCCACCCAGCCAGTTCTCTGCTGGACTGAGCAACACAGTGTTGGTTTTTAAGAGTTTTAGATTTTCTCCCTGTCACTGTCATGTGAAATCTCCAAAGCATTACTCCTCAAAATTTCACCAAGCAAATACTCTCTTTCCTCCCTCCAAGCCACAGACACTTTCCTACATGGACCCTCACTCATCCACAGGGAAACTAGTACTATTTCCCTTCTCCAAGGGCTGAAGAAACATCTCTTCCCACCACTTAGCTTACCCATTGGGGGTGCTGTAGCTGGAGGCATTGTCCTGGGGCAGGAGCTCTTGTATGGCAGCTGTGGTGCTGGGGTCTTGGGTGGGGAGGGACAGCTCCAACCACTGGCTGCTGGACCCACCGCTCCCACCGGACACAGCTCGTGAGGGCCGGGCCAGCTGCTTCGGCTCAGCAATGGGATGGGCACCAAAACCTGGCTCTGGCGTCAGCGCTGCTGCAGTGCTGGTGGGGCTGGCAGGAGGCACCGTGGTGCGCAGGCGGAAGCCGGTGGGAGCCACAGGAGAGGTCGGACCTTGTCCAGCATGGAGACCAAACAAGAAGCAGGGTGAGAGGAGCAGAAGTCTATTGCCCATGGTTTGTTTATTTCAAATCCCACTCGGTGCTAGCATTTGCCAGGAAGGATTGTAGCAGTGACTTTTTGGTTTTTGTTTTCATGTCACTTAATTTTAAGTGGGAACCCAGATGGAAAGCAAAGCAGCAAAACCTGCTGCCTAAATTATGGCCAAGTAAAATAATTAGAACTCAGTCTTGAGGCCATGCCAGAAATGCTGAGAAACACATCTGATCTGGGTATAAGTAAATTCTTGGGGCAGTTCACTGATCAAAGGCTGCATAAACACAACTAAATACATACCTGAAGGAAAACAGTCAGATTTAGAGACGAACTTGTTCCTTTATCTAGACAGCATTGTGAATTGCACTTGCTTGTCTTCAGGAGCTGAGATTATAGGTAAAGTATGTTGCATTTTAGTGCACTGAAATAATAATATCTGGTAATCCTGTTTATCTTTCTGGTACCCTTCTTGAAACTGACTCCATCAGCTCAGATGCTGACCCATGCCCTCACTTCAGGGAGTTTGGCTGATTTCCCTGATGGCTGCAGGAGTTAAACAAGTCCCTTCAGCTTGTTTGGGTCACTTGTGTTCAGTGCTTACCTGGAATAAGCTGTAAAACTACCCTGTGGGAAGCGGTCAGTAAGAAACACATACCTTTGCTCGCCATACCTGTGGAGTCAGCTGGTCCCTGCAAAGGAGTTACAGCAGTTACAGGGTCGGGCCTCTTGCTGCTGCCAGCAGGCATTTTGTTTTGCTCTCGGTGAGCCACAACAGCAGATTCAATCTTTGCCCAATAAACAAAGTATGACTGGACTACAGAGATGCTGTTAAAACATAATTAGGCAAGAATTTACTGACTCTATGGCATGAATAAAACATCTGACTGTTTAGCTAATCACAAAGACTGGTTTGATCTGAAGACAGAAGTGATGCAAAAGTATTCTAAAGGATTAGCCTGTCACATGTTTCATATTACAAATAAAGATACCAAGTCCCATAAGAAAGATATGGGGGGAAGAACCACCACTTGTAGTTAAGATCAGCCGAAAAAATGTGTAAGAACTTAAATTTTTTGTAAAAAAAGCTTTTATCTTTGCTGTGTTGATAGAAGCACATTTGGAAAACTTGGACTAGCTCTGCTTCTGATCTTCCGTAGGCAGGGAAACAACAGTGGTATTTACTAATTAAAACAAGTCAATGTAACTTGTACAAACAGCAGAATAGGTAGGGAAAAAAAAAGGTCTCTCTTCTCAGCCCTCTGATATTTGAGTCTGCCCAACTCTCTGCTTTTTGTCAGGTGCCAAAACTGCACTGGCCAACCTTTAATTATTCACCCTTATTAAAGTTGGAGATCTGGGGAGAATTTTAGCTCGGATTGCTCAGCTGCTTCTGAGAACTAGCTAAAAGGAAAGTGACCCAGGTTTTCCTGTACCAGATGATTCTTATAAGGCATTTTCAAACGTAACAAGTTATACTTCCAGAAGCTGTGATAGGGAGAAAAGGGAGAGGCTACCAGAAACCAGCAAAAGCCAGAGGGTGAAGGAAAGATCAGAGTGGGGGGCTAGGAATAGGTGTTGTTGGATTTGGGTTGGGTTTCTTGAGTTTTATGTGTTTTTAACAGTATTTCCCAATCTAAAACAACAGCCAAAAATTGGAAATGCCAAGCAGCAGTGTTTCTGTTCCAATGAATTTGTGTTGAACCACAATGAGATGCACAAGCCCCTGTACTCACCAGGACGTTTATGTTTTGGGGAGCAGCCAAGCATCTGGCCAAGCAGCTTCTAAGTGGTTTTATAAAGTCAAAACATAACAAGTTCGTCTTTTCCAAAATGAAAGAGATGAAATGTGCTTCCCTTAAGACAGACTTTTAATTTCAGAAGATTTTTAATTTCATTCCAAATCAGAACCAAATTACTGGGTAGTTTGGGACAGTGGTGTCAAGTTTTGGCCCAGTGCTCATTCTCTCTTCCTACTGTCAATAATTCTGTTTATATTTAGCAAAATGTAAACAATCCACTCATTTTTATTTAATTTTTAAACAAAAGAGATATGCAAGATTATCCTGTAGGCAGGGAAGTCCTATGAGCTGTGTCATTTAGAAGGACATGCAACCTGATCACGGTTCTCTCTTTGTGCCTTCATGTTCCTATTTCCTAAGTGCTTAGGCTGTCATCGTCCAGTGTGTTTATTCTTGGAAAGTAGTGACCATGAAAATAAAAAGCAGCACTGCCCAGCATTACAAATAGTAATTTATGTACCAGCTGGGATAGTGTTGCAGCATCTGATAAGTATTTGATAAGTATTTAGCTATATGGGGTTCAAGATACGTAAACCACTGTGCTGGACAATGAGAAAATAAAGTCAAGCCTTTAACCAAGAAGACACGAATTCTGGTTAGGAACCAGCATGTACTTACAAAAACTTGATGTCTCCAATGGGTTGGTCTGGTGCTTTCCATACAAAGGACAGGTTTCTCTTCAGTGACTTGTCCGAGTGGGTGACAGTGTCACCATCTTCAAAGCAAGTCAGCAGCTTGGAACCAGGAGGGATGAAGATGAACATGCCAGTGATTTCATCGTTAGACACTTTGCGAGCTTGAAGCAAAAATCCCATAAAATCCCTGGTGCTCCTCACTGTCACTGCAAGACAAAACATGGGACACAAATGGATCTGTCCCCATAGTTATGGGGTGAATTGTTTGCAATGGTTTCCAGTGGTAGCACTGAAACAAAAAAGAAAACCATGTGGAACACCACCAAAAACATCTTACTGTCATTGTCGTCATGGTCTGTCTTGGATAGGCTGGATTCAGGAGGCCAGATTTTACCTTTGACTTTGCAGTACATAATTGCGTGGAAAATTTGCTTGAGTCTTTCCTGCCTCTCCCCTTGATTATAAACTGCTAACCACATTGCATTAGGCTGCATGCAAAGGCTTGTGCGCTGCCCTAAGAGGGGTTTTATTTTGCATGGGGGTGAGCAGGCAAGTGGCCTCGCTGAGGGGCAGTGCCTCTCAGCTCTGTCTGCATCTGCCTCAGGAGCAGTGATGCTGTGGATAGGGCACACTGCCCAGCTGTACCTAAGAGTCAAGCAAGTCACTCAGACCCCTTTGTGCAGTGCAAAGCAGGGAAGGCGACTTTGCTCTCTGGAGGTGCCTGTTGCATGTGGTGAGGTGTGGTATGGTTGAGACACAGTTGAGATAAATGAATCCCACTCAAAGCATCCAAATCTACTGTCTGCCTCCAGCAAACAGCTGGTCTGCAGCATGGTGAAAACCTGGAGTCAGCCATCACCTGAGAAACCTTAGGCCAAGCGCTGCAAATGGAATCCCTCTGTAAATACATTTTTTAACTCCCCATGGCAGGGGGTTGGAATTAGATGATATTTAAGGCTCCTTCCAACCCAGACCATTCCATGATTTGTGATTCTGTGATGAGAGAAGTAATGTAGCTCACTCAGAGCAGTTATCCTTCTTCCCAGCCGTCACAAAGACCAATACCATCACTTGACATTAATCATCATGTATTTTGCAGATGCAGGAATGAGCAGCTGTTCCTTACCTGGAACCTTGTCACCTGGGGAGTAGAAGGACATGTTGGTGTGGACAGTAACGTAGTTGTTTGGGCTGTGCAGCTGTGCTCTCAGGTGCCTGGGCATCATGTCAGTGCAGGCAGAAAGGCTTGCGCCATGTGAGAAGGCAGCCACGTAGGAGACCAAACACAAGATTGTGCATGCCCAGCCAACAATGGCGATGTGGGCTCTCCTGCTGTTCTCCATCCTATGGTGGAAAACAACCAGCAAGTTCACTTCAAAGCAGTGGCTTCTGCAGCCTTGTAAGTCCATCAGGTGCCTTTGAATTAGGTGAGCTCCAGAGCTGCCCTTCCCAGAGCCTTTAACCACAGAGAATAAGTGATCTCTGTGGCACATGGAGCCACCTTGGCTATTCACAGCATTTCACATGTTGAAGTAAATTGCAGAGACTGGGAGGGGACAGGCCCCACAAGAGGATGCACTTCTTGCAAAGTTGCCCATGGAGGGAGCTGCCGGGGAAGATTTGCTTTAAAAAGTCTTGTAGCATTTAGGAGGCTCCATATGACTCTGCTTAGCACCCTCCACCATTCCCAGCTCAAATGTACAACCTGATCAATGGGGGAAGCATTTACTCTTAGACCTGCAGAGCTGCTGCAGGCCCCATGGCTTGTGGGGCTGATGCCCAGCACAGAGGTTCTCCCTGCCCGCCAGCACAGAGCCATGTCTCTGCAGGGACAGGATGTGGCTGCCCCTTGCTCCGGCCTGCAGGAGTGTGAGGCATCTTTTAGCAGCCCACACATTGCAGCTCAGAAGTGCCAGGCTGCTTGTGACCATTGGACTCATCCTCTGCCACCAGCAGCATTTCAGCTTGTATTTGTGGGACATGGCTCACTGCTGCTGACAAAAGGTCTTTGAAATCAGCACTGGAAGCCTGAGATAAACGGCAGCCATTTTGGCTAATGCAAAGATTTCTCGTTATTCTCCAATTTTTAATCCAAGCAAGTGTCTTTTCTCAGCATGGTCCAAGTTTAGTATTTGGCATGCTGTGTCTTTAATACCTCTCAGCTTTGATGGCTGGCACAAAACACATTTCCAGATTAGCTGGGGTATTGTTATTCTGATTTTTCAGAATGCACTTTTGAAAGTGAAGCTGAAGGATGAGTGCACCATATTTATTGTAATGGATATCGTAAGCAGGTAGTCCTGCTTTTAATGTAGCACTTTCTAACATATTTTCA
Source organism: Psittacula echo (assembly GCF_963264785.1). Taxonomy (NCBI): domain Eukaryota; kingdom Metazoa; phylum Chordata; class Aves; order Psittaciformes; family Psittacidae; genus Psittacula; species Psittacula echo. Next base: position 65,965,150 of record NC_137735.1, read on the forward strand.
ACATGCAGCTTTTCCTGGCTTAGATCTCATTACGCTTACTCAATAAGTAGATTTAAATAAATCGGAGGAAAACAGAGGCTGAGGAGGTCTAGCTTACACCTCCATCTCTAGTGCTTCTGAAACTTGCTAGCTGACTCTAACAAACCACCACTGCACACAAAACAGCTTGTGCCCAGCCTGAAACAGGGAGCAGATGGATGCAGTTTAACCTTCCACAGCCGAGCATTGTGCCACTCCAACCAGCTATGTGTCAGAAGATGGCTGTGGGAGTCACACTCCCACAAGCTAAATAGTCCTGCTAAATACCCCAGTCCCCGCACAGTGGCAGGGTGCCTCGTCCTCAAGCACATCTACACCTCCCTCGCTGGAGTGATTCCTTGCTGAAGCTCACAAAAGTCCCCCTGCACAGCAGCTCCTTCTCATGGTTGTGTCCCAGGCTGTGCCCAACTTCCCATCCCTCCCTGCCCCCGCCCCAGCACCCTCCCTGCTCAGGCACAGGGAGCAGGACCGTGCTCCCTGGGGTCACCTGGGCTGGTGCCGCTGATGCCGCTGGCTCTTACCTCGGGACACGTCTGCCGCTGGGTTTGCTGCCGCTGCTGCTGTCTCCGCCTGCCAGAGACCCATCCTTTCAAGGACCTTCTTCACTTTCTCCTCTAATGGGAAGCACAGCAGCTGTTACTGCTAATACCCACCACCTACGGCAGCTCTCCACCAGAGCCCGAATCCTGCCTTAATCATATTAGCTTTCCTTCTCACATCCCACCCCCTGGTTTGTTTGGGTTGGGTTTTTTTTCACATCTCCAAGCTTCTCTAATGAAAACAAAAGCAACTAGCGGGGGGGCAGCAGCAACCCATGGAGTTTGTGTGGAACTCCCTTCCAGAGATGCAGGGGGATCACTCTTGTTTGCCCCGTTTCTCTCCGCACACAACCCCGCTTCCGTGCTGCCTGAAGCTTTGCAAAGCAAAGCAAAGTCAGCTTCTTCTAGTCTGTGACCCCCGAGCAGTGTGTCCTGTCTCCCATGCTTACATGGGAGTTATTTTGGCAGTAAAAGAAGAATTTGCTAGAAAGGCCAGGAAAGTGCTTCCTACAGACCAGCCCTGCCAGGAGGAGCCATCATCACCCCACAAACCCACCGGAGCTGGCACAGAAGACTCAGCAACTGATACGTGTGACTGTCTCCTGGCACATGAGCTGCCTTTAACTTCAGGCTGACACCGCTGCAGCTTGCCTGAGATACGCTGTAGCCATGCCAGTGCTCAGCCACAGAGCTGATCCTATCCCTGGGTTTCCCAGCTCCTCCTTGGATCCACCTCATCTCTGCAGGCTGCTCTGGTCATTAGGACTCTCTCCCGACCCTGGCCACTGTCACCAGGCTCACTCCTCTCGCTGCCAGCAGCTCCTTGCTCACAATGGGTGGAAATTAGGGTTCAACTTCTCGTCATCATTACAAACACCATCAGGAGATGCTGAACAAACTGCTGGTAGCTTGTGGACTCAAGTAGGGATAGAGGAACAGAGCAACAGCCCCATCAGCTGGCTGGCTTTTCTGCAGCTAGCAGACCATTAAAAAGCAGTCTCAGATGTCCCTGGGCCACTGGGAGGGGGGCTGGCCCCGTGGTGCAGGAAAGCTATTGAGGGAGGGGCAAAAGAGTGCTTATGCCCTTTTGTCCTGCTACTCCTCAGATAAATGTATGTCTGACAGCTGAATGAGTTCACACTCATGTCCCTGTAGGACACCACAAAGCTCTGTCCTGTCCCATGACTGAAGGAGATACACCAACACATAGGTGACACCACAGTGTTTTCTTTGTGCAGCTCCAAGGGTGCCTATATTTGATCTTGCTTAGGGGTCTGACCAGTGTGGGAGTATGTGCAGAGCAGATATCACACAGACCTCTGCTTGAGGTGTCCCCCAAAAACTGGAGGCAGGCTTGCAGAGACCCCACTCATTAGCGCTGTTCCCATCAGCCTGCCCTGAGCAGCCTGTCCTTCAGCAGTGAAACGATGCTGGGCTGGCACTGAGGTACTGCCACTAACATCCCAACTCTCATATGTTTAACTGGTTTGAAAGTATGTGAACTGGTGGTCCTGAGCTCTCAGTAGCCTGCTGTCTGCATTTGAAACAGGCCTTACAGTCACTGAATTTCAGGATATAATGCAAGTCTTACAGTTTTCTTTCCTTTTGTCAATGGAAGCAGAAAGTAGCAGTGGAAGGGAGAAAGAGTTTGTGTTACTGCTCCTGTTTCAGTTTGTAATTGCCCACATTTCATACACAAAAGAGAGTAACATTTATGCTAAATTAGTGAGTAATCTTTTCCTGAAACCAACTGGTCTCTTACGGCTTTTCCTTACTAACTTGCTCCTAAGCTAAACTATTACTTGCTTGTAATTCCAGTGTAATAAACAACAGACCTCTGACAATCTGCAGGGGAAACACCAAACACATTGCAGCCATTCTGGTGCAGTGGCCAGGTCTGAAAACAATATTCCACCTAAGTAGGTCTTTGCATCATGGCATGGTGTAACAGCATTGCATGGTCTTCTTCAGCTGCTGCCATGATTTGGGCACATTTTTATTACGCAAGCTCCAATGAGGACCATTTCTCCACCGGCTGCCATCTGAAAAAGGGGAAAAAGCAGCAGAGTGCAGACCCTGAAGCAGCACTGTTGGGTGCTCCCTGGAGCTCTGTGCAAAGCTATGGGGAGAAGGGCAAAGAACTTCAAACAAATGAGACCCAGACCCAACCCAACTGTAACAGCACAGGATGTACTGCTGCACTGAACTGGCTCTGCTGGCTCCCAAAGCTGGTGGTGGTCTCTGGGCAGGGCATGAGGTGCTGCTGGGGGGCTGCTGTGTGCAGGGTTATCAGCACCAGTCAGCAGAACTGCATGGCACTGCCTGAAGGCAGCATTAATTGCTGGGCTGATCTGAAATACAGCCTTACGCAGAGTTCATCCTCACTGCCTGCTCTCTAGCAGAACTTCGTAGCTTCAAAGCTGCACTCAAACCAAATGTCACAGTCATCTCCTCCTTAGAGATGGAAAAAGCCTGTCACAGTCATTATTGTGGCACATGCACCTACGAGCAGCCTTGAACTGCGTGTTCGAATGCCAAGTGACAGGCAGATATTTCCAGTAAGAAATACAGCCTTCTCCATAGCCTCTGGTTGCATCACCCCCCAGGACAGCATTGCCTCAGCCTCCTCTGGCCAGAGCTTTGACCGGCTGCAGTCACTTGAGCTCAGCCAGGTTCTGCATATTGCTCTGACAATGGGGCCCAGAAAGACACAAGAAGGCCATGTGGCACTGCTGTCACTAGGAGAGGTTTGCCTCCTTTCTGTCATAAATTTCTGCATTAGTAGGAAGCTGGCAAGGAGAAGGAGGCTTAAGACAACTTACACGCTGCCTATTGTTTTCTCAGCAGCCTGTGTATCATGGATTTCTAGAATAAAAAAACCCCACAGTTGGGATTTTAAAATAGCACTAGGAAAAACTGTGCATGCTGTGTAATAACTTGATAATTAAAATAGGCTATAAACCATATAACTGAAATTTCATCAATAAAGTGCACAAAAGGGTTATAAACCCAGTTAGATCCCAGGCTCTTCGATACAGAAGCTTTCTCCTTCCTGCTTATTGCTTCTACATCTCCACATCATTGTGGCACAACAGAGACAGCAGACTTGGAGCAGGTGCAGTGGAGATCAGTTTGCAATATGGGCATGGATGTAAGCAATCCAGGTCTCACACTGAAGAGCAAGCTGGCTGCTTCACTGACAGGTTGAGAACTGCTTTGCTACTGCAAGATAATAAGGGGTATAATGAGTTAAAAGTCCTTCCTGGTCAGCTAGTGGCCACCTGAGTCCTATGAAGAAAGTTTGGGGACAGTTAGAGTGGGCAGGCTGATTGTTTCAAAGTGGCAAGATTTAGTTGAGTCCAGATCACAAGGAACTGATCATTAAATCAGTAAAGCTGGCAGTACCATCTAATTTAATAAGATTGCATGTCATCTTTAGAACAAAGAGCAGTCTGTGAAAAGAGTGGCTAAAAGCCCACAGCAGGAGAGTGGTAAAAACCCACGGTAGTCCCACAGGGAGAATGGAGAACAATGCCTACAAACTGGCATCTCAGGGTTGACCTAGGGATGTCTGTGGCTCTGTGTTTGGGGACACCAGGGAAAAGAGGATGTTTTTCTGACATCTAGTTAGGCAGAAGGTTGGCAGAAGTACTGTCAGGTCCTTCCACTTCTACCCAGTTGACTGTTCTTGCTATTCTTGTATCACACTTACTGAAGTGGGACAGTGGATATAAATTTTACTGCTGAGAATGACCTAACACATACATGCAACGTACAATGTGAGGCTCCTCTTACAAATTCAGCCTTAAAAAAAAAAAAAAAAAAAAAACACCAAAAAAACACCAACAAAACAACCCTTTATTTTAATTGGTAACTACAGCAACCTGGGCAGCCATTCTGCACTACAGGAAAGGGTAGAGGAGGGGAAGGGAGAGAGATGGTGCAGGGCTCTTTCTGTATCTCAGTGAGAAAGGCCCAGCAATAAATACCTTAATGATTGCTTTAATAAGACAGAATAAGATAAGAAATACAAACAGCAAATAAATCGTATATCCCTTCCGGTGCTGGGCACCCCACACTCACACAGCACTGGATGGAGCCCGGATGGATTTTCCCACAGTGCACAGAGCAGATGCAACCCCATCCATGGAGAGCTCTCCCTTGTCATCACTTGAGCTATTTGATAATTTCCTTACAAGAAAACAACCTTCTTTCTTAAGGATGTTCTCATGAGAACTTGTTGCTGCTGTCAGATAAGGAGGGCAAGGCCAGGCAGGTGGTGCAATCATGGCACCGAGTGGGAGCTGCCTCCAAGCTCCGCTGTTACATTGAGCTGGTGAAGGTGTTCTGCAGACAAGAGGTCTATGCGGCCCAGTGGAGACCTGAAAGCCATGCTGGGAGTGCAGCCCCGCTCAGCCCAGCCTGAAGCTGCTGCGTGGATCACTGACTCATAAATGTTCAAGGGTTCCTCAGGCAGGATCAATACAGCAGCTCAGGAAAACCCTCCTCCCATCCCATTTCTCAGCCATGGAGAGCAGTTTGGCACAAGAACCTTTGAAACTGGTGGGTCTACTCTGTTTGCTTTCAAAATGGACATGGAGTTGGAGCTGCAGCTGGCCATGGGCACAGGTTGGCATATTAAAGACCAGGCATTGGTGCCATTGGTCGAATGTTTGAAGGCTGCCATTTTGCAAACACTTTCATGCTTTCTTGACTACTGTGAACACCACAGCTAAAACCTACAGCTGTGGGGCACAGCTGGCTTTTTGGAGCTGAGTAAGAGCCTTCGAACTTAATGAGCCAATTGTACCCAAAAGGGCTCTGGATAGTTGTTTTGTCATTGTATCATGAAAAAGATAGAAAGAACTCAAATAACTAATGTTAAGAGTGGGTTATGTTAGATGCCCTTTGAACTAGGAACCAGGTAGCAACAAACTGTAAAACTGAGTGGTCATCAGCATATACCTTTAAAGAAAAACTTTTCTAGCATGCTCTGCTCCCTTATATAGGGGCACTCCAGGTCACTGCAAGCTTTAGTAGTAAGTAAACCTGGCTCCTGGCTGTCTCACTATATAGTGAGTACTTACTGCCTTCTTCCAGATTTGTTTTCTCGAGTTTCTGCAGGCTAGGCTGTGCTGCTGCTCCCAGACAGGCTTTTGTTTAAGGAGATGTGGCTTAGTTTGACTTTTCAAGTGCAAGAAACTTACACTGGGTGTGGGGATATAGCAAATCCAGAGTTACTGCTCCTCCTAGAGTCTGTCTCTGAGTGAATGTGTGGAAGAGGGTGGGGATGGGGTGGCAGTTGAACAGCCTTGGTTTCATGAAGTGATCTCATTGCATAAAAGTACTATGTATGTGAATGCAGCTTATGTCTTTGGAATTCAATTAGGTTTTGTTTGTTAGTTTTGGATTACTTATTTTTGAGTGCATTCTTCTAAGACAAGTGATGGACAAGAACTTGTAAGTTGTTCAAGGAATGTTGCGTTGTCAGTCCTGATCTAGATGAGCCTGATCCACAAGTAAAACTGTTTTATACACAGGTACGGGGCAAGAGCATTAGACTATGGTAAATGAGGTAACATGAAGGCTGTGAGCATTAGTATCTAATACACTTTTTTGTGTGTGAAGATGTATTGTTTGCAAGAGTGTTTGTATCTCCCAATGGGATAAAAATCTTATGAATCAGGTTGAGTCATTTTTAAGCATCAAGAGTTTGTGAAATACACCACTATACTTCGATGCCTAAATACATATACAGTGGGATGCCTTACTTTAAACTTTAAATAGTGCTCCACGTGCTATTCTGAGAACTGTCTGGCCCATGTCTGATCTGCTTGCAGCTAGTATGTTGTCTGACAGAATATACTTAGTTAAAACAAAATCTAAAAGATGAGTAAAATAAATCCAAGATGAATGTTATATCCAGCTCAGAATGGACTATCCAAACACTGGACTACATAACTGAAGTCAAGCTTAAATGTTCACTTGATTTAAACTTAGGGGCTGAAAACTGAATTAAGGGGGGAATCTTGTACATAAAAGTCAGTGATTGTGGAAATTGTTTAGTTTCTTTAGCCACCTTTGAAACTGGAGTATGATATACAACAGCTCATCTTTAATGCAAATTTTCCTATATACCTCAGATAGTAGTGTGAATAGTGACTTCACGATTTAGACTACATTAAAAAATGTATTCATTTACATTAAATACATGTATTATCACATAAAAATATGCATACATTAAAAAAATGTAGGCATACACTTAGCATGTAAATTATGTAGCATTCTCTAAATTCAGTGTGTGATCAGACCATCTGAAGTAGCAGATTACAACTGAAAAATGTTGTGTGACTAAAGCTGTAGAAAAAGAACTGCAGTTAAAGTTAGTGTTGCAAACTCTTGAGAGTAAACAGAAGTCTGGGCAAAATGTGTCGCTATAGGTGGGTAGGTGGAGAAGGAAGTGGGAAAAGTGGAGAAGAAGGGAAAAAATTAACCCCATTTTAAATTAAGAGTCTCCAGGAATGAAAGCATGCAGTAACCTGCCAGCTGCATATAGGTGACAGATGAATGAGAAACCGCATGCATGCTCTTTAGAGAAGAGCATGTTGGTGATTTGTATTTACACCCTGGACCCTTTTCAACCCTTGTCAGAAAGTGATAAATTACTGAAGCATATTACAAAGTAGCATCTGTATTTGTGTGTTCTGTAGTGGCTTCTGAAGTGTTTAATGTGGAAAGGTTAACTACTGACTGCAAAATAATTTTGAATTCTTCTTCTTTTTTTTTTTTTTTATTTCAAAACCCACATTTCTCTCCCTTGTATAACTGATGTGTTAGTGGTCCCTGCTTGATTTGGTACTTGGGAAAAATGGGTCAATGTGTTCATCCATGCACAACTAGGAGTATTTTTGTTCCTGGAGACACTATAAACTGCCCAAAGAATAAAGCAGGGTGTGAGAAAACTCATTGTAGAATATTGGCTAAATAACCTCGCTAAGAGTTACATTACTTTAACTTGTAACTTTGTCCTGAAGAACAAGAAAACATCCTGAGTATCTGGACATTATGTGTAGTAACACTCAAGCACTTGAACGCTCAGGGTTGTTTTTTTCCCTTGTCTGACTGCATGTAAAAGGAGAAAAGATAATATAAATTGGAATAAGTATCCATGTGAAACTCACTGGGCTTTGATTATTGGGAGTATTGTTGCAAAATACGAACAAACAAGTTCTGACTCCACTGCCTGCACAGAAGTTCCTCCTCCGTAATGCATACCCTTTACTATTGGCTTAATGCACTTGTTCTGTTTTCTGGCTAGCACATGAAGAGAATATATAGATGGCACTAGGTGGGGGGGAAGTTACAGGAAAAAATGAACTGTCTGAAGAGAATACATATGGCATGTTTACAAAAGCTTTTAGATTCCTATTCAGTTTTCAGGAGTAGCTTTAGGTATTAGTTAAAATTGCTTTTTACTGAAGAAGTCTATTGTGTTTGGTAGAGATGCAGGAAAAAAGGTAACTGCAAGCTGAGTGAGGTAGGGTATGGGTACAGAGGCAGGTGTGGCAGCTACTCACTGTGCTGGCGTAACAAGTGAGAACATTTAACCTGCAACTGACTTCCTCGGCTAGCACAGATCTTTCTTTTCACCCTTGGGGCTTTTCTTCCATTTGATTCAATTCTTTCCCCACCCCTAACTGTTGAAGTGTCACAGGTACATCCCTTGACTCAGTGCATAATTCAACATTTCTTGGACAGATGAACTCTACCCAATGACTGTTGCTAGACTGGCATATAACTGTGACTCTGTGTTTCCCAAAACTGACAGGTCACTGTCACCAGAACATTATCATTTCCCTTCCCAACATCAGTTAAAACACTGTTTTGCCATCAATACAAGGCTGTGATCTGCGATAACTCCATGCCTGCTTATCTTCCAGTCAGTATTTCTGTAACAGCATAAATAAACAAGCTGCTGCTTTGAATTAGTCTTGTGGCACTATTACATGCTTCTTGCTTTATTTTTTTTTTTCCTGTGCAGCATAACCAAGCAATGCTTTGAAACAAAAATATCCATGAAGTTTACACTGGTTTACATTTATTTAAAAAAAAAAATATTTAAACACTTGTGTATTTCGTCTGTGGATTATTAACTACAAACCAAGGAGGGCTCATCATTTCGAATACGTTCACAAGTACAAAACAGCCTCCTTCTGGCATCTTCACATCCTCCTCTTCTGTGTGCTTATGTACAATACTGTGAAAAGGAAAAAGCAGCACACATGAGGGGCCTGGTAAATAATGTGCAGAAGCCTGTTTATTTAAAATATCTTATTTCCGTGGCTTGTAAAATGACAGTGTAATAAATCACATTCAGCACAAAGAAAGTCAGGAAACTCTTAAGTCCAGGTTAAAAAAAAATGCTATCAAATTTACACATTATGTATTACTTTGCTTCAGTATTTATTATATTCATAGCCAAACTACACTCCAGCAAATGCACGCTGAACAGGGGAAGAATAAAGCCAGCCACCCTGCAGCATTACTGAGGAGGGCAGGAGAGAGTTTCTAAGCAGCAGAATTACAGGTGTCAGACACTAATGCTATGATTTTTCCACAAAAGCTGGAAATCCCAAGCACTTAAGGCAAAGCTAACAACCACCTGTGAAGGAGGAAATAAGCTTCAAGGAAGGCTAGAAAAGAGCCTGCTTCTTTAAACGAATTTCAAGTTCAGAGGCAAAAAGTGCAACAGGAATGCACAAAAGCATAGACACTGAAAAGAGAAACTGTAAAAAGTTAAGGCTTCCAAGAAAGCATAAAACTAATACTCTTACAGGCAGCTTGCTTACCCCTCAGCCATTCCTCAAAATCAGAATATGAAAACACAATCTTCTAATGAGCAATAACATAAGGAGAGGGAGTTACCATTATTTCCTCGGATAAATGCGTCCCCATACTTGTTCTTTAATTGTCCATTTACATATTCTTCAGTTTGTTCCAGAGCTATATTCATATACCCATCCAGGCAAGCCAGGACACCTGAAGACAGTGACAATTTAAAAGTGTTAAAAACTTAAATTCTTTAAAATAAAAAATGCAGTGTGTTTGAATAGTACTGAAAAAAACCCCTGTATCTTCATAACCTAAAAGCCCAAGCTTGGCCAGATAAGTCAGTAGATCAGAGTATTCTTCAAAGAACTAAGCTGAGAGTGAGGAGCCCCAGGCATTGTAGTAGCAACTTTATCAAATGATGCAAGAGTAGGGGTTAAAAAGAAATCATTAAGATATAACTTGCAAAAGATTGACAATTTCCACTTTGAAAGTTTAAGTTGTCCCTTCTCAATTGTGTTTTAAGTCACACACCTGAAAAGAATCTGTGACATAAAGTGTAACTGGATAACCTAAGGACAAGGCTATATAAATTGAGCTTTCATCAAAACCTGTGAAGGATATAGCTAAAAAAACCAGCCCTTTTAATACAGGACACCATACACATTTTTGTATTTATCTTCATGCCTAAGGATCTAGAAGAACATTGGCTGCAAGTCTCTGTTTTTGATGTAAACAAAATTTGATGTCATCTTCAACCGACAAAGGGTTTTCTAATGACACTGAAATATTACCACAAAAACATTCATGCTGTTTAATCAATGCAACTCCAGGAGAAATCTCTGCCATGTGTAATATAAGATACTCTTTTTATCAGGAAAATATGCATTTGACTAGTCCTGATTTTAGACAAGTATTTATGTTCTCACTTCCCATAGCCCCCGTTGAAGGCTGTACCTTGTTCACACAGTACTTCCTATGTGCTGGCAGCATGATGGTGTTTTTTCCACTTAAAATTACTCCTTGGTGCCTACTCCCACCCTTAAGGTCAGAACCATGTCCATCTACAAATTTAACTTGCCTGATCAACAAACGGATTATCTGGCTAAGGAACTGGATGTGGGGATTAACAAATGCAATGAATTGCTCAGAGTATGCAATCTGATATTTGTGCACACTTCACAACTTTTTAAAAGCTGCATTAGTTATCTCAATCTTGCCTGTATCTTGCACACAGACAATACTACTACAAACTTTCTTCCTCTGTTTGAAAAACACCTGATTTTTTTACCTGGCATTAAAACTGGAAATACAGAGTATTGTCTGTAGTCAGGGAGGGAGAGAACTCCAGTCTGAGAATCCTCCTCTAGGACACATTCTCATCTTTCAGAAGTGTTACTGTAATACCTTCCATTAAATAATTAGGAATTAAAGTTCTTCTGCCAACTTGTAATGGTTTAAGAATTATTTTCCTTTATGTTCTTCTTTCCTCTGTTTCACACATAGGAAAAACTGACTGCTCCCAAAGTGAAAATGCACCGAATAGACCAAACAGAAGTCAGAACTCTTTTTCTCTAATCCTCAGTGCTCCATGTAACAATATAAGAGCAAAAATTATTTGTCCAAAATTAAATCTGGACTGTTTATATTTCTTAAGCTACCATTCAGTAGTCCATAAAACCAATATTTTCAAATCTTTTTGTTCCTAGAGTGCATCCATGGTGGTTTCATTCTCTTCTTCCCTTTCTTTGTTTTTACTCTCAAGCCACTAATGGCATTAAATATTATCACTGTGTATCCTGGCTAGCATTTTATCTGTTTAATCTGTATGTAGATATGTACATATCCATATGTATGTACATATCCATCTCTACACAGAAATCATATATATTCATTTGTCACTGATTACTTTCCCAGGGCTTCTTCCCTTATATGTGCACAGCTCTTAGCAGTGCATAAAGACATTTTACAGTTATCCCTCAACAGTTGTATTAGAATCATAGAATAGTTAGGGTTGGAAAGGACCTTGAGATCATCTAGTTCCAACCCCCCTGCCATGGGCAGGGACACCCCACACTAAACCATATCACCCAAGGCCTCATCCAACCTGGCCTTGAACACCGCCAAGGATGGAGCATTCACAACTTCCCTGGGCAACCCGTTCCAGTGCCTCACCACCCTCTCAGTAAAGAATTTCTTCCTTATATCCAATCTAAACTTCCCCTGTTTAAGTTTTAACCCGTTACCCCTTGTCCTGTCACTACAGTCCCTGATGAATAGCCCCTCCCCAGCATCCTTGTAGGCCACGTTTACACACACAGCTTGGAGGGTGGAGATACGGACATAAAATAGCAACCTAGAGAGAGAATCTAGATAGATCTGCAACAAAAGCCTGAGATGGGGGCTTTTTTGATGTCTTGCTTTTACAAATGTCAGCCAAATTTCTACACAAAATAAAATGAGTGTTTATTTTCAAATGAGAGCATTATAAGGTTTTTAACTGCAGGATCACAGTAAGTGGAAAAGCAGGAGAGCAGAGGGAGATATGGAGAGAGAGAGAGAGATGGAAGAGAGGGGAGAAAAAAAATCCACTAACAAATAAGGATGATCAAAGGAACTATGGTTCAATTCCTGCTAGGTCTGACTGTAGGTATATGAAACTAAGTTTGCTGGGGGGAAAGCTGAGTAGTTTATCTGCAGCAGTTACAAATGGATCTTACCAAGCAAAGGGTACCAATGTTCTCAAAGAAAACAGAAAGTGCATCCAAACCCCAAATCTGTTTTGGCCCTGCCTGGTGTGTAACTTTCAGTAAGTTACTTTAACTTTATTGAGCTGTCACTACATTTTCTTGCAAGAAAGAATTTACAGAGGCCAAAGACTGAAGCAGTGAAGTTTATAAGCCACCCACCCCACCTTAAGTGCTCAGACAATATGGATCTCAAAGAAATGACATGTTGCAAATTCTGTCAGCTGAGAGACACTAAAGAGCAACACGAAAGGATAAGAAGGCAGTGCTTGCTGTCACAAACAGTAACAATTTAAAGCTGTCTTAATACAAAGATTCCTTGTCGCAGCACAAAAAAAGTCTCCTTTCAGAAGTGCTAAGATGAGCCAACTGAATTAAACCTATCTGAAGCAGTGATCTACAGCAAGACCATGATATTTGTCATTCCAGCACAAAATGTCTAAGTTTTGCAAAACAGGAGATATATGATAGTTTTAATTGAGTGGATACTACTAAAAAAATTGGACAGGCTAACAGTCTTATCTTAATGGGAGTAGGACCAGAACATTTCACTGAACAGGTAAGTTTAATTTACTGGTTAAAGCCTATAATCCTATATACAGTGCATGAAGGTACCCAGATAGGCTGAAGAGTTCTGGAATAAACCTTCTGGGCTGTGTTAAAATGAACTGGGTGTACAGCAGCAAAAGCCACACTAAGCTTTCTCCTGTATCTCTGTAGGTCTTGATCCAACACATGTCTAGGCAGCTGTTCAACCAAGAATGTAAGTAACTTTCATCCCTTGTGTATGAGCAGGCTTATGACTGATAGCACAGTTTACTGTTTGAAGATTTTCTGGACCAAGGTCTATACTAGGAACTGGAGAACAGGAAGGTGAAAAAAAAGGTAGTTCCAACAAGGGTTGCTATCAGAGGAAAAGGGGACTGCCTGGCCATTTCAGGAATTATAATTTCAGCCAATCTTTACAAGTATCAGTTTAGAAACTCAAAATAATCCTAGGTCTCCATCTGTGACTAAGAACACTAATGATTTGGTTAAGTAATTTTAATCTCCAAATCCACCATTAACCTCCTTTTCATCAGTTTCTCCAGAGTTGATTTTCTATTTGTCACCATTCTGAGATCTATAATTGACACACTCCAGGATACTGGATCATACCTGTTTTGCTTTTCAAATGCAAGGCATCTGTTCCAGCCTACCCAAAAAATTACTGTACTCAGTGAGAAAGAAGAGGAACTTACCTCGATAATCAACTCCAGAATTTAATTTTACAACAACTGGCCTGCCAATGATCTGTTTTAGGAAGTCACTGGGGGTTTGCTTCCGTAAACTCATCTTTAGCTTCTGTAGTAAGCTGGAAAGTGAGAGAAAACATTTGGATAAGCAACAGGCTTACATACGGTCTTTATACAGTACAGACAGGCAGTCCCCTGACTCTTTATACTTTCAGTAGGAGAAAATATCTAATGAGTAAAAGCAAAGCTGTAAAGCTGGGGGTAAGGAGACTATCCTAGAGTCACAGCATTAAACTTTCCCTTTGGCAGTTTTAAAAGTTCTGGAATTACTAATAAAAATCCTTGTTTGTCACACTGCATATCTTGTAAACTTCCAACAGAGCCAAAGGTCTTATCATCGCTGGAACACTAAAATGGTTTTACTAAAATTAGAGCTAAGCCATAATATGTATTCATATCTTTAGGGGGTGGAGTGAGAAGCCAGTATGTGCTCTACACACAGAAGCCTGTGCTGGAACAGCAATAGGATTTTTGATCTCAGCTCACACATACAAGCAAATACATTTGAAAGGATGCCTTCAATTGAATCAGTGAAGTTGGACTAATCTTAGAATTAAGGCTTGTGATTCAGTTGTACAGACCTGAAAGATGCTGTCCTTCAGAAGTCTTGGAACGAGACCCTCCCTCTCTCTGTATTGCTTAACTTCTGTTTGAATGTCACTGCGCCTAAGTAACAGCCGCTCTGCATTTCAAATCAGTGCTAGGAAACGGTGTTAGTGCCGACACCCAACACACTGCCAGCTTGTTGCTGCTCGCTTTCTGTGGCAAATGAGCTACTCCAGCCGTGCAAGGACCGTCGCTGGTTTCCTATCGACACACGCTGTCCCCGTCCTGTGATGCCGGCACGGCGGGGTTGATAGTGCAGCCCTCCACACCCGAAGCTATCCCGGGAAACAAGCATGGTCTGGCCCGCAGGTGCTGCCCCAGCGCCGCCCGCCCAAGGCGCACACGCTGTGGCGTTACGTGCGGTTGCGAATGCTGCCCGTTCAAAACCAGCTTAAACGGCGCGAAACGTGCTCCGCTGAACGCCCAAAACGGCTTACAGCAGCGGCTATAACAGACGCCCGTAACGGCCCCACATGCGGGGGCGAGTTGGGGTACAAACGCCACACGGGACCCCCACCCACCCTCCCTCCCTCCCCTCTCCGCGGCCCAGCCCGGGCCCGCCCCGCACTCACCCGCCGACTCCTCCCGCGCCCCTTCCCGGCGCTCGCTGCCAGCTGCGCTAGTGCCCAATCACCACCGGCCCCGCTACGGCGCGGCGGCAGGGACACACCGCGCCGGGCCTGAGAATGCGCGGGGCCTGTGGGCGGGCTGGAGGGCGGCGCTCCCGTTGGCTGGTGGTGTGTGCAGGCTCCGCAGCTCTCGTGTCGGGTTTCGCACCCAGGTCCGTGACTTCGCGTGTGCTGTATGGCGTGGCGCACGCCGTGTGGTTCAGCGCTGCGGTGTGCAAAATCGCTGCTGCTACATGACGTGACTTCCATCCATCGGGCTGTGGTGCGAGGGGCTCACCTGAGGGACCAGCCAGCTCTTCCTTAGCTAAACTCTGGGTTCTTCACGGAGATGCCCTTTTTATGGCTTACGCACAAAATAACATCTCATCGATTCCTTACTGAGAGTTTTTACAACCCATATGTAATTATATTCTGCTATACTGAGATCCTGTTCGCTCAAAATCTTGTCTCAGGCGAGCTTTGTTGAAGAAACCAGTGAGCATCTCACAGCAGCTCTTGTTGATGTCCTTACCAGACCTGAGCAGGAGGGTGTCACTCAGTTTGTTCTACAGAGGAACAAGGGAACATAGAAGCTAAGGGTTTTTTTTCAGATACCACCTGGAAAGAACATGGAACAACAAGTCAAATTTTTGCCTTCTCACCCACCTTTTCACCTTTCCCCCAGCTAACCCCTAAAGTCTGGAAAATATCATCCTTTTTTTTTATAAGCAATTTAGTGCTGTGACAGGAGTTAATCAGTTGTGAAAGGTTCACGACTGTATTTTTTCATTCTTCCATTATTGATTTAATATCTTGGTGCAATTTTTAAATCTTGTGATATGAAGAAAATGTAGCATCTCTCTTCAGAACATGGATTTATACTCTCTCTTCCTTTCAGAGCCATTTATCTTCTCTTTTTGAACACATATCCAGTAACATCTTTTCCCCCAAAGCTCAAGCTAAAAGGTGTTAAGGGGCAAGGTCTGCAAACCAGACCTGGCTCACCTGACTGTGCAGGCATGGCCAGGGAAGTTGGGCCATGTTGTGCCCATGTTTCCAAGAAACCATCACATTAATCAGGAGCATCCAAGTACGCTTAATTGTATCAGTACTTGAAGCAGAAAAGGAACATGTATGTAGTTACTTCAGGGAGCAGGCTTGCAAAGTTTTATATTGCTGCCGCTATCGCTGGCTTCAGTGCATTATATTTTGAGAAGGGAGTATTTTGGGTTTCATTGTTACCGATTTCCATGGTAAAGATTGGGGAAACAGATTTCTCATACCTGGACTGGCAGATTTTTGTGATGATTTTCCAAATGCAGCTAGGGACATCTTGTGATTTGAGAGCCTTCCTCTTTGAATTATTTCTTACAAGTTTGTCTTTAGAGCTTGTTTTGTTTTGCTAGCCATCAGAACCTGGTGAGCTATTTTGCCTCCTGCTCACTAGGCTGCTTTCTACGTAGCTTAGGCATATACTTTGGTACACTTTCTGTGTGGGGGATACTTCAGCTGTTTGGTATCAGTTAACAAAATCCTTCTACTTACCTGCTTCTTACCCTATTAACCTAACAAACACGTCTATTTTGAATCATGGGCATTGAGATTGGCAAGTTTTGTATCCTTAGCTCCCCTCTTTCATAGTCTGAGACCAAATCATGAACCCAAATCATAGGTAATTTGCCCTTGGTTTGCCATAGGTCTCAAAGCATTCTCATATGCTGTTCCTAGTGGTAAATTAACCTTCATGTAGGAAGGCATATGCTGCTGAGCATTTTGGCGTAGCATGATTTGCACCTGGGAAGGCAATTCCCATCTTGTACATTCAGGAAGATTATGTCACCACATCTGTTATTAGGCAACCTAAAGAATGTGTTATTTCCAGAGTGGCAAAAGCACAAAGACCTCAGGAAAGGTGGTCTTCAAAGGATTAAAGTAATCCACATTCAGTGAACTCCTTAAAGATTACAAAGCTTCAAAAGTGAAAATAAGGCTTCATTAGCTAATGATTCTGTTTGTTTGTCATCTAGATGGAAAAAGGATTTTGATCTAAAATATTGCATACCTTGTTATCAGCAGGTTCTTTTAAATACTGCTTTGCTTTATCCTTTCGTAGTGTGCTATGACAGAGCTTTTTCAGCTGTATAACTCATTGAAATCGGTGAGATGCTGCCCTTGTGTTTTAATCACAATGAACTTGAAAGGTGAACATTGTAAGTGGTAGAAATTATTTATAATTTGGTAATAAAAGTTTATGTCTAACACTCCAAATTTCATACATCTGCTGTGTGCTGGCCTTGAGTCATAGAACAATTGCAATTGCCTTTACATTCGGCCTTAGATGAAAGGTCGTAACTTACAATGATAGAGTTCATAGTCATTCCCAGCTCACAAAATTTCCATATTAACATCTTCACCTCAAACATAAATGGTGACAAAGTTAAAAAGTCAAGAGTTGTGTTGGCCTTTGTCAACCGGACTTAATGATGGGAGTCAGAGGATCGTGTACAATTGCTAACTCTCAGCCATTAAGCATCACAGATTGCTTGTTCAGAGGACCTAATTAAAACCTTACAGTTAACTTTAAAAATGAAACAGGATTTGACAGTCTCTCTCTCTCTTTAATGCAGTAAAACTCACTTCAAGGAAGTTAGGAAGGTTTTTCTCTCCCAGCTACTTGAAATACAAGCATTTCCTTAGAGCGAGGTGGCTGTGTGTAGTACAGAATGTGTTAAAAGGAGTGCCCAGTTTTTCTACTTCTTGTGAAGTGCACACACGTAAGTTAAATACAGAAGAACAACAATCCAATGACAAAAGAATGTCTGTGGTAGATTTTGAATTCAGCCTAAATAATCCCTGATTACACCCAGCAGAGGGAAAAAAAAAAAGGCTGTAATAAATAGTCCTCACCTGAAAACTGTGTCAGAAAGGACAAACCCATTCCAGCCACCATCACAGTGTACCCCATGATTTTAACAATCAACTCTGGTGCCTTCTTAGATTAGAAAGAAAAGGGGCAAAAATCATTGAAAATCATGCAGTAAAATAAGAGGCCAAGAATGAGTTTCAAATCTAGGGAAACTGACCTTGTTCAGAGCCTCTGAGTATGTGGGGGCAGAAGGAGATGTCTGGCTCCATGAAAGACTCGAGATGGAGAAGCTCTGCAATTCAAGATTAGCACTGTTGTTGCAGGTTTCCTGGGGGCCCTGAAGTAAACATGATGTTACACTTCTGGAGTTTGAGAGGTGGAACATGAGGTTCAGCTCCCACTGAAGCTGGTGGAAGTTGCGCAATTTACGTCTCTGTACTAAGGCTGCATCTACGAGTTGTTCAAAATTCACCCGAAATCTCAAAACAAATCCATCTCCATGAGCTGGTATCAAAAATATAACTGTTAGATTGATAGTTGTCACAGCTTGGTTTTAGAAACCTTGGCAATGGATCCTGGCTGCTGAGCAAACAGCGCACTGCCCTGATCCAAAGCTCTTCCATTGGATTCAAGATAAGACTCTCAGCCTGCAGATCCTTTCCATCCACTTTGGACCAAGAAGGCACCACGCATGCTTTCTCCACAGCTATCTCATGGGGTTCCATGACAAGAAAGCTTAAACAACATGAACGGCTTGTTTGGTTTTTCAGTCCTGAAACAACTCCTGTGCCTGTGCTGCGGACCCCAGGCTGTTGTCTGGTAGGAGCTAGTGGATACCTTGGCAAGCTTCCTGGTAAACAGGGAGCTGTAAGCAGGTGTTCAGGGAGCTGGGGAGAATGATGTGAGAGCTTGGCTCCTAGTCTTTCAGGTCTGTAGTAGAGAAAAGGAAGATCGACAGAAGCCTACGGAGTTCACTTAAATCCCTGCAAGTTCCTGGGAGTGCTCTCCTTGGATTCCTGAAGGGACAAGATTTTTCCTGAGCCTTAAGAGGTTTGACATCCTGCTTTGCATGCATTTGGATGGGAGAGTTCAAGACTTTCAGGATTTGAATGATAGTCTATCTGTGCTCACAAGTAAAAAAGCAAAGATTTTTTTCCACTTAAATGAAGGCTTAGTTAGCCAACATTATTTCCTATGCTATGCTAAGATCATCAGAACTGCTGATTCCCAGCCATGTTCTCAATTAAAAAGTTAGTGCATTTTTAAATTGAACCTTAATAAAAAAATATTGGGTTTGTGCTACAGATTTTAGATAGAAGAGCTTAATAAAACTCTGTCTTTGAGTTCTTACATTGTGCTCGCCACCTTGGGATGTTCATGGATTAAGTGATGTGATTACCTTTTGTCACATGTTTGCCTCTCCTACTTTCTGTCCAGTTAAAATACAGTTTGACAAACCATGTGAAAATTGTGCTTTCTATTAAGTAATGTTTGGAAGCTCCACTTGTTTTTTTTTTGCAATGCTTGGCTAGAGTCTACCCAAAATATGATGGAATTGGACACAGCCTTTTGTGTTTAGACTTTCTAAAATATTTACATCAAAGAAACATGCATTCTGTATTTTTTCCAGTGTGTAATATCAATTCCAGATGACATCTCAATGTAAACTTCTCCATAGCCAGTTCGATCATGCTAATTCAGTACTTCAGGTTGAGAACTCTGGTGTCAAGTTTAAGCACAGATATGGGCTGAAGTAGTTACTTTAAACTGACTTGCTGGTGTGAAGCATCTGCAAAGTTAGTTCCCAGCTCCCACGAAATCCTTCTGATACAGAGCCGGGGATATGAAGTAAACATGAGGCAGCTTTAATCTGTAGTATGGTAAAAACAATCCATACTATGTTCTGAAATGCAGTGAAGAAGGAAGATTAAAAAGTGTTCAGCCACCTTTCTGTCCCTCTCTGACCCTTTCCAATTAAGGCTTGAGCTGATGCTCAGGGGAAGTGTAATCTGACTCATAGGACAATGTAGTCTTTTTTGGGAATTGACTGGATCTGCCATCACCTGACTTCTGCCCTCTCAACCCAGTTTTCCCATTTATCTGACCCTCCACAGATATTTCATTTACAGGGAAAATTTGTGTTTGCCTCTCCTCAGAAAGATCCCAAGAGCCTTTCCATGGATTTCAGCCAGAAGCGGATTAGGGATCAAGCCTAAAATAAATTGAGTAGGTTTTTTTCTATCCACACATTTCAGTCCTTGAGAAATTGTAAGACATAAGCCTGAACCCGGCAGTGCTACTTCACTGTGTGGAGCAGCTAGCACAATCTAAGTAATAGTTGTAATAGTAGCAAATTGAGTTTTATTGACACAGACCACAACATTACATAAAAAAGAAGTGTAGGTAACTGTGAAATTCAAAGCATTTGCTGACATATACTAAGAAAAAATGCTGGGAAATGAAGACATGAAAAAAGAGATCAAGGTTTCAAGCTCTGGGCTTGCAAACCTTTGGGGTTTTTTGCTATTGTATATTTGTAGAGTATGCAGATAGCTGAGTTTGCCTATGTGAGGAGCACCCTCCTGGATATTAGCCAGACTGGAAGGCATATGTGGAGGCTATAAAGTCAATGTTTACTCTGCTGATACACATTACTGTTGTGAGGATACTGGAAATGGGCAAAAATGATGGTGTTCATTGTAACTTGGAATATCTGGGTCCCCATATGCCTCTGCCAGAGGCTTCCAGGGTGACCTTGGGTGAATTGCATACTCAGTGGCTCAGTTCCCGCATTCAATTAACAGAAATTTGATTAGATGGAAGAAGTTGATTTTATTAGTATAAAATATTTTTAAGTGGAAGGAAAATAGGGAAGATACATGTATGAAATCTCAAATATTCCTGGTTTCAGTAATTTTAAATATAAATATTTAACTTACTGTTAATCCAGGAAGTGAAACAATTAAGTATTTAAAATAATGGAGATTGTGGCATAATCACTCTGTTCTTTCTGTGCCTTTACTAACTGGAGAGCTTAATTTCTTTAGAAATAAAATGTGATTTAATGTCAATGTTAGCTCACTTGAAGAGCTTTTGTGAGCTGCTGTTTTCCAATGGCCCCGATTCTTGGCCATTTACTACAGAATAATTATTTCTGAGGTTAAGGGAACAAACTGGAATGTGATTATTTCATAACATAGCAATAAAAATATGTAAAATCAAAAGGGAGGACTAGAAGCTGTATATATGTGAGATAAACAGTTTTGTTAGGAATAGAACAAAATCATGAAGTTTCATATTAAGTGAAAAGTTAATTTTAACAGTATATCATACAGCTCTCTTTTTAACTTTATTATAATTCCAATGGATACCCTAGCCAAAATAAGAATGCTATCTATAAATATAGATCTGTCAGTATAGTATCACTGCCTGTGATCCAGTCACCAGGGCCTGTGACTGATGTAAAAGTTTCAAAGGTAGTATAACCTCAAACGTGATGTTCAAATCTGATTTCCTGGTGTTCACACGTGCAAGAAAATATTCCTCTATACTTTAGTTCTGACTGCTTTTACAAGAAAAAATATATTGCTGGAAAAATGATATAAAACAATATTGAAGGTTATGTACTAACTGTTCCAGATCTGCAGTAAGGGGTATGGATGAATATTATCGTCTAGGAAAGGGCAGTGATGGAGGGCAACTGACTCACTGTTCCGTGGTCCATTCTTTGGCTTTCAGGTAAAACTTCCATCTGTGCTATCAGTGCAGCTCCACTAGTCCTAAGAATTGTAGGAGCTTTAGGGCAAAAACAACACCTATGTTTTCTTACTCATCTAATCCTACCTAGAACATTTAGAGGGCAGTAGCGTAAAGGGCCTGTAGCAATCCAGACCACCTGTCATCAAAAAATTGCACACTTGCTACTGCCAGTGGACCTGCATGGGTGCTAAATACAGTGGAGAATGCTAAGAACGCACGCAGTATAGACAAGACTTGTGACTGTAAAATTGAAAAGGTTCAAAAGGCTCTTCTGAGAAGAAAGATGATACAAAAGCCTGATCAGTAGTACTTGCAGGCTTCTGTGGCTAGGAGGGTGTTGGCAACATTGCTGTAAAATGGGTTATAAATCCTTATGACTTGGATCATTAAAGAACTACAGCTCTCATTACTTCACTCTGCTCTGCTCTACATAAACAGAGGACTTCACTCTACAAAAAAGCAGGAAGAAAATCCCCTCCATATTCAGGAGAAGCAGGAAGGTGAAGAAGCAAGCTGTGCTCATACCATGAATTTCTTTTCTTTGTTTTCTTGTTTCATTTCTTGTCCAGCTCCACTGAGTGACACATGCTCTGGTTTCCTCCATGACATATGTGGAATCGTCTGGTCTCACCTCATCAGACCGTATCCCGACCATGTTATCCTCACAGCTACGACATTTTTCCTATGCATTTGCCTTCCTCATCCAAATAATTTTGTTTTGGTTTGATTTTTTTTTCTTTTTTTATGACAGTGACACTACCAATTGATTTCACATAATGCACACAGCACAGCCTAAATATATATATCTATCTCTGGATGTAGGGTTCAGACATTAAAATCAATGCCTTGGAGGTGAAAGGCTTGGTCGTCCATAAATTACTCTTGAGCTACTCATTTCAGCTCCTCATTAAGAGTATCAACAATGGAATATGTCATTTGGAAGGTGAAATTTTAAATACACATACTATGATGAAGTTTCCTCAATTCAAGGAAATTCTAATGGAAATGGGAAATAGCAGGGAAATGGGGAATTTGCACAAAATGGTTAAGGAGATTTATTAACTTTTAAATAATAAATACCTGTGGTAATTTTAGCCCATTAATGAACAAATAATCACATGCTGTGCGAACAGTTCAGGGGTACACCAGTAAATGATGCAAATTTCTACTTTGAAATAAGCAAGTCAAGTGTCGGACAGGCCAGTCAGGAGTTACAGGGTCTCTTCTCGCTTCTGTTTCTGAGCTGGTCTCAGTGTTAAGACAGGTCATCTCACCTCTCTGTGTCTCTGTTTCCCTCCTGTTAAACAAGGAGAATTATATATCTAAAGTGCTTTCAGATCAATGAATGAAAACTTTATATAATAGCAAGGTATTATCAATATCCTAAGGATGCCATTAAGATGAGAGAATATATATATATTAATATATAATATCATAATATAATTATATAATAA
Source organism: Psittacula echo (assembly GCF_963264785.1). Classification (NCBI taxonomy): domain Eukaryota; kingdom Metazoa; phylum Chordata; class Aves; order Psittaciformes; family Psittacidae; genus Psittacula; species Psittacula echo. Next base: position 65,987,892 of record NC_137735.1, read on the forward strand.
CATAATGATATTATGATGAGAAAATTATCAATAATTATTTATTATTTTCTTTGCTGTTTAGGAGGTATTTTTCTACTGTCTATATTTTCTAAAGTCATATGCATAAGAGCTGAATGTTGTCACTTTCTTGCAGAACATACAAAGTCTTTTTATATCTATATGATATAAGGATGAAAACCAGGTTAAATTCTCATATGTTATTTCCCTCAAGGCTCGAGGGCCAAAGTCAAAGGGAAAACCTAATGATATACTGCATGAGCAAGTGCAAAATCTATGCATTAATAAATTCGATAGGACTTTATGTTCATGCTTTACTCATACTGTTATTTAAGCTTGGTTTCTTTTATATTTTTTTTTTTAGGAATCTTTTTTTTTTTAGGGATCGCTTTCAAAAATTGCCCCACATTAAATAATCCATGTTTAAGAAATTGTGTGTTTATTTTTAAAGTAACCTCATTACTATCAGACTACTTTTTCCTTTTGACAGTAAAGCAGATTGCTTATCTTCCATATTTTCATAATGAAAGCTCCCAAGCACAGGATACTGTGGCAGATTTACAGCCTGTGAGCAGCTGAACTGACAGGCATTTTAATATGAAAGGAGATATGATGTCTTTAATGTACAGTGATGTCACTTCTAACAAGGTAGAAGCCTGCTTTCTGCACTGCAATCACCATAAGAAGTGAGACCTGTCTGCTTCAGGAGTAACCTTTTAACCCAAGGAAAGGTCACAAAGAATAGAAAAAAGACGAGACTCTGCTTACTCAGGTGGAAGGGCACACTGACGTTGGAGGAGCAAGGCTATTGTGGATGTGCATTATCTCCAGGAAGTTGAAGCTAGAAATAGTCTAGCTAGAGCTAACCTTGAGAACAGAAAAAGAAAGGATAATGAAAATCCTCAAGGGAGTAATAAACTGAAAGCTAGATTGCCTGTTGACCACCATTTTTCCTTTTATCCAGCATTGATTGGACCTAATAACTTGAAAGTGATATTGACAGCAATATAGTCTACCATTAGCTGGACACATGACTACTTCACTGATAGAAAGGACAGCAACCCAGTACCAAACCCTGGGTCTTTCATTCTACATTAGACCAAGTATTTACTACTTTGACTAGGAAATATTTGCCAGTGATTTTAAAGGCTGATATACAATGTGCATTTCTTAATTCCCTTCTTAGATGTGCTTCCAACTGCTGACTAAAAAAATTTATCATGTAATTCTGAAGCTGCACCATTCTTAAACCTTCTATGCAAGAACATAAGATGAAAATGCCATAAAATGGCAAGAAATCTTAAGGTCCAGTAAATATCTTGTGTTAGCATTAGGCTGGTGACTTTGGTTGAAGATAGGAAATTAGAGTATGTGGGCTTCTGTCTATCTAGCTGTCTGTCTATCTACCTGTCAAGAGATTCACTTCCTCTAAACTAAAATTCAAGAAAATTAACTTTGAATATCATGTCTTTTGGTATTTTGACAATTTCATGTTAAAGGAGCAAACATCTTAAAGGAACACCTTAAAGGAACTAAGGGACAAAAAGAACAACATAAGAAGTAATTTTGTTGTTTTCTACTATCTTTGCAGAATTCTTTATTTTAAGAGAAAATGCTTTTCAGCAGGATCTGAACCATCATGTTTCCTAGCTGAGGTACCAGGGCACTAGAACAATAATATTCACATAAGGCAAAACAAGGAGAAAATCCCAGTGTTGGCCCATTTATATAGTGTTATGCCCCAAAAGAAGTGTTGGTATCAGCACAGCTGCATATCTGTGTGTCCTGCAAAATCAGAAATGATGGCTGACCTCATGAAGATGTCTGTAATGTTCCACGGCTAGTCCTGCATTGTTTTGAATTTAATTTTTATAAATCTGTTGTTAGAGGGAACATGTTTGGTTTTAATTTACTCTGAAATGACTGTCTCTCTTCATCCCTCTTCAAAATGGAGGGAAGAGAAACTCCAAATTCAAGTTTATGCATAGAAATAATCAACTCACATTTCAGTCGCAAATGTCAGAAATACTGGCAGTATCAGTGAATCCTTCTCCCCATTCTGAACCTGTTCTTCTGACAACAAAGTAACATTTCAAAGATAAGCCCTGTGTATGCTTGGAGATACAATAATATATTCTAATTATATTTTCCAAAAAGTAAAGATACTGGGAAATTAAGTATGAGGTGATACTGCTATAGATCCATAGATCCCTGGAAAAAAGTAAATATCAGATGCTGTTAATGTAAGTTAATGGTTTGAAAAGTCCTGTAGTAGTTTTTAAAGATCCAGTGTTTGAAGACAAAAGCAGCTTGACAGACACAAGGTGTGAACTGCTTCACTTTCCATGCTACTTTATATCTGTCAATATATTGGTAATGGAGCTGTGCCAAGGGCAGTCTCAAAAGGCAGACTGTCACATTTCTCAAAAGATGAAAAATCCCTAAGGGTACAAAGAATTCAGGGACACAAGCTGATAGACAGGAGCAGCCCTGCAACTCTAACATTTCATGGCTAAGTTCAATGAGTGAGTCCTTTAACGGATAATTGAATTGATGAAAGGCTTACAGTTGCCCCGATTAAGCTTGTTCTTTTTCCACGTGTAAGACTCATGATAGTTTAAGCAAAAATTGAGGAAGAAATTCAGGAGAGAGACATTCATAAGCACTTTGAAAATTGGTCTCAAATGAAAAGCTTGCTATTTGTTAAGTCACATGTGCCATTTGTCCATGCAAAGAATCCTGTTGCCCAAGAAGTGTTATTTGCAACATCCTCTTTTCTTCCTAACTAAGGATTTGTAAATATTTTTAGAACATGTCTCACTGCTTCATGACTCATTCCCCTTATGATCTTTGGTATTTTTCCCATTAGTAATTGTGTAGCATCCCTGTGGCATATGGTCACCTGGGAAAGTATTATTAGGAAAGAAATTCAGGTATTTTAGCTATTTTTAATGACTGTTTGAAGGCCAAAATGTGGAAGAAGAGCCACATCAAAGCAACATTTTTCAATCTATTGCACTGCATTAACCAATCTTATTGTTTATTCATGCTTACCATGCTGTGTGCCTCTTGTATCTTTGTTTATAACTGAATTGTAAACCATCTGGGGAATGCGCTTTACTTCCATGCATGCTTATACAATGCCAAGTGTAAAAGTGTGATGGCCAGTGACCTGGGTCATTAGGTGCTATGATAATACAATTTTAAAGTAAATACGTATTGGACTAGGAACTCGTAAATTCCTGCTTTAAAAAGCCTTGGGTTTAAACCTATACCTGATAAATGATTTGTTTTGTTGTTGTTAGCATCTTTTTTACTCAGAAGGTAGTAATATTCTTCACGTATTCAGCAGTTATGTGATTCCTTTCACAGAATGAGGATTGTACCCTCAGATGGGTAACAAATCTGTTCATTTCGTAAAATTTAGATAGTGTAGGGGAACGATACTTCTTCAGAGCAAATTTTCTGTGCCTGTGAAGGTAAGTACTAGTTCACTGATATATGGTGCATGAAGTTCAACTCATCTGTGTGCTCTGGCCATGATTCAGGCAAACATTTAGTGTCAGCAAGCACATATTGTATTGAAAGTTGTCGGTGAGTAGATGTGTACCTTATTCAGGCAGTTTGATATGAATGAACCCATTTGGACTCTATACACCTCTGAAATAAAGCCTGAGCTGAGTTTTTGATGGCTTAGTCTTGTATAAGTAACTTAATGTGGCAGCTTACAAGTTGTTTAAGATCTTGTTTGCATGCTCACACTCTCTCCCTAAATATATATAGAAATATATCATTTATAATATATATATGTTGAGTATTCTGATAGATTTTTTTCAGAAAAATAGATTTCATTCAAAGTTTATTTATATGTATGGTTGGTACAATTACATATTTAGACTAGTTGCGCTGTGTAAGTTTCATGAAATAATATACCATGTGCTTTAAATATTAATTTTTCTTCTTTAAACAAGGCTGGGTTATAACTGCAGTTTTTTATTTCCACCCAGACTGGTTTTGGATTCTTTCCACACATACAGTATCATTCACCAGTCTGTTTAAATAACCAGATTGGTGAGAATGTTTGACTTTCTAAGGCACCTTCTCTTTATGGAGAATTAAAGGTCATAGCTGGAAAACTGGCCATCCGAGCTCAGTCATTTCTAAGTATTTTCTTAATTTTTCCTGGTTAATGGTCCTTTCAAATTCAGATTGCACAGTTAGTTCAGGCTCGCATCAAATGCTCCTCAGAAATAGCAGCTCACAGTGGGAAAAGATAACCTATTTCCTTCAAGCACTGTAGCTCTATCTGTGAACTATGGGGATCACATGAAGATTGATTAAAGTTCTGCAGACACCTAATGCAGAAAAAGTAGACATTTTCTCTCCTTGTCCGTTTCAAGGGATAGCTATCTCCAATTCTAGCCACTTGTCTCTGGGGTCTGAAACTGGCTGAGTCTGTTTATCAATTAGGGTGCCAGTGTTTAGAACAACATTCAGAGTATAATGGTAATGAGGACCACAGTCATGGCTCCAGGGGAACATATTAGTATTAACCTCAATGCTAGGTCATGCACTATCCCTTTTAATGAGGGGTGTTAGGGCTTCCCAGACAGGTGCATTTTGAGCTGAAGAGTAACATAACCTTTTCTACCTTATCACGTCAGGTGGCAAATTTAAACGTCAGTGGACTGAAACAGGTTTGCTCAGCAATATAGATAATTTAATTCCTCAGCCATCTTTCGTTTTTATCTCCTGTTGACATGCTACAGACTATAAACCAATAATAGAAACCACATTCATATAAACATAAACCTTATGGAGGTGTATTGGAGGTGTACAGTAGGCTTTGTGCCCTTCTTCTTGTTCACCACTGTGAACTGTAGAACTGGGGTGCTGCCGGTGAAGAGGTAATGTATGAACCTGGATACTGAGTGCGCTGTGCGTTGGGGTCCCCCTGTCTCTGTCTGACAGACTACCTTCAAAAGCCTCAGCAACCTCACTCTACCCAAAGTGCAAGCCCAAAGGCTTTGGGAGGGGTGCCTGTTGGTTGCAAACAGGGATATATGAGTTTACTAGTCCTTTTCTGCATGGTGAAAAGCAAGACTGCTTTTGCCAGTCTTTCTCCCTTGGATTTTCTATTTTTAAATATTATATGCTTTAGAAAATTGCCTATTTCAGATCATAATGAAAAGTTTCCTGGGAACCACAACCTTGTTATCTGTTCCACAATGGGCTCACTCATAAAATAAGCTTGAAATACACCCTATTTCTCTTCAGGTTTTGGAGGATAAAAGCAGTTCATTCCATTAGCCATCAGTCAGGGACAGAATAGCTAGCAGATCTGAAAGTGCTGAATCCAGGTATCATTATTTATGGTTGGGAGGCAGCATGATTTGGTGAAATACGCTGCTTTCCCCAAGAGTTACGTACGAATTACCACTTCAATCCTGCTTTGTAATCTTGGATAAGCCACCTAAACATTTTGTGACTTGGCCTCCCCTTTTATAAAAAGCACATGGGACTTACCCTAAGAAAATATGTTGTCATTGTAAAGCACTTGGAGGCAGTGACAGGGGCTCTTTACCATACTAACAACAGCAGTGATCTTTAAGGCAGGACAGCTTAGAGAGGCACTGCATGCTCTGCCAGGAGTGTGGAAACAAGCAAGTCTGTTGAGCAGCAGGCACAGCTACGAAAGCTTGGTGGTGCCAGAGAGCCCGTGCAGCCGCTGGGCTATTCAGGCTACCAACTTCTGCTGCCTCTGCAGTACTGAAAGGCCAACCAGATGTTGTGACCCGACACTAAGGAAAGCTCTCTTGTAAGGACTAAGATCATCAGTGCATATATAAAGGGGGGTACCTGCTGCACATTGATTTATTCAGTCTTTTAATTACATTAAAATAGGTGTAGCCAGTTAACATGTTTGCAGTAGAGTAAGCTTTCATGAGGCCAGACTAATGAATGAGCCCCTCTGCACCCTCTGAAATCATTTGAGTCCTTCCCTTGTGTATAGATTGAAATTACAGCAGCAGCCATAGCACAAGTGTGCCAGTACCTAGAGAACAGTCCAGTGCAGACCCATCAGTCAATGTCCTATTGATCATACTAACAAAAGTGGAGGAGTAGTGAGTCAGTGCTAAAATGCTGCCCTGATTTTATATTTGCACATTCTTCTAGAGCTAATGTAATTTCAATTATATCCTCTATTATTAAATATTATTAATAACCATGTGTTTTATTCAATTAAAGATGATCTGGAAGCATCAGTCATCTTTTTGCATCCAGTACAATGCGAAATTTCATTACACTACAACACTTCTAGAGTGCAGCGGCAGCAATAGCTACATTTCCGGTGCCCTTCTTAATCGTTCAGATCTGAGAAAACAAGGTGGCTTTGAACTGCTTGAGGGACAGTGTGATTGGCATCAGGCATAAGCACAGCTCCTGTTAAATCTCTGGCGCTGTGGTCAGTGAGAAACTCATGCTGATCAATGCCACCCGAACATAGCTGTCAACAATAAACCAAATCCATGACAGAAAGGGACTGTTGTCTCATACCACAAAGTGCCTCTTGTTAGAAGCAATGCTGTGTTCCTGAGTGGACAACTCATGGGCTAAGAAATAAGATGGCATCCATTTTTAGGATGACAGAATGCAATTTTTTGTCAAAACTTGTGGGCTGTGTATTAGTTATTTCACAATAGCGGTGTCAAGTGTTATGCTTTTTATGACTGTGGCGTAACACTAGAAAAAGTACATAGCTGACAGCTAAATGTATGTTTTGCTAATTATGCCCTTTACTGTGATCCAACAAATGTTTATCTTGCCCTGTATCAATACTTGATTTGTACATTTATCTATGTATTCATCATAAAACTACTCTTGCTATGCAGAATTACATATAACCACTTTTTCCTTCCTCTCCATCTACAAAATACATTATGGAGTGCAATGTCGGCAGGGCTGTCTGAAGAGGGTTCGGGAATTTCAGATACCTACTCTTACCTCTGCTGCTGTAATTCTTATGGGCCTGATCCAAACCCACGTGAAGTTTCTGGAAAGGCTTCCATTTATTTAAGTGGTCTTTGCATGAAATCCCAAGAAACATTTGCCAATTTTTGTAGGGGAGAATTGTCAAATCACGGGACCCACTTTGGTCGTTTAGGGACCGATCCTTAAAAAGGTGGTCTCCAAAATTTTTGGATCATGTGCCCCCATCAGAAAAAAATTCTGAGCATGTACTCCCAGTATATGTATAATCATTTATTTATGAATTATATACATGTGCTAATACATTATGTGCATTATATAACATACACAAAATAGAAATAAGAAAAAGGATAAGCAAAAGATGAAATATATGAAATAACATTTTTTAAAATATTTATTAATGGCACACAAAAACTATTTCTTCCTGCATCCTCATGGGTGGTCTTGTGTGCATCCTACTTTGGAGACCACAGTCTTAGAGGGTCCACCCATTGGCAGTGGCAACTTTACATCATATACCACCCAGAAGTAGCTTAAATACAACTACCTGTGCATGCATCACAGCTTGGGAACCACTCATTTATGCCATTGTCGAGTTTGAACTCTTTACAAGCTTGTCAATGGCATAAATTGAGTTGGAACAGGAATTAATTTTGTTTGTATAAACAAATGCAATAATAGTGGAAATGAAAGATCTTCTAAGTTTTTTTATCAGATAAGTGTAGCGTTAAGAACACGTCAAAATTCATAACTGATTTACATCCAGTATTTTTCCTAAAATTATTTAGTAGTGATTTTTTTCTTATTAGTCCAAGTGGTTTGAAGTGGTCCCGGCTTCTTCAGAAGCTCTCATAAATCATTCTAAACAATACACATATCTTTGTTGTTTAATACTGGGTTAGCATGAGAATCTCAGTTCCAACTATGCAGTTTGAATTGTTGTCATCTATAGTTTCTGTTGATGCCACAGCAGAAAGGGGGGAAATCCCCAAGTTTCTGACAATTTACAGGTAATTTCAAAATACCATTGCTATTTAGAGAATGTTCCGATTGACAAGAATCTTTGTCCTGGAGTTTCAGAGGCACTTGAAGTGCACCCTGAAGCACAAAAGAAGAAATGGAAATACTTTTGTAAGGAATTACTGCTTCTGAAATAGGAATGCTTTGCAAAAGCTTATTGATATTTAGTTGATTATTTCTCTGGTTGTCTTAGATTGTCTGCACTGGGGAATTTTCCACTATTGCCAGTCTACATGTAGCACTACCAGAGCCTAAGCTGTAGATGAGCCACTTATGTCCTTACCAGCAGGTAAGAACCTTTTCAGAGCAGATTTGGATGACACAATAATACGAATGACAGCATCTGCTGGTACATCAGAAGTACTGTAGCCTGAACTAAGCTGGCAGGCAAGCTGTAAGTACCTCTCTTCAGGCATTGATTGCTTTCTTTCGTGACAGTAGCCACTACGAGAAACCTTGTCACATGGAAAGACAGGGTTAATGTACTCGGAAACTGTATGTATTTCATGTGAGTAGAAACACTTGTACAGGAGCTGTATGAAAATCTAAGGATTCCCAGCCAGCTGATTAAGGGAGAACGGAAGAGTCAGTGGAGCATGGCCAGGCCTGTGGCTGTCCTTGCTGCTCACCTGCAGCTTGCTGTCTTCTCCTGACCAACTTCTCTGGTGGATCAGAGCTTGTGTTTTACCCAAAATACTACCAGGACGATTGTGTGAGATAGATATTCTCAGCTATCTTTCTTCTCTGGTTGTGTTTTCTAATGAAGAAAATAACTTTATGCTTGTATATCTGTTCAACCAAACAGGGTGTTTGCCATACCACCAAGTTACATGCAGAGTAATGTACCTCTATAAGCCCATCTAGACTTTCCATACAAAATAATTGTTTCTGAACTGCCCATTGTCACTTAGGAGCAGGATCTTAGGTTTATAGTGTGTCATTAATGAAAGTATCAGCTCATTGCTGAGTAGCAAATGAAAAACAAATAGAAGGCAAATTACACATGAGCGATTGTTAGAAAAGGAGGTGTCATGGGTGAAGCTGATATAATGCAAGTGGGGGATGAAAAACAATTTCTGAACAAGGACTATGGTCCTTGTTACCTTACCAGTACCTTGCAGGCGCACAGCCCGCAACTTCCCAAGGAAGCAGGCCGCCAGCCTGGGGTCTGTCCATGCTGGCTGCTCATGGCGTGCCTCTTTTCTTCCCACCCAAAGCTTATGCTGGCTTTCTTGCTGCCAGCTCTCACCTTGCCTTCTCCAAGGAACCCACCAGCTGGCGCGGGGCAGCCATCCTGCCACCACCTCCTTGACCAGGCACAGCCCCTATGTCCCCCAACGCTTCCCACTAGCTGGGGCAGCTGCCTCCTGCAGCTGTGATTGCCCTCCGTCTCCAGCATAGCCACTCTGATTGGCTGCTGGGAGGGAGGCATGCCCTGAGCAGCCCTGGCTGCTGAGGTGGATTTGTTCTGGCTGGTTCCTAATTGCTGTCTGAAGGGTTGTCATGGCAGTCTCCTGCCACCAGCACAGGGGTTGCCTGGCCACCATGGCAGCTGGGGGATAACCGGCCAACACCAGTAGGTCGCTGCCTCAGTCAGCAGTGTGCCAGTGCCCTGAGTGTCCCGTGGTGCCACCTGCTGCCGGAGAAGACCCCCAAGAACCATCAGAGACAGCCAATGGTAAACACCAGCCATCAAGACATTTCTGTCTGGAAAAGAGATGGTAGAGAGGGGATGTATCAGATGTATCAGCTGTCTATAAAGCCGTGACTGGCAACAGGAGAGAATAAGGGTTGATTGTTTGTCGTTTCAAAACATGAGCTAGTATCAAAGGAGGGCTGCATGTGGCAGGTCAGAGCATAGAAGAGGTGGCAATTCTTCATGTAATACCTAGGCAAGCTCTGTGGTGCTGTTTGGCACAGGTTTGGTGGGTGACGAAAGCTCAGAGGAGTGAGGACATGGTTGTTAAACAGGCAGAAACCACCCATGGCTCATGGGAAGGCTGTATCATAAGTCGTCAGAGGCCCAAGCAGTCTCTGGCAGCATGCGTGCCAATAACGAGGACCAATTAGCTCTGTTATTATTCTGCTTTCTAGGTATCTGCCTTTGGCCACTGCTGGGGACAGTGGCCCTTGGTCTGGCCTAGTAGAGCTGTCTGGTGTACCTGCCATTTACCTCTGGTGTGCTGCTACTTCTGGAATGGAGCTTTGTAGTTGTATGGAAGCCTGAAGCTCAGCCTGGTAGTGTACCTGGGTGAATATAAGCTTTGGCCGTTGATAGTAGAGAATACAGCTAAAGAAATGCGTTCAGGAGTATTGCTGGCTAACAGCTTTTAGCTGTTATTTTATATTTCATGTTTCCAAAGATGCCACTTCCTGGAGTTGCAGGAGAATGCAGAAATATCCATTTCCTTGCAGAGGTTCAGGTTACACAAGCTCTTGGGTCTGTAAGCTGTCTGAGAGGTCAAATCAAGTCAAATGCTTGTGTGGCTTATCTTGTATTAAATATTGCAGTAGTCATCTTATCTATCTGAGAAAGGTGAAGGGTTCCGTGACCCTGAGACTTGAATGTGTGGTGCCGGGGAGTCAGGGAATTTTTCAAATTTGCTCTATTATGCTTATCCTCTCAGAGTCAGACTTCTCTTAAAAGGTGGTGTTAAAGATTGCTACACAGTTAAAAAGGTACAGTTAAAGAAAAAAATCACTCTGATTGTATTAATTTGTAAGCCTTGCTTATGCTTTGATCCTGCAAAGAACCAAGCACCTCGAGTTAAGGGGATTTTAACTTCTGTTGGCTTCAGCGGGATTTCTTGTACTATATGCTCAGTCACAAGTCAGAAGGGAGTGAGGTTGTACAGGGTTCAGAAATGTCTTTGGAGTTCACTCATGGCAGCACTCACAACCTTATTGCAAGGTTGTGATTTTTAAGGGCTTCTACAACTCAGAGCTCCCATAGCTGTGGTAATACGAGGGTATTTGCTATCATTATACAAACAAATAAATGCCTAACCTCTGTGACTGAGAAGAATGTCAAAACATTGAATCCATTTATCTCAACACCAGCAGACAAGCCAGGAGACTGAAATATCACAGGGCTCCGAAGTACAGTAATTCTTTAAACAAGCTTGTGGTATTTTTAATGTGTTTAGGGTTAGCAATCTTGGGATTTTCAGGCTTATTTCCTGTCTTCCCATTGTGCTTCTTATTTTAAGTTTTGGACAACAAGATTCCTACCTCTGTTTGCACATGGAGATAAGCTAATCCTCTAAAAATTTCTGAGACCAAGACTGCTTGTCTTTGTATAGTTTTTGGTGGATAGGCTGCTGGGTCACTACTGGCTTTTATAGAGGTGATACTAATGCCCACTGTGAAGGGGCTTTCATCGACTGAACAAGCCCTGCTATGTGTTACAGTATGTTGATGTTTTCTCTATGTCTTCTGGTACATTCAAAATCATGTCACAAGCTGTTGCCACAAAGAGTGGGATCTGGTAAATACAAGCAACAGCACCTTCTTTGTGAGCCCTGACTCTTATGCAGGTTCTTCATATGCTTAAATGATTAGCAGTATTTTTGTTCAAAGCCCTTGGCTTTGGCTTCTTGGTTCTTTTTGGACAGAAGCACTCTAATTCCTTAAAATTTTTCTGAGCAGCTCCTCTAAATAACACTAATACACACAAAAAGAACCTCAACGCTTTTCTGATTGCCTGCCTGGATTATGTAATCTCATATCTGAAGAATGTAATTTATTACCAATATCTGAAGTGGATTGCTGCAGCTTCCCCAGTTTATTAATAGCTGTATCCATTATTTTCTAAAGAAGAATCTCCTGGGCCTTTCTTCTGATATAAGCATTACTGCTAACTGGGTAGCTGGCTGGGAAGGATGATAGTGTCCCCTGCTATTATAAATCTAGTGAGCTCACCTTTCAATGTCTGCCTTTATTCTCCCCTTTGGGCATTGTTCCAGTCATTTTTTGGCCTTTTTATTTTAAAGAAAAATCCTGTCCATATGGCCAAAGGAGATACTATAGTTGCCCTCAGATTCAGTTAATATGTGCTTGTTCTATGTATTTTGGAACCAGACTGCCATTGTACAGGAGGAAAGAAAAAGAGGACCATCTTCAGCAAAAAGCTAAATTAGTAGCCCGCATGCATCAAACAAGAATAAAAGCCCGTGCTAGAGGATACAGTAGATCTAAATATGCATGCCCTGATTCACGTAGGCGGCCAAACTCTTTCAAACAGAAAAATAATTTGACCTATGAAGTAATTAATGCCATGATTATGGGGAGGGAAGACATGACAGTTCAGGCTGCAGCCGGACTGCTTTCCATTAATAGAAAGCTCTATTATCCCCTCCCCTAACAAACATACTTATCTCAGTTTTTTAAATTATGTTGGCTACAACATTTCTGTGTCTGCACTGAAAGCAGAGCAGATTGTTTCTGCAAAAATTCAGTAAAGTTAGTGTGAGATTTTCTGCTTATCTCATTCTATTTATTTCCTCCATTACTTGAAAAGGGTAGCTCACTGCTTCTGTAGTCTTGCCACATAAATCCCTTAAACCAGATTTTTGAGGAAGATAGACTGGCTTCAATTAAAACATATTTATTGCTTTTATAGTAGTAGTAGGTAGTTCTGAGACCAATCTCCCACACCCCAATATCAATGGAATTTTTCTGCTAGATTTAGCAGGAAGAGGAATGCCAGCACATATTTAGCTGAAATCTAGAAAGATCATGATAGGGGTTTTTCACATAACCTGTCATTAAACTGTGGTACTCACTGCTACAGTATTCTGTGAATCTCACTTTTTTTTTAATATTGAAAATGTAATCAGACGACTTCATGAGAGGAAAAACCTATCAGGGACTTTCAAATGTGCAGATACTAACTCTACTAAAAAAAAAATCACAGAATCATAGATCACTAGAAACTATAGGAGTATACCGAGCATGCGTCACTCTATGTTTGCCCCTTCTTATTCCCTTCCTAAGGCATTTCCTATTGGCTTCTGCTGGAGGAAAGGTGCCTGGTAGCATGGACCTTTGATTTGATCAATATGGCCAGTCCTAGTTGTGTCAACAAAAATTCACTTTGACTTAAAGGAAAAAAACCCCATTCTTCTAGAACTGTAGCCACAGCTTTTTAATCAATCACACTAGAAATTCAGTCTTTCTTTTCAGTTTGATACACAGAAAAGCTTGTTGTTATTCTTCATATTCTATGATCCCTTCTGACAATTGTAAGGAAAAGGAACACGGTCAGTCATATTATCAGCTTCTGGGGTAAAATATATCAACAAGTAAAACATGATCTGAAACTTTCGCATTTTTTGAGGGATAGATTGTCAGATTAAGGGCCTCAAGATTTCTGGTTTACTCTTTTTCCTAAGCACTTCCTATTTCTTTGTATGCCTGAATATTACACCACTACTGATTGAGATGTAAGACATGCATAAAGGGCAAGGATAGTGATTTTTTAAGAAATGACAGCTATTTTTATAAGTAGGTGTGTCTTCATTTATACAAAACCGGTGAAAAAAGGTAGGCTTTGTTCTGCTGGCTTTGAGCTCTGAAAAAAAAAAAAAAAAAAAAAAGAAGGAAAAAAAGTTTTAAAAATATCTGTGAAAACTGAAAGAGACCTCTAGCATATGGCCATTCTCTTCCAAAATGCTCCTGAGGTACAGGGCTAAGCCCAGGACTCATGCCTTGATTCTTCCACTGAAATTCTCCATCCTCTGCAAGCCTTATGAGGACTGTGTTCATACCATTTCCAAAAGGTCGGATCCATTCCATTATCCCTGTTTTCCAGTGAGGTAACTGAACATCTTGCCAAGGGTCACTAAAGAAGCCTGCTGCAGTGCCAGGAACAGAAAACTAGTATCGTAAGTTACGCCTACATCCTTGATAGAACCTCATTTGTAAACGGTCCGTATCTCTCTACTTAGGACAGCTATAAAATCAAGCTAATAATGTTTATACTTAGTTTTGGAAGGAGCTTTGAGAGTTAGAAATAAATGCTTGCTCTGCAAATGCAAAGATTTATTTTTCACAGGGAGTAATTGCAAGTGAGTAAAAATGGGAAGATGGTCAAAAACATTTAGAGGACTTAAGATCACAAATTACCATCAGTGACACTTGTTTTCCTAATATTTTAGATGCTTTGCGTATCCTCTAGAGAGGCTAATCTACATCTAAGAAAAAGTTTGGCATTATGTTACCTAACTTTCTGATGCCTGGCCCTGATGTGCAGTTCAAAACCTTATGTTAGGTGCAGCATTTCTGGCTGTATGAATATTGAATACTTTTTGCCAGCAGGAGAGCAATGGAGTTGCACTGAGCTTGCAGGCAATGGCCCTCTGCTAGGTGGAAATTAATTTTTCAAAGGAGCAAGGTCTCTACTCTTTTGCTGGGATTTAAAGATACTTTTCATTTCAGGCAGCTACTTCTTCATTTAGGGGAGATTTAGTCCCAAGTACCTCAGATACAAGAGAGTTGACATCCTTGCAAAACCCCATTTTATAATAAAGCACATATAATAAATTCTGGCTCTGGCCTTAAATTAAAAAAGAAGAATTTATTGCTAGAGTTTATGACTACTTTCCTTGATGATGTCCAAAGTGTAAACTGGACATCTTCAAGCCCTGATAGGGCAGATATGAACAAGAAGGTTGGCTGTCAGCCAGCAAAGCTGACCACAGAAAGAGAAAAGTGTGATGCATTGCAGCTTGGCCAGCCAGTGCCATCCTGACTCCAGGCCATTCTACAAAAGACATGTAAGGACAAAGTCATGATTCAGAAGAAGCCGAGGCACTGAAACTCAGCAGCTCAGGACCACCCCTGCTTTAAATACCAGCCTCTGAGAACAAACAAGCTCAGCTAGACACAAAATCAGTCTGTAGTTATAATCCATGATGTTCCCAAAGGTTTTTAAGCCCAATATAATAGTGGGGTCCAAGAGCTGTTTCTGAGAACGTAATGCTTTAACATGGGGATCCAGTCTCAGTACCCTGGAAGCAAAGCACTGGTTTACAGAATAGTTAGTCCATCTTCTCTCTTTGTCTCTGCTGCCTATAGTTCCTGTTCATTTGAACTGTCGTATCCTTTCTCCATTATGTAATAACCTAGAGGTCACACATGTTCCTCTGCTTTGAATAATACATCTCTATGAAGCCTTAGTATCTCTGTTTGAAAATTTATTTCTTTCGTTTTAATATTTTATCAATTTTGTCCTAAATGGATGACCTTAACTGGTTGCAGTTCATTTCATTTCTTCTGTGCTTAAATATTTTAAAGGTTTCAAAGTACAAACATCATTCATGCAGTGTGTAACAAAAATGCTCAGCTTGAGCTTTGGATTATTTAATTGTAATTGTCAAGCTATTATTAAAATTGATTCTTTTTTCTTTTTGCCATTTCTTCCCCCTACTCTATCTCCCCATTTCTAACTTTGTTTGTCACATCCTTTATGTTGGTATTTAGATACACTTCTTCTTGTAGAAGAGCTATGCAATGCTTTAGTATCAGTACTTGCAAACAACAGACAGTCAAGAGCCAAAATCACTATGCAATGGGGATAGGCATCAGATTCAGAAAATAGCTCAGTACAGTAATTGATTTGGTAATTAACACGGTATTTGGTGTTAGCTGGAAGTAGAGCTTTTTGTCCTTTATTTGAAGAAAGAAGAACCAAAGTTGTATTCTTATGATCTGGTACCATCTTGGTGCTGTGGCCATGATGGATTTCATTAAGCTGGAAAAATGTTGTATTTGAACAGTAAATCATCACAACATATACATGCGCAACAGGAAATAAAAGGAGTTAGCAAGTACCTGGCAGTCTTAGCTGTCAAGTGGGTTGTACTGTTAGAGGTGTCTTTTTGGACAGAAAAGGTTCTTTGGAAGAGTAGTAGTCCTATCCCTTCTCTAGCCTTTTTAGGCAATTAAACTCTATCTTCATAAATTTCAGTATCAGTTGGCTATGGCATTTGTGCTTCCTGTCCTGAGCAGATTAGTGTCACTACAGGCAGCTTCACACTGACAGTTGCAGAGTTCCTGGTTTTACTGACCTTTCTGATGTATAAACCACTTTGGGTTATATAGAAATGAAAGGCAGTAAAAGCTAGTAAGCACAATTTAAATTCATGATTGCCACTCTGCACTTACACTGTGAAAAAGCAAAGCTAAGATATGTGCACTTCACACTGTGGCATTTTTATTAAAAATAAGAATAATAACACTCTGAAGGAATTCGACTCCTTCAGTGCTTTTAAAAGAACTGTGGCTGTTCTGTGGTTGCAAAAATACAAAAATGAGTATACAATCCATTTTTTACATTGAAAAGATGGGTCTGTATTTGTGCTGATTTTTGTCTTTCTTTCGTTCAGCACTAGCCTTGCACAAGTTTTCTGTATCAACAGTGTTAGTAAGATGTGGATTCATGTTTCTTTTCTGACATCTGTGTCTCATGTTACAGTGCCATAACCTGTATTCTGGTTTGGCTGTGCACATCAGAAAGACACATTAAATCACCCTCTTTTCCACTAAGTCCCTAACTTCCTTATTGAGGAAAGCAAGAAAGAAATAGCACCACTTCTCTTGCACTGGCTGTAGCATTTTGTTTTACCTTGTGTCATGTCACAACAAATGTCATTCAGATCCCTAAAAGCAGGTATTTCTGTGTCTGGAGACAAAGGGGAACATCTTGTTTTCAAGTGTGAGTCTTGGACTGTGCACACAGGTGAAAATGAGTTGAAATGAGTGAATGTATACACATAGGATTCCTCTTCTTTGTTCCTGGGGTGGAGTTCTGTATCCTCATCATCAGCTATTTAGTCCTCTAAGGTGTTTTTATGCTAATCCTGTTTTCCCCAAAGCCATAGAATAGGTGTGCTAAAAACAGAGTAAATGCTTTCAACAGCTCTTTAAAGGACACTTGAAACACTTCTTACTTTTTTTTGCCCTGTATAAATAGCTCTTATAATTTCTGAAAAGTTACTGAAGGTAACCAGCATTGCTTCTGTAACTACAGGGGTTTTCTTATTCAGGTGCTGTGGCAGGTTAGGCTATCATGCCTCAACGGGGAGTATGTTAATACTTCAGAAAGTTTTTGCGAACACATTCTCCACATCTTTAATTATATAATTTAAAAGTATAAGCATTGAAAATCCTTCTAAATACATATTTAAATCCTAAAGGATCTCCTTAGACTGGAGTATTACACTAGGTAGAAAGCTCAGAAATTAATCATTACTAGGGCCTGATACATTACAACAATTATGAACATGTTCTCTTTATTAAGTAAGTATCAGTAATGGTACTGTGAGTATTGCATCTTGTACTTAAATTTAAAAAGCTTTAATATACTTGTAAACTGTATTTCTGGCTAGTAGATAAGCCAGACAAAACACAAGGGGAAATAGAGTAGGGTGTGCAAGGCAAAGACCAGGAACCAAGGAAGAGAGACAAAAAGTACTGAGGCAGTTCAGTGTGAATCCAGTATCTGCTGTTCAGTAGCAGCCAGGCACAGATATCCAAAACACCATAAAGGAACCATGGCATTTTTCCAGTAGATTACCCTGGGATATATGTCACTTTGGCCAAAGTGAACATGCACTGTTATTCTTTACCTCAATAGGGTAAACATGCTCATGAACAGCAGTATTTTTATGTGACTATAGCTGCTCTTTTAACTTTCTGGACAAAGACCTGAATTTTGGGAACTAAAGGTTATGAATTCAAATCCCAGTTTCCAGTTGCAGATGTGTGTGTACCTTTTGCTGGAAACAATGCTGTCTGTATGTATACAACCATGGATCATTGCAGCAGCACGAGTCAATTAGCCTTTGTGACACTCCATCGTCCTGTGAAATAATTTTATGAATACTTCAGGGGATGTTGTCAGGACAGCACTGAGAACTACAGGACACAAAAGGCTAGAAAAATAACCACCTTTGCCACAGGTTTCCAAACACTTCTGTGTTTACAGACACCTGAACTTCTCTGCATTCTTTGGTCTCTCTTGGGAAATACAAAGGATAACAATTAATCTTTGCTTACCACAAATCACAAAAAGCAATAGGACAGTCTCTAAGGTGGCCACTTGAGTTTTCCACTGGTGTCTGCAATGACAGAAATGTCATGGATGTCAAGACAGGTAGAGCTGAGCCTGCTAATTACAATGCATTTTTATAAGCCCATTTTGCTTTTAAAGGCAACATACATGGTAGTCCTCAGCTTTGATTTGCAATGTAGGAATCAGAGGTGTAAGATAAAACTCCAGTAATTCTTCAGTAGTTCCATTTCACTGGAAGCTATTCTGTGAAATAACAAAAGCCTGCATGTGGCTGTTCTCTGTCACCACCAATTTTTTTTTTTCTTTTTTACATTTTCTATTTCTATCAAATGCCAGAAAATCTAAATAAATCCCTCTTCAGAAATACTGACATTTTGTAACCTTTGGTTTCTGGTTGGTGCTTTTTAATTGTTTAATTTGCCAGCTTCAAATTAAATAGGCCTTTCCTCTGTGTTTTGTTTGGTTTGGGGTTTTTTGCTGTATGGAAGGGAAAAGGTGTGCATGAGGAAAACTTTTTATTTTCTTTTAACAGGTTATTAGTTCCTAGTGTTAAAATTTGTTGAGTTTCTCTCTAATGAAAACATAAGAGTTTTTTTAACTTCTGTGTTTTGTTTGTTTGTTTGGGTTTTTTTAGCTTTTCTCCCCACTGGAGAAGTATGA